>NW_016811065.1:591020-714408 GCF_001698545.2 Rhinopithecus bieti
TTGATGTCCACTTGGTTTCTCAAGAAGTGCACTTGGTTTCTCAAGTTGTCCACTTGGCCCTCCTTCAAGTTGGACTTTCCTTTCTTTCCTTTCAGTTTCAAAGCTTTCAAACAAACTTTCACTCCTGCTCTGAAAAAAAAAAAAAAAGAAAGAAAGAATGATAGGAAACACATGGGCTGGTAAAATTAAGATCAAGTACTGTACCTGGTCTTAGTCTGCTTATAAGCTAGTTGGAAAGAAAAGACACACACTTGGAAAAATAACTAAAATATGACAAATAGTTAAAATATGACAAGTGTCATGGGAGCAAAGCATAGAAAAAAACGCCATAGAAGTTGAGCAAGGGTACAGTCTCTGTGCACAGAAAAATCTGATAAGGCTTCTCAGAAGAAATGGAATTGGAGCTGGGATCTGAGGTCTAGATTAGCAGGGAGGGCAGTGGGAAGGACATTTCGGGGAGGAAAGAAGCAAAGGCACAGAAATGAAAAAGTAGAATACATGTTTGGGTGGGGCAGGATGATGAAAGCAATGAGAAGATTAGTTTGTTTGGAGCAGAAACCCTCCCATCCCCATCACCAATCCTATTAACTCAAGGGTTCATTTAGTTGAAGTACAGTAAAGCTTCAGTCCCTTACTTGCCCTTTTGAGTCCCAGTTTCCTTATTTGTAAAATGAGGTTAATCATACCTACCAGCCATAGATTAAATTATTAAATGATTAAATGGATTAAATGAGATAGGATACTAAAAGAAAGGTGTTGAGCAGGGTGTCTCATACTTTATCATCCTTCTTCACTCAATTCATTGCATTCAGTTTAATTCCAGTGCTGTCTGTCATACTATCAAGATATCCCCTATTCTACTCCCCCTTGAGGATAATTTAAATTTGACTATGACTGCATTTCTCTAAACCAGTTTCTAGTCACCTTCTGGTTTAGAATTTTCTTGGCATAAGCCATCTGTATATGCAAAGGAGACCAATGTCACATTAGAGAGCTTTAAATAATTCCTCACTAACCAGTTCAGGGTGGCTAGAGTATAACAAGCTAAAAGGGAGTGGTTGGCAATAGGAAAGGTGTCTCAGTTTGTTTTCTCTTGCTATAACAGAATACTTGAAACTGGCTAATTTATAAAGAAAAGAAACTTATTTCTTACAGTTATGGAAGATGAGAAGTCCAGAGTTCAGCAGCTGCATCTGGTAAGAGCCTTCTTGCTAGTGGGGATGCTGCAGAGTCTTGAGGCAGTGCAGAGCATCACATGGCAAGGGGGCTGAGTGGGCTAACATGTTAGCTTAGGTTTTTCTTCTTTTTCCTATACAGCCACAGTTCCCTTCCAATGATAACCCATTATTTCATTAATCTGTGAATAGACTAAGTCATTCATGAGGGCAGAGCCCTCATGATCCAATCACTTCTTAAATGCCTCACTTCTCGATACTGCCTGATATGGTTTTGGCTGTGTCCCCACCTAAATCTCATATTGAATTGTAGTTCCCATAATCGCTGCGTGTCATGGAACAAACCCCATGGGAGGTAATTGAATCATGGCAGTGGTTACCTCCATGCTGTTCTCATGATACTGAGTGAGTTCTAATGAGATCTGATGGTTTTAGAAGGGGTTTTCCCGCACTTCTCTCTGCACATCTCCTGCTGCCATGTAAAGAAGGGTGTGTTTGCTTCCCCTTCCACCATGATTGCATGATTGTTAAGTTTCCTGAGGCCTCCCCAGCCCCATGGAACTGTGAGTCAAACCCCTTTCCTTTATAAATTACCCAGTCTCAGATATATCCTTATAGAGGTGGGAGAAGGGACTAATACAATGAATTGGTATCCCAGAGAGTGGTGCGCTGCTGTAAAGATACCTGAAAATGTGGAAGCAACTTTGGAACTGGGTAACAGGAAGGAGTTGAAACCATTTGGAGGGCTCAGAAGACAGGAAAATGTGGGAAAGTTTGGAAACTCTTAGACACTTGGAGGGCCAAGAAGACAGGAAGAAGTGGGAAAGTTTGGAACTTCCTAGAGACTTGTCAAATGGCTTTGACTAAAATGCTGATAGTGATATGGCCAATAAAGTCCAGGCTGAGGTGGTCTCAGATGGAGATGAGGAACTTGTTGGAAACTGGAGTAAAGGTCAGTCTTGCTATACAAAGAGACTGGTGGCATTTTGCCCCTGCCCTAGAGATCTGTGGAACTTTAAACTTGAGATAGATGATTTAGGGAATCTGACAGAAGCAATTTCTAAGTGGCAAAGTGTTAAAGAGGAAGCAGAGCATAAAAGTTTGGAAAATTTGCAGCCTGATGATGTGACAGAAAAGAAAAACCCATTTTCTGGAGAGAAATTCAAGCCGGCTGCAGAAATTTGCATATGTGATGAGGAGCCAAATGTTAATCACCAAGGCAATGTGGCAACTGTCTTCAGGGCATGTCAGAAACATGTCAAAGTTCTCAGGTATCCCATAGTCCCCATGTGTCATGGGAAGGACTTGGTGGGAGGTAATTGAATCATGGGGGCAGTTACCTCCATGCTATTCTCATGATAGTGAGTGAGATCTGGTGGTCTTATAAGGGACTTTCCCCTCCTTTTCTCTGCACTTCTCTCTCTTGCTACCATGTGAAGAAGGACGTATTTGCTTCTCCTTCCACCATGATTGTAAGTTTTCTGAGGCCTCCACAGCCATGCTGAACTGTGAGTCAATTAAACATCTTTCCTTTATAAATTACCTAGTCTCGGGTATGTCCTCATTAGCAGCATGAGAATGGACTAACTCACTGCCATATTTGGGATTAAATTTCAACACAAGTTTCAGTTTGCTATTCAAACCATAGCAAAAGGATACTTTCCTTTTTGTAGTTTTATCAACATCTTCTAGGACATAAACTTAATGGTAAACAACAGGTAAAATAAATGACATTGCTCCAAGGAATGCAATTAAAACCTAACTGCTATTGCATTTAATCCATAGAGGAATGTGATTCAGGTCTGGGGAGAGGGAGCACTGCATTATGTCTCATTCTCATGCCATGTGAGAATGTTTACACCAGCTTGAGTTGTTGTGATGGGGTCGTCTATATCATTTGGTTCTTGTCCTTGTGACTCACTGCTTCTGCTGTAGAGTTAGCTTCCTGCAGTGGAAAAGGGAGGAGTTATTTTCCAGACCATATGGAGTAGAAAACAGCAGATTGACACAGGTTTTGTGGAAGCTAAAGGCACATAAACCGAAGCCTCCCAGAGTGTAACCTTGCAAAACTCTTTTAAATAGCATTTTCATAGAGATGTTTAGTATTTAGCATCTATCTTAAAACCTTAAGATTCCAAAGTTAGTTTATAGAAAATGGGCAAGAGAGGATAAATCATATAAGGTATGGAATTTCACTGCCTCTGCTTATGTTTCCAGGTTGGAGAAGCTGGAGAAAAGAATGCTTCCCTTTGATTTACCTGGGCTGGGGAGTATGACAATGTCCATGTGTGTATAGGAGATTCTTGTACTTAAACTCTGTAAATGTGTGTTTCTGTGGTCCTATGCTGGGTGGAGGGTTCAACTAAGGTATTGATAAGGAATATGGATGAGCCAAAAGGACTGGAAAGTTTCAAATGCATGTGTGTTTCCAACTAATATTGGAGAAAACTTCTTTTGGCATCTAACACTGGCAATTTATAGACTTGTTGATTAATAGTGGAATTACCTTTAAAGTGTACCTGGATTGTAGAGAAATCTAGCTTCCCTCTCTAACTCATTCATCATAAGTTTACTGAGTAACTACTATGGACTAGGCATGTGTTAGATGCTGGGGTAGAAAGATAAACAGGACACAGTCCCACAAGAATTATAGTCTAGTGGAGAGAAGTGTATAGAAACTGTCACAGAATGATGTGATAAGTGTTATGATAAAGGAATGTATAATAACTGCTAGCAAAGAGAAGGAAATGTTTAAACCTGCTTGGGAGTGGAGGGAAAAGTCAGAGAAAGCTCTGTAGCAAAGCTAACTGTATAATAGGTTTGGTAGGATGAGTTACTTGGCAAATGGGCTGCAGTAACATACCCAAATGAGGAATATGTTGCCTCCAAAATCCAAAGAGCCCCATTAGGCATTGCTTTTTTTATTGTTATTGTAGGAAGCACCAGATGCGATAGCTTATTCTTTGCCTTTTAATTCTTTTAATTCCTGTAAGATAAATAATCCAAGCCAAAAGGAAGCAGAAATATCATTAGACTGTCATCAATTAAGGCTCCAGATTAATTGCCTGAGAGGTAGAGAAGAGGGATGGAAAAGCAGAAATAGACTTTAATTTAAAACACAAGCAAGTAAGGTGGATCGGTCAAGGGGTTCTGGCAAGAAACACAGCATATTCTGAAGAGTAGAACTGATTTGTGAAGAGACTATGTCAGGGTCATGCTAAGAAAGCCAACAAAGGATGGTGAGGCGCCCAGGGACTAGCAACATCAGGGAGCTATTAGTACTCTTGGACCTGTAGGGACAAGGGAAGGAAATGGTGTTAATGAGCCCAGTGAAACCTGGCGTCATGGAGGAGGGGAAATAGTTTATCATGAAAACAGAATTCTGGCCCCTCAATCACTTCCAGACATGAACCACTTTACGGACTCACAACACCTTGAATGAAGGGAAGGCTGGATTCCCTTGGGGAAGGACCCCTGTATGTGGACAAATATTTACACTGTTAATATTCCTCCCAGAATTCCACAAAGAGATTTATGCCTTTTTGATGGTACTGTGCATTGGGGGAAAAAAAACAAATAATTTGAACTTTCAGAGATTACTGGACACTGGCTCTGAACTGACAGTAATACCAAGAGACTCAACACATCACTGTGGTCTACCAGTCAGAGTAGGGGCTTATAGAGGTCAGGTAATTAGTGGAGCTTTGGCTCCAGTTTATCTCACAATGGGCCCAATGGATACCTGAACACACCCTGTGATTATTTCCCCAGTTCTAGAATGCATAATTGCAATAGATACATTCAGCAGCTGGTGGAATCCCCTCATTGGTTCCCTTACCTGCGCAGTAAAGACTACTGTAGTGGGAAAGGCCAAGAAGGAGCAGCCACTAAAACTGCCTCCACAGAGGAAAACTGTAAACCAAAAGGAATGCTGCATTTTTGGAGGGATTGCAGAGATTAATGCTGACATCAAGGACTTGAAAGATGCAGGGGTGATGATTACTACTCCCCACTCAACTCTCTTAGTTGGTCTGTGCATAAAACAGATGGATCTTGGAGAATGACAGTTAAGTAAGCTTAACCAGGTGGTGATTCCAATTGCTGCATTTCATTGCTTGAGCAAACTAACACATACCCTGGTACCTGCTATGCAGCTATTGATCTGGTAAATCCTTTTCCTTCATACCGGTCAATAAAAACCATCAGAAGCAGTTTGCCTTCAGCTGGCAAGGCCAGTAATATACCTTCACTATTCTACCTCAGAAGTAGATCAACTCTCCAGCCTTACACGATAATTTAGTTCACAGGGATCTTGATCACCTTTCTCTTCAAAAGGATATTATACTGATTTGTCATATCAGTGACATTATGCTGATTGGAAGTAGTGAGCAAGAAGTAGCAACTACTCTAGACTTAACTCGTTTGCATGTTAGAAGGTGGGAAATAAGTCAGACAAAAATGGAAAGACTTTCTATCTCAGTAAAATGTGTAAGGGTCACAACCCCCTCGCCCCCTACCGCTGCCAAAAAAAATAAGAACAATGCCTAATGGGCCTCTTTGGATTTTGGAGGCAACATGTTCCTCATTTGGGTATGTTACTCCAGACCATTTTCCAAGTAACCTGAAAAGTTGCTAGTTTTAACTGGAGCCCAGAACAGGGGAAGGCTCTACAACAGGTCCAGGCTGCTGTGCAAGCTGCTTTGGCTCTTACATCATATGATACAACAGATCCAATGGTGCTTAAAATGTCGGTGGCAGGTAGGGAAGCTATTTGGAGCCTCTGCCAGGGCCCTGTAAGTAAATTTAGGCATAGTCCTTTAGGGTTTTAGAATAAAGCTCTGCCATCCTCTGCACATAACTACTGCTTTTTTAAGAAACAACTGATGGCCTGCAACAAGGCCTTAGTAGAGACTGAATGCTTAATCATGGGCCACAAAGTTACCATGCAACCTGAGCTGCCCATCATGACATTTTCTGACTCACCAAGCCATCAGGTTGGGCATATACCACTTCAAATGGAAGTGGTATATATGTGATAGGACCTGAGAAGGCACTAAAGGCACAAAGAAGTGGCCTAAATGCCAACTCCTGTTACGCTGCCTTCTCTCCCTCAGTCTGCACTTAACGGCCTCATGAGGAGCTCCGTATCATCTTAGTCCATTTTCTGTTGCTATATCTGAATCACATGGACTGGGTAATTTATAGAGTAGAAGCTTACTTGGCTTACAGTCTTAGAGGCTAGAAGGTTCAAAAGCATGGTGGCAGCTTCTGGTGAGGGCTTTTCATACTGCATTATAACATGATGGAGAAGTGGAAGGAGAAGTGGCTGTGTGTGAAATGAGCAAAACATGAGGAGTGGCGTCAGTTCCTAATACCCCTAGCCCAATCTTATGGTAATGAATCAAGTTTCATGACAGTGAGAACTCATTCCCCAGAGAATTAACCTGGTCTTTCAAGAGTGACAATCTCATTTAATGACCCAGTGACGACGACAACTTCTTCTTTTCTTCTTCTCCTTCTCCTTCTCCTTCCTCTTCCTCTTCCTCTTCTTCTCCTTCTCCTTCTTCTTCCTCTTCCTTCTTCTTCTTCCTCTTTCTTCTTCTTCTTCCTTCTTCTTCTTCCTCTTCCTTCTTCCTCTTCTCTTCTTCTCTTCTTCTTTTCTTCTTCTTCTTCTCTTCTTCTTCTCTTCTTCTTCTTCTCTTCTTCTTCTTCTTCTTCTTCTTCTTCTTCTTCTTCTTCTTCTTCTTCTTCTTTTCTCTCTTCTCTTGCTTTCCTCGGCGTGTCTGGTGTCCTTCTCCTCTCTCCTCTCTCTCCTTCTCCTCCTCCTCCTTCCTCTCTTTCTCTCCTTCTCGTCTCTCTTCCCTCTTCTTCTTCTTCCTTCTCTTCTTCGTCTGTCTTCTTCTTCTTTTCTCTCTTGCTCTTCTTCTTTCTTTCTTTCTTTCTTTCTTCTTCCTTCTTCTTCCTTCTTCTTCCTTCTTCTTTCTTCTTCCTTCTTCTTCCTTCTTCTTTCTTCTTTCTTCTTTCTGAGACAGGGTCTGACCCTATCACCCAGGCTGGAGTGCAGTGGTGTGAGCTTGGCTCACTGCAACCTCAACTTCTTGGGCCCAAGCAATTCTCCCACCTCAGCTTCCTGAGTAGCTGGAACTACAGGTGTGCACTACCATGCCTGGCTGATTTTTTATTTCTTGTAGAGATGGGGTTTTGCCACTTAGCTCAGGCTGATCTCAAACTCTTGCAGTCAAGCAGTCTTTCCTCCTTGACTTCCCGAAGTGCTGAGATTATAGGCATGAGGCACTGCACCCAGCCACAATGATTTTTTAAAGTTCCTACCTCCAACACTGTTGCACCAAGAACCAAATTTCTCACATATTAATTCTGAGGGTACACTCAAGCTATAGCACCTATGATCAATTGATAGGAGAAAAGATTACTCAGATCTAGTTTACAGATAGTTCTGTATGATATACAGGAATCAATGGGTGGAAGTGAGCGTTGCACCATTCGCAATTACCCCTAGTGACCCAGTAGCAAAATTTTTTCCTGTTCCTATGTCCCTATTCTCTGCTGGCCTAGAAGTCTTAGTTCCAAATGGAGAAATGGTTCCACCAGGAGACACAACGATTCCATTGAACTGCAAGATAAGTGTGCCACCTGGACACTTTGGACATTCCTCTGAATCAACAGGAAAAGAAGGGAGTCATTGTGTAGACTGAGTACAGTAGATTGCCTTCCCCAGTATGGCTGGGCTTCATCCAATCCATTGAAGGCCTGCATAGAACAAAAAGAAGAATAAAATAGAAGTCACTCTTTGCTTGACTGTCTTCCAGCTGGGACATTGATCTTCCCTGGCTTTGCCCTAGAACTTGTGCTAGAACTTACATCATTGGATCTACAGGTTCTCAGATCTTTGAACACAGACTGAAACTTACACCATTGGCTCTCCTGGTCCTTACCTGCTGGACTCAGAAAATAAGTATCTCACTGGCTTTCATGGTCCTCCTGCTTGATGACTGTAGATCCTGAAAATTTCTAGCTTCCATAACCATGTGAGTCAATTTCTTCTAATAAATATATATCTACATTTATATCTTCATCTATATCTTTATCTTCTATTGGTTCTGTTTCTCTGGATAATTCATACCAATATATACTTTGGTACCAAAAAGTATTCGTAGTACTGTTGTAACAAATACCTGAACATGTGGAAGTGGCTCTGGAATTGGGTAATGAATAGAGGCTGGAAGTATTTTGAGGTGTATGCTAGAAATATGGATGTTAAGAGCAATTCTGATGAGCTCTCAGATGAAATGAGAAACATATTTTTGGAAACTGGAAGAAAGATGATCTTTGTTATAACATGGAAAAGAATTTAACTGAATTATGCTTGGGTTCTAGCGTTTGTGGAAGGTAGATCTTGCAAATGATGACATTGGATATTTAGTTAAGGATATTTCTAAGCAAATGTTTAAGAAGTGGCTTGGTTCCACCTAACTGCTTATACTAAAATCTGATAAGAGACAGTGGAAGAAGGGATTGTTGAAGGATAAGTTGAAGAAGGAATTGTTAAGCAAAAAGGAACCAGAATTTGAAGATTTGGAAGAGTTTCAGCCTATGTATATTGCAAAAAAATGAAAAATATTCAGAAAAGAACACCAAGGGTGTGCCTGGACTGTCATTCAGTGAAGAGCTTATGAGATTATATAAGCAGAAGCACTGCCAGTTTAAACTGAAGGAGATGCAGACAGGACAAAATGAAGGAAGGTTATTAGACTCATTGGGATTTGTGGGGGGAAAGATGAAGGAGTTTTTTGGCTGTAAACATGTGCTATCCTTCAATAAGAGGGAAAATGACCCTAAAGGTAATTCAGAAATTAACAGAGCCACCATCTTGTTTTCAATAGGTCAGATGCCCTCTTTCTTGAAGCTGTGAGGCCAGGACCACTTTGTCGTGCTGTGGGATCAGAACACGTTGAAGAACCTTGGGGACAAGGTCGCTGCCTGGAAGAGCCATGAATGCAGGATCTCTGCTCCTATGGGTTTCGAAGGTAGGACCCCAGTGGGTCTGGAAGATAGAGAATCAAGTCAAATAATTATTCTTGAGCCTTAAGATCTGATGGAATGTATCTTGCTAGGTTTTAGATTTGTTTGTGACTCATCACCCTTTTCTTTCCTATTTTTCTCTCTTGTAATAGGAATGTCTTTCCTATGGCTGTCTCACCATTTTAGAAGCACATGACTTGTTTGGTTTCACAGATTCAGAGGTGAATCTGGAGAGGAATTTTGCTTCAGGATGAATTGTACCTTGAGTCTCACTCATACCTGATTCAAATGATATTTTGATAAGACTATGGACTTTAGACTTTAGAGTTGGTGCTGGCATAAGTTCAGACTTTTGAGGCTGTTGGGATGGAATAAATGTACTTTGTATACAATAAGAATATAAATTTTGGGAGGCCAGGGGTGGAATATTATGGACTGAATGTTTCTGTCCTCACTGAATGTCATGTGTTAAAACCCTAACTACCAATGTAATGTGGTTTGAAGATGGGGCCTTTGCACAGTAATTACGGTTAGGTGAAGTCATGAGGATGGGAATCCTCATGATGGGATTGTTGTACTTCTAAGGGGAAGATTTTCTCTCTCTCTCTCTCTCTCACTCTCTCTCTCACTCTCTCTCTCTCTGCTCCCCACTCACCAACTCTACTCTAGGTGAGAACACAGAGAGAAAGTGGCCATCTAAAAGCTGGAAAGATAACCCTCACCAGAATTCAAACATACTGGCACCTGATCTCATACTTACAACTTCCACAAATGTGAGGAAAAAATTCTGTAATTTAAGACATGTAGCCTTTGGCTGGCATTTTGTTATGGCAGCCCAAGCACACTAAAACAGTCAATTAAGTTTGTAGTGTTATTCAGATCTTCTATCACTCGTCAACTATTTTTTTTGTGTCTACTTGTCCTGTTAATTAGTAATAGAGGTGTGAAGTCTCCAACTGTAATTGTATATTTGTCTATTTCTCCTTTCAGTTCTATAGATTTTGCTTTATGTATTTGGAGTTTTATTGGGTGCATATACATGTAGCATTGTTATGTCTTTTTAATGAATTGACCCTTTTATCATTATGTAATATTGATGTTAATATACTTTATTCTGAATACTACTTTAGCTAATATTAATATAAGCACTGCAGCTTCCTTTAATTAATAGTATACTTTTTCCATTCTTTAACTTTTTCCTTTGTCTTTATGTTTTAAGTAGATTTATTGTAGACAACATACAATTGAGTTTTACTTGTTTATCCAACCTGACAATGTTAGGCTTTAGTTGGAGTGCTAATTCCAGATGTATTTAACGTAAGTATTGATATGTTTGGGTTTAAGTATACCATCTTGCTAAATGTTTTCTACTTGTCCCATTGGTTCTTTGTTTTTCCTTTCCTCTTTTAGTGCCTACTTTTGAACTGAATATTTTTCGTTATTATATTTATTTTCAAAATTGGCTTATTATTGGTTTCTCTAGGATTTAAACATCTTTAACTTATCACAGTTTACTTCCAAATATATCACTTTACATTTGGAGTATAGTAGCTTTACCACATATACTTCTATTTCCTTTCTTACAAACTTAGTGCTATTTTTGTTATAGTTTTTACTTGTATGTGTATTATCAACCCTGTAATATATTGTTACTATTACAGCTTTAGACAATTATATTTTAAAGGAATTCAAAATTTAAAATGTCTTTTATACTTAACCTTATTTTTATCATTTCTATGCTCTTCATTCTTTCACACAGATGTAATTTTCTATCTGGTATCATATTTCTTGTGCCTAAAGAACTTCTTTCAATATGTTAGTTGCAGGTCTGCTGGCAATGAATTCCCTAAGCTTTGGTTGGTCTGAGAAAGTTTTTATTTTATCTTTATTTTGAAAGCTATTTTTTTTGCTGGATATATCATTATCAGTTTATCATTGTGCTTGTTTTATTACTTTGAAGATGTTACATCATCTCCTGAACTGCATAGTTTCTAAAAAGAAGTCTGGTATGATTCTTATCTTCCCTATGTAATGTTTCCTTTTCTACATCAAGATTTTCTCTTTAAACTTGAATTTCAGCAGTTTGATTACAATTTTCATAGCTATGTTTTTAACATTTTTATTTATATTGCTTAGAGTTTTCTGGGATTCTTTGGTCTGTTTTTTTGTTGTTATTGTTTTGTTTTTTTTGTTTTGTTTTGTTTTGCTTTGCTTTTGTTTCTGTTTTGCCTTAAATTTATTTCAGACAATTCTTGACCATTACCTCTTCAAATATTTCTTTGGTTCTTGCTGTCTTCTTATTCTGGAGATACAAGTCCATGTATATTAGAATACCAGATAACGTGTACAAAATAACATTAGACACTGAGCTAAATAATATTTATACCCAGCAGTAGGCATGCTTCTTCTTCTGTTAGATCATGAGTCTTTGGGCAGTTAAGGCTCTCTGAAATGTACATGAGCTGGGTTTAAGTTAGCTGTTGTCATGTTGATATATTGCTATATTCAGTGAACCCTAGGCTTCAAATTTCTCCTATGGTATATGAGTGCTACCTTGTCCTTAGTGTGAGGTCTGAAGTGCTCGAGGAATTTTCTAAATATTTCTTCACTTTCAGCTTTCAGCAATTAATGTATGACTTTGCCACTGGGGGGATTTCTTTCCATGTTCTTGTCCTTACCCTAGCCTAGAGACTTCTGTTGCTTGTTATTCTGTTCAAGACTCATGCTGGAGTTGGAGGCTTTCACTTCTCCTGTTCCAGCTTTAGTTTCAGGCAGGTCCTGTGCTCCTGAGCCTGATGTCAGTTGTTTTGAATACCTTCATGTCTCTCTCATGACAAGCCTTTGCCTCCTTTTCAGTCCATGGTTTAAAGTGCAGGTAGGTTTCCTGTACTTCCCTCCCTGCTGAACGGGTGAATTCTGCCTCCACCCCCAGCAATAACAGGCCTCTTCTTTGTATTAGTGCAGGATCCTTGGCATGAGAAAATTTTCTACCACTTTCCCAGAAGTAGCCTACCTTTGCCTGGAAATAGGGACATGACAGGGTTTCATGTCCCTCCCTCAGTGGCAGATTCATTTTACTTCATGTAAAAGCATTGTCATGTCTGGGATATGAACGTGTTCTTTCTATTATCTCAACAGTGACAGATTTTACTTCCTATCTGAGAACATTCTGGGCTGTGGGGAGTAGCAGCTGCTCACCATACTGTACTCATGCAGAGCCCATTGAAAGATGAAATCCCATAGACACTCCTGCTCTTCTCTCAAACCTTAGCAGGCCCTGTACACCTGTGCCACCAAGAGGCATTTTCTCCAGCTTCCTACCTGCCGTCAATCTTTCTGATGAATATTCAGATGAGACCCATCAAGAGCCCCATGAGTGGGTGCAGGCTTCCCTGTGCCTATGGCACCCGGAGATTCTACACTTTCACACTAGTCCACACTTGTCCTTTAAGAATGTGCTACATTTCAACTGTTTTCATCTTACTGACTCCAATAATGGCCTCCCTTCCTTCCTATTCTCCCTAAAAGGTGAAACATTTGAGTGTCCTATGTTACCTATAAGGAGACTTTCACCCTTAGGAATTTTGTTCAACTGATTAGCCTCAGCTCACTGATGAACTCAAAAACTATTTTGTAGATTTTCAGGCTTTTTTTTTTCCTGAAGGCAGTGTAGATTATTTAAGAGTGTAGATTACCAACTTTTCCTGTTTTGGTGATAGTGACATTCTTTTGCAGTTTCTGTATCCTAAGTGAAAGTAGAACTATATTCATTGATTTAACAGATATTCAAATCAACAAATGTATACCTAGAGGACCAAGTGATGTCTGAAACTTAACATATCCATAATGTAACTTTTGATTTGCCCCAACCATTGCCTGTTCTACCTTAAGCCTATCTCTGTAAGTGGTACCACTGTGCACCTAATTGGTTAAGCCAGAAACTGAAGTGTTTTCTTGATTTTCTCTTCTTTACCTCATACAGCCAATACAACAGTAGCCACTATAATTATTGATTCTATTTCCAAACGAAATATAAAATCCATTTACTTATTTCCATTATTGCTGTGACTAGTGTGATCCAAGCTGTCATCATCTGTTGTCTGGACTTCTTTGTCAACCAGAGGGTTCCACAGCTTTTACTTTTGTCCTTGTAGACTACATCATCCACCTGGCAGTGAAAGTTAAAACATAAATCTTACCATATTCTAAAAATATAAGTAAAATTTGAGCATGTCAAATCCCTGCTCAAAATCATTCAATGTTTCCCCATTACCTTTCTAAAGGCAACTCAGTCTCAACTCCTCACCATGACCTGCAAGGCCATGAATGATCTAGCCCTGCCTATTTCCACAACTTCATTTGGGGACACTTTCTTCTTCACTCACTCATTCATCTGTTGAGGAAAGAGAGGCACTTTTAACTTATACAAGTTTGAAGAATCAGAGCAGCTGTGAACATATCCCAGAACTCTGAAATTTCAAAAGTATAAAATGTTAATCCAAAAGAATTCTAAACTTTAAATAATCTTTTGGTTATTTTTTATGGCATAGGTGCATTATTATTTCATCACTTTCAAAACTGACACAGTTTCCATAGTTAACTTTGAGTTATTTTTGTGAACTGACTATTGAACGAAAGCTCTCCATTTGCTAACAACAGTGTAGTGTTCTGAATCCTTTAGCTCTTATTGAAAAAATGTTCCTTTGTTATAGAGTGCAATGTGGTTTGTTTTGGAGGGAGTAAAGGAGGCAGGATGTCTGTCTTTGCTTGGTTTCCTGGCCACTGCATCTCATTTGAAAACAGTCTGCTTCAAGCAATTAAATCTATTCCTGGGAAGCCTCTATTTTTATATATATTTTTAATTTTTAGACAAGGTCTTGCTCTGTTACCCAGGCTGGAGTGTGGTGGCACAATCATAGCTCATAGGAGTCTCAAACTCCTAGGCTCAAATGATCCTCCCATCACAGCCTCCCAAGTAGCTGGGACTACAGGTGTGTACCACCATGGCTAATTACTTTTTTTTCAAAAATTTTTAGTAGAGATGAGGTCTTGCTATGTTTCCTCAGGCTCGTCTCAAAATCCTGGGCTCAAGTGATCCTCTGACCTCAGCCTCCCAAAGTGCTGGATTACAGACATGAGCCACTGTGAACCCTCTATTTGTTTATGTTTTCTTTTTTCCTTTCTTCCCTTCTCCCTTCCTTTCTTTCTTTTCTTTTTAGACAAGTAATTTGACATTAGGAGGTCTTGAATGTGATGGCTTCCTCTGGCAATAGTGCCTTTTCTGTCACTGAAGGTGTTCAGTTGGGCAGAAAGCATGGCCACTGGAATCATTCTTTCATTAAAGAACAAACATTTATTAAACACCTCCCTTTGCCAAGCATTGGGACACTCAGTAGGAGTTCAAAGATAAAAAAGCATGCTTTTAGCAAGTTTACATTTTAGTGTCAGACATACAGTTTTAATACAACTGCTCATTATTCTAATGGGAAATAGAAGATTCAGCCATTAAACTATTATGTGGTATAGAAGACCTTTTAAAATAGACTGATTTCTGAGAGTCTGTGATTTCACTTTAAGGCTTATGAGGGATTTTAGCAAAGAAAATGAGAATGGTTTCTGGTTATATTAATTGTGAACTTTGTGAGCCTTGAGCAAGTCTCTAAACTTTCTGAAGCTCAATTTGTTTTCTTACATTTTAAAAGAGAATATTTTGAAGAGAGCTAAATGGAATACTACAAATAAAGTTCCAGTGCCTATTAAGTGGAGTAAGGTGGAGCAGTGTTTACTGAAAATGAAAATTAGATTAAAGGACAGACACTTCAGGGCCATTTTTTTCTCCTTCATATGCGTGAGTGTGGATGCAGTAGGGAGAGGAGGGTGTTTTGTAATAAAGAAGTAAATGGAAAGAAAAACGTGAAGATCTAGTTCACTGGGGGAAGCACTGCAAATATAGACTAGTGATGGGCAATGAACTGCAGGACCTGAGCTAGTTCTGAGGCAGTGAGCCTCAGCTAGAACATCCTGTATACATCCCAGAAGGATGACGACGTTTAATGTGTCAAAGTGTATGTAACTGATGTCAGTTTTATCAGGCTTTGTTTGCAATCATAGAGAATCCAGAAAAGTTGATTTTAATACTCTTGATATTGACAGAGAAATTCTTTTTAAAATGTAAAATTATTTTATTATTTCTCATTAAAGAAAGAAGAATAGGGCATTCCTGGCCTTTTTTTTTTTTTTTTTTTTTTTTTTTTTTTTTTTTTTTTTGAGACAAGGTCTCACTCTGTCACTCAGGCTGGAGGGCAGTGGTGCAATCATGGCTCACTGCAGCCTCAACTTTCAGGCTCAAGCGATCCTCCCACCTCAGCCTCCTGCATTGCTAGGACTACAAGCACATGCTATCATGCCCATCTAAATGTTGCATATTTGTAGAGATGGGGTCTCGGTATGTTGCCTATGCTGGTCTTGAACTCCTGGGTTCAAGCAATCCTCCTACCTTGGTCTCCTAAAGTGCTGGGATTACAAATGTGAGCCACTATGCCCAGCCCCTGATCTATTAACATGTTAGAAACTCATTCTTCCTGAGGCTATTTCATAATAAATTATCAGTATGTTGCAGCATTATACAAATTGCAAGTGCTTTCACATGGATAATCTCATTTTAATCTCATTTTTATCACCCCCATTTTACATATGAGAAAATTGAAGCTCAGAAATGACTAGTGTGAGGTCACACAGGTAAGATATGCCAAAGTTGAAACTTGAATTCTGGTCTTTCTTATCATGCTGCACATAAAATTATGAACTGTGCCTCAGATTAGGAGAAGATCAGAATTTTCAATGAAAATACAATTAAAATTGGATTAGTATGTCATTCTATTATCAGTCGTAACCATAATTGGCTAATCATATAAAAGCTGTTACACTGTCATCTAATTCAGTCCTACTGGACAAATGCTATTCTATTCTATTCAATATGATGTCACTGAAAACTTCATGGAATATATTGAGCTGGAAAGATTAGACAAACAACTCCTCACTTAGGGTGCACACACGCACACACACACACACACACATCCCCACACACTTATACATCCCTACTAATTTATTTAAATATAGAACTGTACATAATAATTAAAATAAGCAATTAATATTTACATATTATGTTATTAGTTACTTTTGAATACTCCAGCATAAATAATGTAAACAAATTAACTTTAATCAATACTTTAGGGGCAGTTAGTTACAGTACAGTAACAAAAAATGTTTAACAACCAACTCTGGGGAGGAGTGGAGTTCTGATTTGTAGCATTTGCTGATTTCTGTCACATCAATACTCTCATCATGGCTGGTTTCAGGCTCCCAGTGTGAGGTCACCTAATGCAGGAATACAGATGCTGCTGTTTAAATCTGCACCGGAAGGTTCATTGATGAGGGTAAGGGATGTTGAGCATAATTTGGGGAGATAAGTAAAGGGTGTCCAAGATATGTCTGGCTGAGAAAGGATTACACAGGCATCTTTGTCCTTGAAGGAACAGTATTGAAGGAGCCATCAAGCCCAGAAGCCCTACATCTTCAGAGTATCCCCTGGGTCTAGAACTTTGGTTCTATGCCTCCCTATTTAATCAAGACTCTATTACCTGATCCAATTACAAGCTTTGCTCATTCTTCTATTAGATTCTTACTGTAAAACTTGTTGGAGTGCTTAAAAGATAGATATCAGAGACTGACTTCCTCAAGCCAGGGCAATAGTTTCTATGACTATTTTGAAGCTAGCTGGCTAATAGATATTTCTATGTAGCAGAATATTGTCTAAGATTTCCTTTATTACACTTACTACCTAATGGTGAGGTAAGGGAAGAAGTCATAGCTTCCATTTCTCTTTTATCATATTACCAAATATTGAGGTGATGGATATTTACCAAAAAATCTGGCAGTTGTATAGGGCCAACTTGGTTTATTACATCAATTTGCAATATCAGTAAATACCTACTAAGTTTGGGGCACTGTAACATGATAAGATCCTTGTCTACAGAGAGCTTTTAGGTGGATTTAAAAATGCAGTGTTACCATTTCTATTTATAATGTGTGAAAACAAAGTGGATGCCAGATCACACACAAGCCAGCAGAGAATGGTCTTGTTTACAATACTGGAATTGTGGTCAAGGTGAATACACACAGTCCTTTACTCTCTTATCAGAGAGCAAAGGTTTAAAGAAAAACCAACAAAAGTGTCCAGGTACTTTTTTTTTTTTTTTCTTGAGACAGGGTCTCACCTAGGCTGGAGTATAGTGGCACGATCACAGCTTACTGCAGCGTTGATCTCCTGGGCTCAAGCAATCCTCCCACCTCAGGCTTCCGAGTAGCTGGGACTACAGACGCGCCACCACACCTGGCTATTTTAATTTTTTTGTAGAGACCAGATCTCACTATGCTGTCCAGGCTGGTCTTGCACTCCTGGGCTCAAGAGATCTTCCCACCTTGGCCTCCTAAAGTTCTTGGATTACAGGCCTCAAACTCCATGTCCAGCCTCGAGGTACTTTTTAACTGTAGTGATTATGTGGCATTTTGATGTAATGGCTCTAAAATATTGCCCCAGAATTCTTGGGAACTTCTTCCTTGTAGAGGTTGGGTGTGGTCTATGTCCTTTTCCCTTAAATCTGGGTTTTTGACTACTTGACCAATAGTACATGGCAGAAGTGTTGCTGTGGCAGTCTCTTAAAATACAGGTCTGGAAACTGGCAGTTGATCTGGTAAGATCCAGAACTATATCCCAAGAAACTGGCTATTTCCACTTCCTATCTCTTGGGATATTTGCTGTTAGAACCTAGTCTCTAGGCTGTGAGGAAGCCTAGGCCACCTCATGGAGAGGAACCAATATGCAGCATCAATTTACCATTCATGAAAGTAAGCCATCTTGGAGGTGGATCATCCAACCCCAGTTAGGCCACATGGAGCAGAGATAAGCTGTCTCTGCTGAGACCTGCCTAAATTGCAAATTCTTAAATAATTATTGCTGTTTAAGTCACAAAGTTTTGGGGTGGCTTGATATACTGCAATAGAAACCTGGACACCTACTAATCTATTCGTGAGAAGAGACTATCAGATGCTTCTCAGTACCATTTTTCCTGTTAGCTGGTGAATCATTCCTTTGGAGACAGTCTATAGATTTCTCTTGTGTTTACTCCCTCTTGGGGACTTCTCCACTTGTACCTGGCTCCTATTTGGCAGGAATCTGTAGCAGACAAATCCCAAGCTGAAGCAGGGATTGGGGCTGAGCTTCTTTGACCAGTGGAAGTTTGCACAGCTTAACAAAGAGGTCATTTCTGCAGGGGTGCTTTTGGTAAGTGAGATGCCCATATGTTGGATTGCATAATTCTTTTTTCTTTCCAGTTTGGGATCATCAGGTCATCTGACTGCTGATTCTTCAGGTATGGACTTCTCTTCCAGCTCTGTGAATCTGTAGAGTCTGAGATGAGACTCTAGAGACAAAAATTGTTGCTGTGTCACCAACTGTGTGAGCTCAATCAAGCCATTTGACATTACTAGGAACATAATGGGATTAAGATACTTAGAAGCCCTACACATTGAACATATGATATTATGACCCCAAATGTAATGAAAGCAAATACAACAAAATTCTGATTTTTACCAAGGTGACTACTTGATGCTTTTCTTGAATTACCAAATGTCAAATTTGTTAATTTTTGTTCTTTTGGTGTTCCTAATTAGTCTACCTAGTGAATAACTGTTGTCTAGGCCTCAATTGCTTCATCCATAAAGTAGATAAGTAGATGGTTTGATCTGTTCAAGTTCTTTTGTATCTAAATTTTGATTCTGCAATCACTTTTATTCCATTTCCTTTGTTTGGTATGTTTTTTTTTCCTCTTTGCTATAGCTTTATTGAGGTATAATTGACAAGCAATAAACTGAAAGATCTAAAGTGTACAATTTGAGAATTTTTGACATACTTATACACTCATGGCCATTACCATAATCAAAACAGTAAACATATCCATCATCTTCACAAATTTCCTTGTGTTCTTCCCTTTGCCTTTTCTCACCCCAGCTTCTAGGCAACTATTGAGCTGCTGTGTGTCCCTATAGATTAGTTTGTACTTTCCAGAATTTTATATAAATGGAATTCTAGAGTATGTATTCTTTTTTGTCTGACTTCTTTCACTCAGCATAATTGATTTGAGATACAGACATGTTGTTTCATGTACCAGTAGTTCATGTTTTTAAGTTGCTGAGCTGTATTCCATTGTATGGATATGCCACAATCTGTTTTTCCATTTACCTGCTGATGGACATTTGGGTTGTTTGCAGTTTGGGGCTATTAGGGATAAAGCTACTGAAGCTACTGTGAACATTCACATATAAATACTTATATAGACACATGATTTTATTTTTCTTGGGTAAACAAATACCTATGAGTGGAATGGTTGGATCATATGGTAATTACATGTTTAATTTTTTAAGAAACGGCCACACTTTCCAAAAGTCATGGAACCACTTTACTCTCTGACTGGTAGTCTGTGAGAATTCTGGTTTCTCCATATTCGCACCAATATTTTGTATGGTCAGTTTTTAAAGTTTAGAAATTCTAATAAGCATGTAGTGTTATCTCGTTGTGTCTTAAATGTACATTTTTGTAGTAACTAATGGTGTTAAAAAATCTTTTCATCTGCTTATTGGCTGATATGGTTTGGCTCTGTATCCCCACCAAAATTTCATCTCGAATTATAATCTCCATGTATTGGGGGAGGGGCCTGGTGTGAAGTGATTGAATCATGGCAGTAGACTTTCCCTTTGCTGTTCTTGTGATAGTGAGTTCTCATGAGATATGATGGTTTAAAAATGTGTGGCAGTTCCCCCTCACTCATTCTCTCCTGCTTCACCATGGGAAGGTGTGCCTTGCTTCCCCTTCACCTTCTGCCATGATTGTAAGTTTCCTGAGGCCTCCCAGTTATGCTTCCTGTTAAGCCCATGGAACTGTGAGTCAATTAAACTTATTTTCTTAATAAATTACCCAGTCTACAGTAGTTCTTTATAGCAGTGTGAAAATGAACTAATATGTTTGCCATCTGTATATCTTTTTTGGTGAAATGTCTGTCCAAATATTTTTTCTAGTTCTTAAAATTATTACTGATTTTGAGAGTTTAAAAAAATATATTCTGTATAAAAGTTCTTTATTAGATATATAATTTCAAATATTTTCTTGTAGTCTGATTTATATTTTAATTCTATTAATATTTGGTATGTTCTGAAAGAGGAAAAAATCTTAACGTGAAATATTTTACACACTTAAGTTCAAGGAGCAGCATAGGTGGATCTGGGAAGAAAAAGATATTAGCAAACCATTCAATGGTTTGGCATTGAATGCCTTTGTGTAAGATTTTCTTTAGTTAGCTTTTATTAAGTGACTTTTGTGTATAAAGTATTGCAGTATAAGCAAACATTGTAGTAAGTAATGTTTAAGCTTGAATTCTGGGCTTTATGCACATTTTTCAGAACAGCCACCAATTTAGAGACTCATGGTTTCTCTCAGTATTATGCCTGGTCTACAAAGAGTCTAAGCTAAAACACCCATGTGTGATATTTATATATACCACATCATCATACACCCATCTATTTCTATGTCTATATATGTATGTATAACTTGCAAAAAATCCAACTTATATTCATATTCAACTTACGCCTTTGGTCAAATATAACCATCGGGCAAATTGTTGTGACCTCACAGGTATGATAAGCTAAATGATAATATAAAATACGTATTACAAAGCTTGTGCACTTTACTTCACAGTAGAAACATGGATCTGCCTTCAGGTACTTATGTAGACAATTATTTATAAAGCAAGATAGATTATAACCAGTGAGGCCACACTGACAGCATGTGGAAAAACAGTTCACAACAATGGGAGGAGAGAGAGAAAATACAGACCCCCAAAACTAGAATGCAAAGAAGTCTGGATATATTTTGTGTTTGTATGGAAAGCCTTTTAAGTATGAATTTCCCAGAGGATATGGAGCCATAAGATTGGTAATAATTTATCTCAGAAATGGTTGGAATAAATTATAAGTTCTTAAAGGGAATAAGGTTTTGAAGAATGTATAATTAACTCCTTGATAATATAATTTATATTATGATATGATCAGAGGCTATAAACAGTATAAAACTTGCCAAAGAAGGGAGTGAGACTGCTGAATGAAGTTAAGGTAGAGAGTTTATCTTGAAAATTCTTCTGCTTTAAATATTCTGAATATGAAATAGAAGGATATAGTTAATTGTCAGTGGCAGAGAAAGAAACAGGTGTTGAATGCACCTCTGTATTGTACTGGTAAAAGAGAAATTTCCAACCAACCAATTATTAAACCTCCTAATATTAAGAATTTGTATGTAACATTTGAAAATTTTGGTCTAGAAATTTAAGAACAGGTAGTATTTCCTTCATCATCCCTGTTATTTCCTCTCTTAGTGCTTATAAGTGCAAACTCCAGAAACAGTCTAGATTGGGTTTGAGTTTCAACATTATCAGTGGGTTGGCTTCCATAAACCCAAGTTTTCTAACCTGCAGAATGGAACTAAAATCCCCACCTGAAGTGGTGGTGGTGAGGATTATAGGAGATGCAGGTAAAGGGCTTAGTAGAGTACCTGCCCCAGAGGTTTAAACACTTAGTAAATATAAAATATTATATTTACTATTATTGTTTATTTGAGGGAGAAATTTGAAGGACAAGCAGCATTGACAAATTCAAGCAAAAACATCAGCAGTCAATATCCCATAATTTGAAATTAAGGATTAAAATTAGGTGTTATTTTCATCTCTTTTTGTTTCTTTGATTTTAATAAAAAAGCTGCAGAAGCCCCCAGAAATAACTGCCAGCTTTTGGAGGGTGTCTCTGGATGTTTTGTGTGTTCCATCTGGGTTGCAACCATTATTCTACCTACTTGACAGACGATGAGGTCATGGAGGCCAAGTGTTCTTCACGACGACACCCAGGTCAAAGGCATAGTTAAAGTACATCCCAGGTCACATAACTCATTCTCTGTTCAAGAATCTTTCCTAATCCCTGGTGCCATTTGGGAACTGTTTCAAAGGCATTCCAACCTCAGAATCATGCCAGTGCAGTGGTTATCAATTATTTTGTTGATCCTTTAGCAAATCCTCAAACTGATTTTTCTGCCCTCCTGAGACACAAATCACAAAGCTGACCTTAACTGCTTTGGCATCCCCCTCCAGTCCCAAGGCACACAAAAAAGCAGCGCAGGGCTGGTGATTTATTGTTTTCCCACGCAGGTCACACTCGAGCCCAGACAGATAGAGAAGATCTGTCTTTAACGAGAGAAATGCACCATTACTTGGTCATAAATTCAACTTAATGGTAATTTTAGTAGGGCAGCTTGCCCAGGGTTTGTAGAAACACAAATCAAAAATCCCAAATTCCACGCATATCCTCCTAGAAACTCTTTTGGCAACTCCATTCCATTTGCTTTTTAAGGAAATCAATTTCCTTAGTTATGGTCCCTAGTTGCTTAGGGTGGATTTGCACAGAGTCTAGAATCACTGTGGCAGCAGAGAGGGGAGTGGGTGGCATGCTGCTTGAACTATTTTTGCCAAGCATTCGAACTTGACTTCAGTTGTCAAGGAGGCACAAGTGAGCTGACACACAGATTCGGTAGACAGTCCCGCAAAAGTAGTATGTGGTGAAAATGTTCAGATGACTCTGTCTAAGGAAAGGTTTCATTTTTTTCAAATTCTCCTGTCCTTGACTGATTCCAAACTGACAAATACCGGTCATTACAAATCTCAGGTCACAGAACAAGCTCTGAATCCTCACAGAGTTGACTTAGTCCAAGTTGGCATAGAAGTATCTATGGAATATATTCAGACACAAGGCTACCGGACACCCGTCCACACTCTTAGAAGTAGACTCGAACATACCATCTTGTATGTATGCCATATCATGTGCTCACTATGATCGTAGCAACTAGAAGACCTTATTTCCTTAATTACTCATGTGTGTTCCCTTATAGCACACTGTATGCTCCCAGGTGTAGGGCAATGCCATACCTGAGTTTGTTTCTCCAGTTTTTAACCCAGTGCCTGACATATGACAGATGCACAGTTAGCATTGGTTTAATGAACAGAAGTATGAGTGAATAAAGTTCATGCCTTTCCAGTAAGGTCTGACTTTTAAGCCAGGGAACCTGGGAAATGGCCATTCTTCTTCTTCTTCTTCTTTTTTTTTGGGGGGTGATATACGTGGCCAGGTGAAGACAGTAGAGAGAAAACAGAACTGAAAGTAACTGTCTCCCATACGTAGGGTAATTTGCACTTTATTTATTTAAACCAAAATTTACAGAATGCCAATACAGTCAAAGCATAGTGTCAGGGACTGAAGATTTCAACTAGGAATCAAAGAACTCAACATCTCTTACTCTTTAGATCTAAGATTCAATGTATAATGCTACCGTAAATTACTTTATTCTTAATAGCATTACTCTATGCAGAGAAAATACATGACATTCTAGCTCTCCTTCTCTAATTTGGTTTTGCAGATGGGTCTACCTATAACCTTCCCCTCAGGGGTAGAGAGGAGTTTAGCTGGCAGTTTATTTCTCTTTCTACTCACACACCTAGCATATGGGAAGGCTGGGATTAGAGCCAAAGGAGAAGCCTGGAACACCCAGGTAATGGCATGGTTGGATCCTTATAATTCTCTATCAAAGAGTGATGAAGAGACTCAAAGGCAATGAGTGGCTCTCCAGCTTGAGTGGGCATCAGAATCACCTGGAAGGCTTCTTAAGACACATTATTGCTGAGCCCCTGCCCCTAGAGTTCCTGAGTCAGTAGGTTTAGATTCAGATTCTAGAAATTGCATTTCTAGGAAGTCCCCAGGCAATGCAAATGCTATTGGTTTAGGACCAGCTGAACTAAGGTAAGCCCTGATACTTACCTCCCACCAAATCAAATTCTCTCATTCCCTTGTATAATGCCACAGGGTGATTCCATTTGTATGGTTTTGTCGAGGTAGCCTTGGTCTCAAATAAAAGAATCAGTTGAAATTACTTATTTCGTAGCTGTTTTCCACTTATTTGGGGCAAATTTTTTATGCCAGATATCTTCATTTGTGGTTTAACCTGTATTTATGGGCTGCCTCTCTTGTCATTAGTTGGAAATAAAAACAGATAGTATCAATGAAAGCAACCTGCAAAAGTATTGTTAACATAGGGATGCATACACATAAACTGTTTATTCATGCCATTGGGCTTGTGTGGATAACTGTATGAGATGATGATTTTAACATTAGCCTTTGGATTCTTTCTTCTTTCCCTTGTCTGCTCTGACTAGGAGAATAATTGTAGCTTCAGTCTAAATGGAGAAATATTAGCCAGGTCTTTCTGTCTTCCAGATAGGTCCTGTAGCCCAGCCAAGCTATCTGGATTTCTGATTAGACAGTTTTTTATAAAGAGAAAAAATGTATTTTCTCAAGAATTATTTTTAGTTATTTTCCCTCTTGTGATGAAAGGCTTATCTAAATAGCCCAAGCTTCATTCAATATTCTTTCCCACTCTTTGCTGTCACCCAGCCTTCCCTGACCTCATTCACCCTCAGACAGCCAGGGATTTAAAAATATGTTGGAAGATTTTAATGGTCTCTGCAGAGTAGAATTACATTCTTCTGTGTAACATTTGGACACCAAGCAGAGAGATAGCACAGTCTGTCTAGCTCTTTTGTAATTATTTCATGGTATTGTTTTAATTGTGACATGGCTTAATCACTGGCTGTGCACAGATTATGCCACATACTTAAAATAATTATGGGGATTTGATAAGATAATGCTGTGAATTCATTTAATGCTTCTTTTCCAATAGACTCCACACTCTTAAAAGGAGAGAGAGCGAAGAAGGACAGCCAATCAATGCCAGCATTGGTCATTTTCTGCACCTTGTGAGGACTGACCAGGATAATATATGTACATTCTTTTATTTCAGTCATCTTCCACCTGCCCAAGGAGGCATTTTTTCCAGTACTGAAAGATCCTGAAGCTAGTGTGGTATCCTGTTAATATCACTTTACCGGCTAACACTTAATATAGGTTCACAACTAGTAACCTAGCCAGGCCTGTGTGAACACATTTGTTTTAAATCCAATGGTTTGTCTTGTAACTGTATTAGCCAGGGTTTTCTAAAGGGACAGAACTAATAGGATAGGTTAATATATGAAAGGGAGTTTATTAAGGAGTATTGACTCACATGAGCATAAGGTGAGGTCCCCACAATAGGCTGTCTGCAAGCTGAAGAGCCAGGAAGCCATTCCAAGTCCCAAAACTTTAGAAGTAAGGAAGCTGATAGTGCAGCCTTCAGTCTGTGGCCAAAGGCGCAAGAGCCCCTGGCAAATCACTGATGTAAGTCCAAGAGTCCAAAAGCTGAAGAACTTGGGAGACTGATGTTCGAGGGCAGGAAGTGTCCAGCACAGGGGAAAGATGGAGGCCAGAAGACTCAGCCAGTCTAGTCCTTCCACGTTCCTCTCCCTGCTTTTATCCCAGCCATGCTGGCAGCTGATTAGATGGTGCCCACCCAGATTGAGGGTGGGTCTGCCTTTCTTAGTCCACTGACTCAAATGTTAATCTCCTTTGGCAACACCCTCACAGACACACCCAAAACAATACTTCACATTTTTCAATCCAATCAAGTTGACACTCAATATTAACCATCACAGTAACTGATGACTGCTATCTTCATTAGCAGTTCTTTAGCTTCAGAAGAGTGTAATCTGGTTATAAATCGTTGTTAGAGCTACTTTGTTGGTTAATTTTATGTGTCAACTTGACTGGCCTAAGCAATGCCCAGATAGCTGGTAGAACATTTGTCCTGGGTGTGCCTGTGAGGGTATTTCTGGAAGACATTAGCATTTGAATCAGCAGACTGAGAAAAGAAGATGCACTCTCGCCAATGTGGGTGAGCATCATTAATCCATTGAGAGCCAGATAGAACAAAAAGGTGGGGCAAGGGTGAATTTACTCTCTTTTCTTGAGCTGGGATGTCCATCTCCTCCTGCCCTTGGGCCTTAGAGTTCTTGTTTCTTGGGCTTTTAGACTTCAAGACTTACAACAATGCCCCCACTCACCACAAGGTTCTCAGGTTTATGGCCTTGGATTTAGAGTTACACCATCAGTTCTTCTGATCTCAGGCCTTCATGCTTGGATTGACTTCTGCCACTGGCTTTCCTGGGTCTCCCACTTGTAGATGGCATATCATGGGACTTCTTAGCCTCTGTAATTTCATGAGCCAATGCCTGCAATAAATATCCTATCTATCTGTCTGTCTATGTATCTATCTATCTGTCTATCTATCTATCTATCTATCTATCTATCTATCTATCTATCTATCATCTATCTATCTATCTGTCATCTATCTATCTTCTGTTGGTTCTATTTCTCTGGAGAACTCTGGCTAATACAACTATCATGCAATTTATATGATTTATTGAATACTGATTTAATCATTCATTCAACAAACATTTATCTTGTGCCTACTGTGTGCCAAGTGATGTTCCAAACTCTAGCAGTGAACAAGCTAAGCAAAATTCCTACTTTGTGGCACTGATGTTTGAGAAGTAGGAGAGACAGACAGTAAACAAACAACAAAATAACAATTTCAGATATGATTAGTCCTATGAGTAACATAAAGCAGGGTTGGAGAATAGAGAGTGGCTAGAGTGTGGAAATTTTAGATAGAAGATAGCATTTGAACAGAGTCCTGGTGATGAGAAGGAATCAGACTTGTGAAAGTTTAGGGGAAGGGAATTTTAGGCAGAAGGGAAATTTAGGCAAAGTGTAAGGGGCTGAGTCCATAGTAAGCTCAGTGGTTCTGCGAACAGTGAACAATGCAGGGGGGCTGGAGCAGAGCAAGTAAGCAGTAGGGTTGTTGGAAGAGGAGGAAGCTGAGGCCAGGTCAGAGGGCTGTGCTCACATGGCAATAAGGTTAGATTTTTATGTAATGGGATGTCTTAGAGGGTTTACATTGCGTAAGGCTGATTTTTTTGAAAGATCATTCTGGTTGAGAAGATAAGATTTATAGGCAAGAATGAAAGTAGAAAGGGTCATTTAGGAAGCTATTGTACTGGCCGAGTTATCCTCGGCTTGGATTAGGATGGGAGTGGTAGAGAGGTTAGAAATATTTTGGAGCTAGAACCCACAAGAGTTTCTAATAGATTGGGTCTGGGGATTAAAGGAATGAATGCAATCAAAACTGATTCCTAGATTTCTGGTTTAAGCAACTGGGGAATGGTGGAGCCATTAACTGAGATGGGGAAGACTACAGCATGCAAAATTTTGTTTAGATTTGTTGAGTTTGAGATAAGTATTATACATCCAAGTGGGAGTTTAGTAGACAGTTGAAAATATAAATCTAGAGTTCAGGGGATAGGTCAGAGCTGGAGATATATGTGTAGGAGTCTTTACTGTATACATGTAGTATTTATTACCTAAGCTACATCTTGGCTGAGTGAGGAGATGAGGTGATGCAAACAAAGTATACATCATTGCCCTGCCCTACTAGAGTATATACTTATAAAATCTTATCTTTTTAAAATGATGTACTTAATGAATAATAGAAGGAAACGTAGAGTAGGATTTGAATACAGTATGTTTTTGTTCATTTGTTATTTAATAGCAAATAACCCAAAATTTAGATATTTAAATAAGAATTATCTTTCAAGGTAGCCTCTTGGGAGGGCTAGCCAATTGGCAGAACAATTTCTTAGAGCTTTCTTGGAGTGATTGGGATTCTCTTTTAGATTTGGTCATGCCACACAAGAAAGTTAGCCTTCCTTTTCATAAAATTATATCTCGTTTTTTATTAAAAAATAGGACTTGCTTGAAAGTTTGCCTGTTATTGGACTTGTGATGACAAGAAAAAAAAATATATATCTCCAGAGGAATATGACTTGGTACCCATGTTAGTCCATTCTCCTGCTGCTACAAGGATATACTTGAGACTGGGTAATTTATAAAGGACAAACATTTAATTGACTCACAGTTGCAGGGTTAGGGAGGCCTCAGGAAACATACAATCATGGCAGAAGGGGAAGCAAACATGTCCTTCTTCACAGGCAGCAGGAAAGAGAAGAATGAGAGCCAAGCAAAGGGGGAAACCCTTTATAAAACCATTAAATCTCATACTCATAAGAACTCACTATAATGAGAATAGCATGGGGGAAACCTCCCCCATGATTCAGTTACCTCCCACTGGGTCCCTCCGATGGCATGTGGGAATTATGAGAACTGCAATTCAATGCCCTTCCAACAGTGCCCCAAAGTCTTACCTCATTCCAGCATTAACTCAAAAGTCCAAGTCCAAAGGCTCATCTGGGACAAGGCAAGTCCCTTCTACCCATGAGGCTGCAAAATCAAAAGCAAGTTAGTTGCTTCCTAGATACAATAAGGCTACAGGTATTGGAAAATACACCCGTTCCAAATGGGAGAAATTGACCAAAACAAAGGGGCCACAGGCCCCATGCAATTCTGAAATCCAGTAGGGCAGTCATTAAGACTTAAAGTTCCAAAATTATTTCCTTTGACTCCACATCTCATATCCAGGTCATGCTGATGCAAGAGGTGGACTCCCATGGCCTTGAAGAGCTGTTCCCCTGTGGCTTTGCAGGGTAAACAGCCCCCTTCCTGGATGATTTCATGGGTTGGCATTGAGTGCCTTTGGCTTTTCCAGGTGCACAGTGCAAACTGTCAGTGGATCTACCATTCTGGGGTCTGGCGAACAGTGGCCCTCTTTTCACAGCTCCACTAGGCAGTGCCCCAGTGGGGACTCTGTGTGAGGGCTCCAACCCTACATTTCCCTTCCACACTGCCCTAGCAGAGGTCCTCCATGAAGGCTCCACCCCTGTAGCAAACTTCTGCTTGGACATTCAGGCATTTTCATACACCCTCTGAAATGTGGGCATAGGTTCCCAAAACTCCGTTCTTATCTTCTGCCCATCCACAGGGCCAAGACTATGTAGAAGCTGCCAGGGCTTGGGGCTTGCACCCTCTGAAGTAGTGACTTGAGCTGTACATTGACCCCTTTTAGCCATGACTGGAGCTGAAGCAGTGGGGATGCAGGGCACCATGTCCCAAGGGTGCACAGAACAGGAGGGCCCTGGGCCTCATCCACTAAAGCATTTTTCCCTCCTAGGCCTCCAGGCCTGTGATAGAAGAGGCTGCCATGAAGGTCTCTGACATGTCCTGGAGATATTTTCCCCATGTCTTGGTGGTTAACATTCTGCTACTTGTTACTTAGGCAAATTTCTGAAGCAGACTTGAATTTCTTCCCAGAAAATGGGGTTTTCTTTTCTATAGCATTGTCAACCTGCAAATTTTTCAGACATTTACGATCTGCTTCCTCTTGAATGCTTTGCCACTTAGAAATTTCTTCCACCTGATACCCTAAGCCATTGCTTTCAAGTTCAAAGTTCCACATATCTCTAGGGCAGTCTCTTTGCTAAAGCATAGCAAGAGTCACCTTTGTTCCAGCACCCAAGAAGTTTCTCATCTCTATCTGAGACAACTACATCCTGGGCTTCATTGTCCTTATCACTATCAGCATTTTGGTCAAAGCCATTTAACAAGTCTCTAGGAAGTTCCAAACTTTTCCACAGCTTTCTGTCTTCTGAGCCCTTCAAGTCTTCAGGAAGTTCCAAACTTTCCCACATTTTCCTGTCTTTTTCTGAGCCCTCTAAATGATTCCAATTTCTTCCTGTTACCCAGTTCCAAAATCACTTCCACATTTTGGGATATCTTTACAGCAGTGCCCCACTCTCTGTGGTACCAATTTACTATATTAGTCTGTTCTGCTGCTATAAGGACATACCCAGGACAGGATAATTTATAATGAAGAGGTTTAATTGACTCACAGTTCCATAGGGGTGGGAAGGCCTCAGGAAACTTATAATCATGGCGGAAGGGGAAGCAAACATGTCCTTCTTCACATGACAGCAGGAAGGAGAAGAATGAGAGTGACACAAAGGGGGAAGCTCCTTATAAAACCATCAGATATCATGAGAACTTAATCACTATCATGAGAATACCATGGGGGAAACTGCCCCCATGATTCAATACCTCCCACTGGATTCCTCCCATGACATGTGGCAATCATGAGAACTACAATTCAAGATGAGTTTTGGGTGGGGATACAGTCAAACCATGTCAGTACCACTGATTATTTTAAATTGACTTTGTCACTTGCCTTGGTCGTTCATAGAAGAGTGTCTGGATATGTTTTGAGCAATAAAGAGATGACTGGAAAAAGTACACAATCTCCCATGTGATAACTTTGAAGGAAACACTGTTTATTTGCTTTTAAAGCTTTAGTTGTATTCACTCATTCATTTATTCAGTCAAGAAAAAAAGATTTATTATCTGACATGTGCCCGGTGGTATTCTAGGCAGTGAAAAGGCAGTTACAAGTAGTGAAAAAAAATACTAATTTTTAAGTCTTCATCTTTGGCCTAAAATGTTAGTATCTCTTAGCCTTAACAAATCCAGTGTTTTCCAAATGGCTCAATCAATCAATCAATTTATTGAACAAACAAAAACATTCAAATGAAGGAATAAAATTTAACTTTTATCTTTGCCTCCACTATCTGTCTTCCTCTTTGTATTATATCCCCAGAAACCTCACTCCCACCCCTCTGCTTTTGAAGTCTAAAGTAATCTGTTCCTGTATGCTGTAACATCTCCCTCAAACACGAAACACTTTTATTTTTCTTTCTCCCTCATTTTGCTACTGGGATATGTAGCAAATCTCTACATATCTCTGGGTTAGGATGGTAACATACGAATTAATTCATATTCAGGTATAAATGATTTGATGCTGATTTACTAAGCCCTAAACTTTTATTTTAACAACAGGACAGGACTTAAAGAAATATGTCTCTACTGATGGAAATGATAGCATTTGCAAGTAGTAAAATGATATATTTCCTGGCTGACAGCCTTCTCTGTGTCTCTGAAATCACAGCCTATACAATCTACTTAAATTGTCAATTATAATTCCTAGGAACAAAAACCTTTCAGTTTCTCCCTGATGCTACTATTTCTTTTTCTTTTTAAGAGATACTTAGCAGCACTCTCATGTCATGTAATATATTAGCAAGTAATCCTCATAGTTGTGTAATGGGCCAAATTTTGCCTTGGTCTTTGTTTAACTGGATGGTACCTCCACACTGTACTGGGGCTCTCCATCACCATAGCTCCTTCAGTCTTGTGCAACATATTATTACAATCAGCTTCACTTGTTCCCAGTTCTTTCAGCATCTGTAGTGGCAGCTGGCGCATCTCCCACTTCATCAGGAAGTGCATTCAAGGGTATCCGGCTAGAAAGTTCCCCCAGCAAGCATTTCTTCATACTGCAAAATGAAGAAGCAAGGTTTCACTTGTAGGTATTCGTATCTGGGGTCAAGTAAGGTAGACTAAAGTCAGGGAGATCTTCCATCATCAAAGTGTCTTCATCATGGGTGAGGCCAGTAAAAAATATCCACTCTTTTTTTCTAGCAGACTGGCATTCCTTTGATCCTGGTTTTAATCAGAAAAGGAATGAGCAGAATTATGCGATTGGCACTGCCCTTGTTTGTTTTCTAAATTCTCAAAGGGAATTGCTCTCATACCATGGGTTTCCCCCAAGATCTACAATTCTGATTACCAAGGTTCACTTTTGTGTGGGGTTTCCTGCATTTTGCCTTTGGACACCCAAGTCTATCTTTCCTTCAATTAACAGGAAAATTCCATTGTGCCAATTGTAGTTTTGCTTTTTCTTCTTAAGAAAACAACCCTTATTGCCCTTCACCTGCCTTTACCTCCAGTATTCTGTACAAGTGTGTCATTGCATGACAAAGAGGGTGACAATGAGGACCAGCATGTGTCAAAAGTGTTTGAAAACTGTTCTAGTTAATTAGAAAGCGCCATGCTCTAGAAAGTTCAAGTCATGTGAAAATAACTGGCTCGGAGAACTAACTTCTCTTCAACATTTTCTCTTTGGGGAAGAGGTTTGGGACAACCCCCTCCAAGGTCATTCATTTTTGTCTTTGTAATTTCATAGTATGTCATGTGTCTGGTAATCAGTATTAGAGCCAGAAGTGTTGCTAGACTTCAACAATCTTTGGCAGTTATTGAGATAGATGTGTTTCTTGCAGAAAGATTAATTGGAGTCTGAAATGTTTAAGGAAGCTAACAATTATTGAGTGCTTGTTCTGTGCCAGGCAATATGCTAGGAATTTCTGCATATGCTATCTCATGTCAAAGAATCTCAATTTTTCAGCTTATGAGTTGGAATATGGGATTTTATTTAAGTCTTCCTTTTATTAATTTTGTCTGAAATGTTGCCTATGTAATTTTGTACTTGAAGGAAAGTTTATTCAGTGGTTAAAAGGAACCACAGAGGTAGCAAATAATTTGGAATTAGGCTTGTTCATTAAGTACACAAATAAATCCAAAGTACACAAACAAGTTCACATTACAGAGTTAGAGCTTGTATTACACCATTCTTACATTGCTATAAAGAAATAATGAGACAGGGTAATTTACAAAACAATAAGTTTGATTGGCTCACAGTTCTGCAGGCTGTACAGGAACTGCAGGCTGCATAGTGGTATCTGCTTCTCAGAAGGCTTCAAGAAGCTTCCAATCCTGCACATGGTGAAAGCAGGAACAAGAGAAAGAGAGGAAAGGTGCTACACACTTTTAAATGACCCAGATCTCATGAGAACCCACCCACTATCGCAAGGACAATACCAAGGGGATGTTACTAAACCATTCATGAGAAATTCACCCCTATGAGCCAATCACCTCCTAACAAGCCCCACTTCCAACATTGGGGATTACATTTGAATATGAGAGTTGGGTGGGGACAATATCCAAACTATATCAGGGCTAGTCAGCACCACTAGAGTCAAGTGAGCTCACAGGACAATTTTGTGAATTAGACACTAAAGCAGTCGTTAGAACTATTTATCAATATTTCCAGACTTTCTCTTCCTGCAGTATTCTCAAGCCATATAACATATTAGCAAGTGATCCTCATATTAGACCACAATTCTCCAAATCCTTGAAATTAGGTGTGGCCATGTAACTTGCTTTGGCCAATGAAATGTGAGCAGAATTGACATATGTCCCTTCAGGTAGAAGCCTTTAGGGTCAGTAGAGGAGACATCATCTTCCTTTCCTCCAGCCATGGTGACCGACATTCCAGAGGTTGCAGGTCTGCAAGTGTGAGTCCTAAGTGAGGACAACGTGAAGCCAAACTCACTACCAACCCAAAGTACCATGAATGAGAAATAAATAAACCTCTGTTATAAGTCACAGAGATTTGGGGATTGTTTGTTAATATAGCACAAACTAGATTATTCTAACTTATACAGGAACCATCCAGCCAGAAAGCCAAAAAGTCCTTCCTAAATGTATCTGCTTTCATTACCTGAGAAGTTTAACCAGAGGTTTGAATTGACCAAATTCTTGTGATGATTATATAGTTTGGTAACTAAGAGGTCTCTGCAGTCAGGCTATCACCATAGGTACATCAGCCCTGCTGCTTTCTACCTGTGAAAACTTGAATGCGTTACTTGATCCATCTAGGTCTCAATTTCCTCATCTGAAAAATAGGTATAATAGTAATACTGACCTCCTAGAGCTATTGTAAGGTGAAATAAGATAATGTATGGAAAGCACATATCAGTTTTTAAATTTTCTGTGATTAATGTTAGCTGTCATTCCATTATCCGGTACCAGCACTAACTTTATACAGTCTCTTTTTGCAGTCTAATGGTTTGGATAACTGATCTTTCAAGTCCCTTCCAGCACTGAAACTCTATGAGTCAATGACATACCTCACTTTTTGGTACCTAAATTTCCTCAGAGTAGCTTTAAATTGTAGTTTGAGTTTTATGGTGCATGTGGGAACTGATGTTAGCAGAGTTTCTCTGGCTTAAGAAATCCTTCTACAAAAAATCAGTTTTCTCTGCCTCAACTGTCTCTCGCTTGTCCTACTACATCATTCCTTGAAGTTTTTCCAGAATTTTTTGACTTTGTAGTTGCTTGCTTCTTTTTCATTCTGAAATACATTTTTTCCTTTTGGCTTTTGACACTGAACAACATAAATTTTCCTTTTAATGGACTTGCCCATGTGTATGGTAAATAAAACCAGGAATATGTGAGGAACCATTTCCCAATAGATTATGGAGGTTTTTGATGGTGTTTTAAGGTTTTATGACACTGAAGAGAGGAAAGGAAAAAAACTTGTTCTTATAAACATATCAACTGTAACATTACACCAAAACATTTCATATACACATATTTGCAGGAATATTTCTGATTTGCTGTGTATATTTTCCAGTATTCTCTCTAGGAAATAATTCACTAAGACCTGAAAAAAGTAGTTATGATTGGTTAAAAATGTTTTGTTAAAATAGAAAAAAAGTGTAGTCTTAAGTATTTTGCTGGCTTAGTGGGAACCAATAACTATTGCTTTGAAATGCAGCTGCACATTGTAAAGCTGTGAACAAGACTGTTCAAGGAAAATAACATTGTTTAAGATGAAGGAAGAGGCCAGGACCTATAGTTGTGTCAGATGTGAGCAGGTAGTGCCAAAATTATTTGTAGAAAAGATGGTGATGGTTTAGTTCCTGGGACAATAACCTGAGAGATCAGGGAACATGAAAAGGTAGAGTCAGGAAAATCAAGCTTGGGGACTGGGGATGGGATGTGAAAGGGAGAAAAACTGAGTCAGGAAGAGGGATGAGATCAAAGAGGATACAGAATAAAGGCAGAGCTACAGATAAAGCCCTCAGGACCAAAAGTCAGAGACAATCCGAGTTTGTTTAATCCAGAGACAGGAAAAAGGACATCCTCTAAAAATACCTAGGTTGTGGCTGGAGGGAGAAGATAGATAACAGGAAAGAACCAGGCTTCTCTTTGGACCCAAAGAGCAAGACCAGCCCTAACTTCCCCCCTTCCTTTCTCTGCATTAACACTTCTCATAAAACAATAGTTTAACTTGAGGCTAGAAGGTGGAAATGAAACAAACTGTCTGAAAAGAGAGAGAACCTCAGAGTGCCCAAACCAGGAGACTGCCAGAGAAGGCCTGGCAGAAAGTCTAGCATAATGATGGGGCTTGCAGTGACAGGCCATGGCAGGAAGGGATTGTCTCATACTTTACAAGTATTATTTTATAGAATAAGTGAGTGTGTGCAGTAGGAAGCATTGAACTTGAGATGAGCTCACCAGCAGCATGGCCTTCCACTCCAATTCTGGAAAGCTAAGACCCTGAAATTCCCTCCCAGGTGGTAAAGTGCCTTGCCCAGAGTTGCTGCCCAAAAAATAATGTATGAAAGAGACCCCTCCAGAGGAAGGTGGTCAGATGTGAGCTGGGGTAGGGAGAAGGGGCAGGAGAGGTATATTGTGCTGGAAAGCAAGTGGGAAGAGGAGCCATTTCCTCTTCTCCTTCTTCCAACCCTCAGCTAAAGTGAATCATAGGGAACACTGATTGGTAAATCCATCAACCTAACTAGGTTCTTTTCACCCCGTAATGGCATTGTGTAATTTGCTGCAATATTTCCATTGTTTAGGCTATACTAGAGGGTCACTGATAATCCAAAGCAAATGAAGGAAGAGTTTTGGAAATAATTGATGTTAGACAAGGCTCCAGAATCCTACAACAATGCAATGTCTTGAATGCCTGCCTATTTTTCCCTTGTAATCTTTATGAATCCCAATGGAATCAGATCTAATTCAGTCTTAGGGTACTTTGATTTTTCCAATTTGGGTTATTAGACCCTAAGAAATCCTTGACTTACCTACTTTCTCTCTTCTTTAGAGGGAAGGCTTCCTCAATGTTTTCTGGAAGGACAGTCTTGGATGCTGTTACCTCAAACTTGGGTCCTCTACTTGTCTTGGGTTTGTTTTGTGCTGCTATAACAGAATAGCACAGACTAGATCATTTATAACGAATAGAAATTTATTTGGCTCACATTTCTGGAGGCTGAGAAGGCCAAGACTGAGAGGCCACACCTGGTGAGGGCCTTCTTGCTATGTTATCAAATGGCAGGAAGCATCACACAGGTGAGACAGAATGAGAGAGAGAGAGAGAGAGAGAGAGGGAGGGAGAGAGAGAGAAGAGGGGAGAGGAGGGGAGCAGAGGGGAGGGGAGAAGAGAGGAGAGGGCTAATTTTTTAAAATAAAAAAATAGCAACCTCTAATGTAACCTCTACTCTCATGAATGGATTAATGCTGCCATCGCAGTAGCATTAATCCATTCATGAGGGTAGAGCCCTAATGACCTAATTACTTCGTAAAGGCCTCCTCTCTTAACACCATTGCATTGGGAATTAAGTTTCCAACACATAAACTTTGGGGGACACAGTCAAACCATACTACCACTCATTAGCTATATGTCCTTACGAAATTGTCTTAATCATCTGAGTTTCAGTTTCTTCATCTATAAATGGGGTACCACCTCCTCCTCATAGGGAAGTTGTATAAACTCATGACCCAGGACATTCGAGAAGTTCCAACGTTACATATGGCACTTTTCTCTCATGATGTTGAGTGCCTAATATGTCTTCTTTGCCCAAATAATCCTAGGGTATCTTTCCCCAGAAGAAAGCAAGCCAATTTTGTGTGAAGGTCTCGAGGACTTGGCTCCAGAGACAAAGTTTCTCCTAAATAGTCAAACTAGTATGTGCAATGGACTGTCCATCGTTTCTTCTGTCTCCCAGCTTCAAATGTTTTCTTGAAAGTCTGGCTACCTGACAGCTTAAGCTGCTAACTCCTTCATTAGTCCAGCAGAGGCCTCGGTATGAGAATTGGTGAAAATGGGCATTACCAGTACACATATGTTTTAGGTGAATGTGATGGTTAATACTGAGTGTCAACTTGATTGGATTAAAGGATGCAGAGTTTTGTCCCTGGGTGTGTCTGTGAGGGTGTTTACAAAGGAGATTAACATTTGATCAGGGGACTGGGAAAGGCAGACCCACCCTTAATCTGAGTGGGCACAATCTAATCAGCTTCCAGTCCGGCCAGAATAAAAAGCAGGCAGAAGAACACCAAAAGATTAGAATGGCTTAACCTCCCAGCCTACATCTTTCTCCTATGCTGGTTGCTTCCTGCCCTCGAACTTCAGTCTCCAAGTTCTTCAGCTTTGGGACTTGGACTGGCTTCCTTGCTCCTCAACTTGCACACAGCCTATTGTGGCTTCCTTGCTCCTCAACTTGCACACAGCCTATTGTGGGACCTTGTGATCATGTGAGTTAACCCAACTTAATAAACTCCCCTTTATATATACATCTGTCCTATTAGTTCTCTCCCTCTAGAGAACTCTGACTAATACCGCAAGTTATACCTTGCGAAGGTCAACTTAAAGGAAAGAAGTCTCACCAAAGGCTAGGGATGGTATAAAATAGGAGACATTCGTTGAGTGTAGATTCTTAGGACCCACAAGTACAAAAAGATGACACAATTAGGTTCCTCCCTGACCTTCAATCTCATCACCCCTGAACCTAGTGTGGTCATGGTGGCATCAGTATTCATTGCTGCTTTAGTCACAGGTTATGAAATAATCACTAGATATCACACATGTGTGACTCTGTAATGATGACTTGTGTTCCAGCCATGAGACCTGAGAGATCCAGAGTATGTCCAGCCTGATCATGGCAACCCCAGGCTTGCAGTATTCGTGCTGAAGGCTGCTCTGAATCAGATAGTGGAGTTCAATAGTGTTTATGGGCAACATAGAGAGACTCCTGTGCCTTCTGCTGGACCCCTTGGAGAGCTAATGCTATCTCTGTTGAAGGGAGCTACATTTCCCAGGTTCCATTACCAACTGGTTTTCAAATAGGTTTGGCTAATGAGAGGCACTGCAGAGCAGATGAACCAGAGTATTTCTCTTCCTTTTTGCTTTAAATGAGGCTTCCAGCAGTGGCTACTTTTGTTTGTTTGTAAAATTTTAGCTCCTATTGGTCCCCATTCTTTGTGTTTCCAGCTCCTGTGGAGTGATCCCTGCCATGGTTTTAACTCTCACCAAATGGTTTTAGTTTCTGGTTCTGGTAATGCTGTATTCTCTCTTTGTCCTTCCAGCCCTAGAGGTGGTCACCACTTTTGGCTGTTTAGCAGTTTCATCACTTTTGTAACCAATTCCCTGTATTAAATTCTTTCTGCTTAAAATGCCTCAGTTGGCGTCTGTTTTTCTGACTAGACTCTTACTGCTACATATTTCTCAGTCATTGCTACTTCACCTTCATTTTGGACTGAAGTCTCCCATGCAAAGTTTGCAGTCTCCCAAGTCACAAACTAGGAAATCAGGTAATGATTCCCTCAGTCCTTAGGTTTCTCTGAACATATCCTAGATTTCTTTCACTGACCTCTTTGGGTTTTTGACCCTATGAGGGAGATAGGGTGTTTTTTATTTTTAAGTGACCTACCTTATATAAACACCAGTCAAGATTCTTAAGATTGTTCTCCCATCCAATGGTTAATTTCTTTTAGAGTAGAAAAACTGCTCTTAGTTCATCGTTCATTTTCTCCCTTCCTTTTGTTTATGTTATAAACTCTGTGTTATCCCTCTAGACTTTACTGTTGGAGAAAAAAGCCTTTCAATAAAACAAACACAAACACAAAGACAAAATAGGGATGGATGCAGAACTTCAAGGACCACATAGATCTGTTGAAGTGATGAGTGGCAGCAACAGTATTACATCAGATTTCAAGGGACAGCAATGGCTGCAGGGCAATTAGCAATTCCCAGTAATGGGAGTATGGATCATCACACTCCCTTAGTAGTGATAACAGTGGTGTCTTTATCAACTAGGGTTTTGTAGCATGATTTTGAACATGATCTCTTAATGTATAGCATCGAAGCCTGATTTGCTGACTTTCCTAGAGATTTTTGAGCTACTCTATAATTTTTTGGTAAATCATTACAAATTTGTTTCAGTAACTAAAAATAGTTACAAAATTGACATTCTGAACAATGTTTTCTGATTTACAAAACCATACATTCCAACGTTTCCAGATGTACTTTAATCTGATGTGCCCTTATAATGAGTCTACAGTATTTGAGTTCCATGTAATATTTATCAAAAGTTTTCCCACAACTATTAGGCAGTTAATATAACCTATGCTTTGAAGGGCTTTGTCCTCAGCTTTGTCAATGGTGCTCAGTGGACTTGTTAGTCAAGTGGCCATGGTGGCAGAAACTGATATCCTAGCTTAATTATGTGGGCTTCCCTTCACCAAGGCTTTCTTGACACCATCAATTTGCCAGCTCTAGTGACCAACACTGACACTCCCATCTGATACCATTCCAAGGATACTGGTCAGTCACATGGTGGCTGGTGAGCCACACTTGACTCCTTCTTTTGGGGAAGAAGAAGCACTATACCATAACTAAAATAAGCACTATTTGGATTTGGATTTACTTTCCTTTCCTCCCCCACCTTCCTTCTGCCAAAGCTATCATCTGCAGATAATCTAGATGCCTTGTTCACTATCACAGTATCCCACCCAATGTTGCTTCTCACCAAGAAACTTTTTTGGGAGAGGAAGCCAACAGGCTGACACACATGAAAATTCATGTTCTTATAAACTCTGTGTCCTGGAAGCACAGTGGAATGACTGAGGTAAGACTCAATTATGATGCCAGCTTGAAATCAAAATCTTGAAAGGTTGGGGTACCATTTTGGAGGGGAGACATGTTTTCCTGTGTTTGATACATGATGAAGGCTTTTGATGAAAAGATAAATCCAGGGACCAAGGTAAGGAAATTGGAATGTCATTTCTCATGATCACATTAATATTACACCCATGACTCTGGACAATAAATGTATAGGATTTTAGTAGTTGGAGGAGAAATGCTTTAACCACAGGAAACAACAGATACTGCCATCTTGCTATTTCAGGCTCCTTTTACCACTCGGCAAGGAAAATATAGGTCATAGTATTGGCCGGGGTGACTGATCCTGTTACCAAAGATTTCTGATACATATAATCATACACAGTGGGATCAGAGAGGAATATAAATGAATCCAGAGGAAACTCTTAGGATTCCCCTGTCTGGTAGTAAGTTAAGGGAAGACTATAGCAATTCTCTACAGGCAGGAACCACTGAAAACTCAGATCCCTCGGTAGTCAAGTTTTGGGTCACTTCACAATAGAAACACTGGCCGTCTGAAGAGAAAATAAAAAGAACATAGGATAAGTAGTGGAGGGTGGAAATAATAAATTTTCACTATGGTCTTTTTTTACCAGGGAAGCCATGCTTTGAGAGCAGACATGAAAAGAGCAGGACATATTTGCATTTAACCAGTTCTATTACTGAGCACATAAAATCATAAAGCAAACCCTCCAAAAATTTTCTTTTGCAACCAGAATAAAATCCAACTTATTTGAATTTATTCAGGCTTCCAAAAGACTATGTAAATTGGCGCTTGCCTACCCCTCTCACTCTATTTCATGCCACTTATCCAGTTGCCTGCCATCTTTAAGCCTATGGGTAAAGCTCATTTCAGTCTCAAGGATTTGTACTAGCTGTTCCCTCCACCTGGAATGTTTTCCCCCAACATATCCAGATGGTTTAATCCCTCACTTCATTTGGCTCTCTGCTGAAATGCCCTGTGTTAGTGAAACCCTCCCTTCCTGCCCTATATAAACAGCACTACCCCATGTTCTCTCTCTTCCCCTATCCATGCGTTAGTTCCCATGATAGAACTGGTAACTGTATTACATATTAGACATGTATGTGTTTCTTATCTGTCCCTCTCCAGTGGGATATAATCTCCATGAAGAGAGAGGCCTTTTGTTGGTTGTTGAATCCTCAGAGCCTAGAACAGTGGAGGTGCTCAAGTATTTGTTGAATAAATGATTTGATTAGTTTATGACAGAGAAAAGATTAACAGATTCTAGAAAGCCTTGGAAATCAGAGTAAGATGTTTGGAACCCTAACATTTCTAATAACTTAGTAAGGAGTAAAATAGAAGCTATTTCAGATAATTTTTGAAATTGCTCAGGGACCTTTGCTGTCTTCCAAGTTCTTTGGTCATTCAGAATTGTGCCAATGGCTTGCTCTGTTCTGGAAATGCTTTTATGTTGATCCCTATTCTTCAGTAAGTGCCCCCAACCCTCCCTGCTGGTTACTCTTGTTTCCTTTTCCAGCTAGCAATAGACCTCTCTCCCTGTCTCCCTTTTTTCGTTTAACATTTTCTTCTCTAAGTGGTATATTTTGATTATTCAGCAGCTGCTTCATACAGATGGTGGGAAGGGGCCTTGTATATTTGCTGTAGCCCAGCATCCAGATGAATATGCCATTTGCTTCTGTGTATCAGCTTTTGAAGGCTATTCTAAAGCTTCTGCTTGGTACTTTCATTATTAGAATGTACAGGCTGCTGCTCAGATGGCTGGTTCTAGTGAAATAGATATAGTATAGATATAGTATAGAGTTAACTCTTTACTGTCCAGCAGGGCAGTTGAGGTGGCCTTCTTTTTCCACTTGTTCTGTCCAAATCATTCTGCTTCAAATCATTGCTCCTTCAAGGTTTGTCTGGAAACTCCTGCTGTTTTTTCAGGCCTTACTGGTCTTCTCCTTGAACTCCTTTCACATGTATAGCTTATATCTCACATCTAAGCCCTTAATTATATACTGTTACACATTATTTCTTCAGGGCTTCAGACACTCTTCTGCCTCCATGTAGTTATAAGTTTACACATTCCCATCGTCACCACTTTTCTTCATCAGTAATCATCAGTATTAGAGAGCTTGCCATGCCCCACTCCATTCTATTTGAAAACCTCTGTCTATTATTTCATTTGTCTGAATTATCTTCCTCAATTAGATTGTAATTTCTTGCATCCTTGATTGTATCTCATGTTTCTGTAGGATTCTTCTAGATGTGGTTTGACGTCTAGAATAGTACTGGGCACATAATGGATGCTTTTTTCTATAAGAATTAATTGATTTTTTTTATTGAGTCCTAATTGATTTTTTTTTTTTTTTTTACTGAAATATAGTTACCGTGTGTGTTTTTACCTCCATTCCAAACTTTCAGGACAGCCGTACTAGTTCTAATCTGTTCTTGGATTGATCCTATGACTATGCAATGTGACCACAAGGAAAAACCAGTTTGGGTTCTGTAAGAATTAACTCCATTCCTAAGACAGCAAAGACCAGGCATACCTTCCCTGCCACCACTCAGGCCTCTTCCAGCCTGATCCCCAACGTCCAAGAAAGCAGGAATGCAGCTGAAGACAGGGTACAACCATGTGAGCAATCAATTGATTGATGATTAATGAATCAATCAATCATGCCTACATAATAAAACCCCAACAAAAACTCTGGACACTGAGCTGAGTTCCCCAAGATGGTAATACTCTGTATTGTTACACATCAATGTTGGAAAGATAATTTGTACTGAGGACAATAGAAGCTCCCCATTTGGAATCCTAAACTCTATTCTCTGTGTGTTTTCTTTTCGCTGGTCCTAATCCTTTTTCTGTAATAAATCATAGCTGTGAGTATAATAGTTTTCAGTGAGTTCTGTGAATCTTTCTAAATAATTATCAAACCTGAGGTGGTTTAGGGACTTCCCCAAACTCACAGTTAGTGTCAAAACTTAGGGCAGTCTGGGAGATTGTTCCCAGTTTGGCTAACTCCAGGTAATGAAACACCTACAACCCCCTCTTTCCTGAATATTAAAATATGACTGGAATGACAACTTTACCCTGTTGTAGCTTGAGAGAGACAGGGTTGGATTTTCTTTGTGTTCTAATTTATTTTCTCACCCACTGTGTTAGTGCTGGCTTCATTTCTCAGCTTCCAGACCCTCTCTGCGTAATATGCCTCACTGTGTACTCATCCCTGCCTCAGCTCCAGGCTTCATGGAGGTAGGATAGATAGGAAGACCTGCAATGCAGCTGGTGCAGCTCACTATTAAGGCTCTCTAAAAGTCAGAAGTGGCTTCCTGGGAACCAGGAATGACCCTTGGCCACTGTCCCATAAACTTAAAACTTCCCTCACTTCTGATCACACCTGGGACTTAGTACCACCAGGGCAAATCATTAGGTGCCTGAGGATGCTGGGTTTCCTCTGAATTAAAAACCTTTTCTACCCCTTCCCAGTACTTTCTGATGTTGGCTTAGCCCCATGTATTAGTCCGTTCTCATGCTGCTAATAAAGACATACCCAGGACTGGGTAATTTATAAAGGAAAAATGTTTAATTGACTCACAGTTCAGCATGTCTGGGAAGGCCTTAGGAAATGTACAATCACAGTGGAAGGGGAAGCAAACACATCCTTCTTCACATGGTGGCAGCAAGAAGAAATGCCCAACAAAAAGGGGGAAAATCCTCTTATAAAATTATCAGACCTCATGAGAATTCACTGTCATGAGAACAGCTTGAGGGTAACTGTCCCTATGATTTAATTATCTTCCACTAGATCCCTCCCATGACACATGGGGATTATGGGAGCTCAATTCAAGATGAGGACATTCAAGATGAGGACATGGGAACTCAATTCAAGATGGGGACACAACGAAGCCCTATCATTCCACCCTGGCCCCTATCAAATCTCATGACTTCACATTTCAAAACACAATCATGCCCTTCTAACAGTCCCCCAAAGTCTTAACTCATTCCAGCATTAACTCAAAAGTCCAAGTCCAAAGTCTCTTCTGAGACAGGGCAAGTTCCTTCCACCTGTGAGCCTGTAAAATCAAAAACAAGTTGGTTACTTCCCAGATACAGTGGGGGTACAGGCATTGGGTAAATACACACATTTCAAGTGGGAGAAATTGGCCAGAACAAAGGGGCTACAGGCCGCATGCAAGTCTGAAATCCAATAGGGCAGTCATTAAATCTTAAAGTTCCAAAACGATCTCCTTTGACTCCATGTATCACATCCAGGGCATGCTGTCGCACAGGTGGGTTCCTGTGTTTCATTTGTCTGAATTATCTTCCTCAATTAGATTGTAATTTCTCATGGCTTCACATTTTCTTTGTGTTCTAATTTATTTTCAACATTATTTCTTTGTGTTCTAATTTATTTCACAGCCTTGGGCAGCTCTACCTCTGTGGCTTTGCAGGGTATAGCGTCCCCCCGCCCCCCCGCCTTTACAGCTGGCGTTGAGTGTCTGTGGCTTTTCTAGGTGCATGGTGCAAGCTGTTGGTTGGATCTACAATTCTGGGGTCTGGAGGATGGTGGCTATCTTTTCACAGCTCCACTAGGCAGTGCCCCAGTGGGGACTCTTTGTTGGGGCTCTGACCCCATATTTCCCTTCTGCCTGCCCTAGCAGAGGTTCTCCGTGAGGGCTCTGCACCTGCAACAAACTTCTGCATGTACATGCAGGTATTTCCATACATCCTCTGAAATCTAGGCAGAGATTTCCAAACCTCAGTTCTTGACTTCTGTGCACCTGCAGGCTCAACACCACATAGAAGCTGCCAAGACTTGGAGCTTGCACTTTATGAAGACATGGCCTGAGCTGTACCTTGGTCCCTTTTGCCATGGCTGGAGCTGAAGCTGCTAGGACACAGGACACCATGTCCTGAGGCTGCACAGAGCAGGGGGGCCCTGGACCTGGCCCATGAAACTATTTTTCCCTCCTAGGCCTCCAGGCCTGTGATGGGAGGGGACTTTATAAAGGTCTTGGACATACCCTGGAGACATTTTCCCCATTATCTTGGTGATTAACATTCTGTACCTTGTTACTTAGGCAAATTTCTGCAGCAGGCTTGAATTTCTCCCCAGAAAATGGATTTTTCTTTTCTATCGTGTTGTCAGCCTGCAAATTTTCCCAACTTTTATACTGTGTTTTCTCTTGAATGTTTTGCCACTTAGAAATTTCTTCTCCCAGATACCCTAAGCCCTCTCTCTCAAGTTCAAAGTTCCACAGATCTCTAGGGCAGGGGCAAAATGCTGTCAGTCTCTTTGCTAAAGCACAACAAGAGTTATCTTTGCTCCAGTTCCCAAGAATTTTCTCATCTCCATCTGAGATCACCCTGGACTCTGTGGTCCATATCACTATCAGCATTTTGGTCAAAGCCATTCAACAAGCCTACAGGAAGTTCCAAACTTTCCCACATTTTCCTGTTTTCTTAGTCCTCCGAGTTTCTAGGAAGTTCCAAACTTTTCTACATTTTCTGTCTTTTCTGAGCCTTCCAAATAGTTTCAACCTTTGCTTGTTACCCAGTTCTAAAATCACTTCCACATTTTTGGGTATCTTTACAGCAGCACTCCACTCTCTGTGGTACCAATTTACTGTATTAGTTTGTCCTCATGCTGCTATTAAAGACATACCAGAACTGGGTAATTTATAAAGGAAAGAGATTTAATTTACTCCCAATTCAGCATGGCTGGGGAGGCCTCAAGAAACTTATAATCGTGGTGGAAGGGAAAGCAAACACATCCTTCTTCACATGGTGGTGGCAAGGAGAAGTTCCCAGCAAAAAGGGGGAAAAAGCCCCTAATAAAACCATCAGATCTTGTGAGAACTCACTTACTATCACGAGAACAGCATGAGGGTAACTGCTCCCATGATTTAATTACCTCCTACCAGAGTCCCTCCCATGACATGTGGGGATTATGGGAGCTAGAATTCAAGATGATATTTAGATGGGAACCATGGGATGATATGGTTTGGCTGTGTCCCCACCCAAATCTCATCTTGAATTGTATCTCCCATAAACTCCATGTGTTATGGGAGGTACCCAGTGGGAGGTAATTGAATCATGGAGGCAGATCTTTCCCATACTATTCTTGTAATAATGAATAAGTCTTATGAGATCTGATGGTTTTATAAAGGGGAGTTCCCCTACACACACTCTCTCTTGCCTGCTGCTACGTAAAACGTGACTTAGCTCCTCATTATCTTCAGTCATGATTTGAGGCCTCCCTAGCCATGTGGAAAGGTAAATCAATTAACTTTCCTTGATAAATTACCCCGTCTCGGGTATGTCTTTATTAGCAGCATAAGAGCAGACTAATACACGCTATATTTTACAAACTGGACTGATAATAATCACCTGGGGCTCTTGTTAAATATTCAGATTCTCAGCATGTCTAATGGAGATTTTGATTGTAGGTCTGAGTTTTGGCTCAGGAGTCTGTTTTATTTTGATTTAAATATTGAGTGCTCCAGTTATTCTTATAATTATCTACTACATCCCTGTGCCTTAAGCTTTGCTTCATGTCCATTTCAAACTTTAAATTATCATCTTACGTATTTCCCCTATCCTTGTTGGTGTTAGAAAACAAACCTGGATTTGTTCTGCATACCCTCTGTGTTGGAGGAGTCATGCTCTAGTCCTCATCTTGGGGCTGGCAGTTCTCTTACCCTGCCTCATAATGGCCAACCCTCCTCTCTGGCACTAGGCTCTTTTCTGTGCCCCATTCCAGTGTCTGTAGTCTTGCCACATGTAGATGGACATCTGATACCATGATCAACTTCACAAACAACTTCATTTAATTCAATAAACATTTACTGACTTGAGTTATGTCCCAGGCACTGTGCTAGGTGCTGGCGAGATGAAAAAAGGAAAATACTCACAGTTTAAAGGGTGTGACAGACACATAAAGAAACAGCCATAATATTGTGTGATAAATGCTTTAGCAGAAGCATGTACAAAGTGCTATGGAAACTCAGACGAGAGCGTGATTAATTTCTCCTGGGAAGGGTCAGGAAAAGTCACAGAGAAGAGTTTACATTTGGAAGGTAATCAAAAGTTCTCTCAGAGGTCAGAGAGAGGGGAGGGCATTCCAGGCAGAGAGCAAAGCCGAAACAAATCCAAGGAGAGTGAGAGTGCTTGATTTACTCGGGCAACTTGGACTGAGTCACCCAGTGGGCCAAGAGCAGTGTTTTTTCCAAGTGTGGTCCTCATGCCATCTTCATCTGTAATTCCTTGGGGAGCCTATTGGAAATATACATTTCAGGATCTTAACCTCATACTTACTGATTTGTAATCTTAACAATGTTTATTCATAACTACCCCTTCAGTGATTCTTTAAACCAAAAATAAAGCAGTTGTTCTCTACCTTGGTACGTTATAATCATCAGGGAGCTTTAGAAAATAGTGAGGCCTGATCTCATCCTCCAAGGTTCCCATTTAAGAGGTTTGGGATATAGCCTGGGCGTCTCCATTTTTAAAGCTCCCCCAGTGATTTTAATGCATGGAACCACTGCACCCAAGTTTGAGGACCACAGAACGAGAGCATCAAATTCAAGAAGGCAAAGCAGGCACTCAGAGACCTGTTACAAATTATAATGGAGGTGTAAAAAGTTCACACAAAGTTTTCCATGCCATGTTGGGGAGTTTGGTTTAGATTTTGTAGATGGTGAAGAGACAATGCGGGAGGTGGCTCCTACAAGCTCATCTTTCTTTTTTTTTTTTTTTTTTTTAGACGGAGTCTCGCTCTGTTGCCCAGGCTGGAGTGCAGTGGCCAGATCTTGGCTCACTGCAAGCTCCGTCTCCCAGGTTAACGCCATTCTCCTGCCTCAGCCTCCCCAGTAGCTGGGACTACAGGCGCCCGCCACCTCGCCCGGCTAGTTTTTTTGTATTTTTTAGTAGAGACAGGGTTTCACCGGGTTAGCCAGGATGGTCTCGATCTCCTGACCTCGTGATCTGCCCGTCTCAGCCTCCCAAAGTGCTGGGATTACAGGCTTGAGCCACCGCGCCCGGCCAAGCTCATATTTCTGTATAGGTCTCAATGAATGGTGGTGTAGAAAACACGATTGAATCTGGTTTGTACACCCATGATGTTGAGGGAAGGGATGCTTACTACTGCTCCATAAAGTGGGCTCATCTGTGCCCTCACAGTAACTGCTCTTCTTTCAGATAGAGGCTCTGAATACTCCTGTTGCTTTCTTAAGAGACACAGTGGGCACCTATCCTGTGCTCACTGTTAAAAAATCCTCAACTGTATCCCAAGTAAATTCTGAGCCATGCAAAGCTTCATGGAAGGAAGACCTAAGGGAGATTGGTGGTGGGCATTATATATTCACATGGTCTCCATTAGGCCCAGAAGTTACAGGTATTGACTTCAACCTTGAAGTTCAGGAATAGAAGAAAATGTGTTGCATGGACTATGGTGCCTGCAGAGCACAGAGAAGTTTTGGGATGGACCGCAATGGCATAGAAGAAGGAGAGGTGAGAGGTAAGGGGGAAAAGTGTAGTTAGAAGCCAATCACCACTCCACAGTGAGGTGTTGGGACTTTTGTGGACCAACTTGATTAAAGTAGAACCAGATATGCTGTGGGTACAGTTGTGAAGGAAAAGGAAAGGAGGTCAAAAGTCTAATGCCGGAGCCAGCTGAAGGCCCTAACTAGCAGCTAGTCACACAGAACTCAATGAAGTCTCTCCCTCTCATTGTCTCTTCGATTTTCTCCCCTTTCCCTCTTCTATCTTCTCAGTCTTTTCCCCTCTTCTTTAACCCTCTACATCCTCACTACCCATAGTGCTCCCAGAAACAATAGCAAAGCCTACCAGACTCCAACATTTCTTAATGGGCCCACAAGTTACAGCCTTTGTTGAAACTTAGAGCTAAGAAGAATGTTGGTGATTCTTTGGTACAACCTCTTCAATTTGCGAATGGACAAATGGAGGTCCAGAAAGGAGACATGATTGTCCAGAGAAAAAAAGGTCACATAGCTAGTTAGTGGTAGAATTCAAACAGATTCGTATCTTCTGACTTTCTCTATGAGCCTGCATCTGCTGTGCTACGCTCTGGTCACAATGCGGAATTCTCATGCTTTGCATGCTTTGTGGGGTAAATTGTATACACTTCATGTTTGGTTCCTACAACCACTTTGTAAGAAGGGTATAGCAATTAGTTCATCATGTCTGCTAAGTTCACTAAAGAAAGAATGTGCTTTGCTTAAGAATGCAAGTTTCACCAGAAAGGAAGTAGAAATTTATAAAACAGGAAAGTTCAGGTTTACATAATTTTAGGCCATATGAGTAGAATTTTTATAGAGTAGATTCTAAAATCACTGTTTTTCATTATCATAATGTAGAGTCCCAGAACCGTTACCCTAGGACAAGGAAAGACTTTGTCTGATGGTTGTGTGTTTGAGTGTAGGAAAAGACAGGATGTGGTTACATAACTTGTACAAAACACCAAGATGTTTTGACCTTGGTCTTGCTTCATTTTGAAGGCTTCTAAACTTGTTTGCTGGTGCCATCACGAGTAGGTGGAAGATGAGACCGTTGCTTCTCTCACAAAACGGTGCAATAAGAATGTTATCTGTGACATTATGGAGTCTGGGAATCCAGTGTAGCATCTGACTCGGTGCCTAGCCCAATAGCAGACACTCATGGGTTATTTTTTAAGTTGAGTTGAGATGAGGCCTGCAGGTCTGCAGCAAATTACTATTGATGTCATCTTGAACAAGTCGTTTTCTTTCTCCAAGCTCACTCTTCTCTCTTACAAAATAACAGACAAGAACAAGACAACTTCTGACATTCCTTCCCACTCAGAGATTGGCATCCCTTTCTTAAAAAAAATCCCAGAAATTTGGACTTAGGAGACCCTTTGAAGGTCAATTAGCCCAACCCACAACTTGTTCAAAGCAGAGCCAGATTATTCAAAGAAGTAGAGATTTGGCAACTTCATGGCTTGCGTAATAGTGAAAATCAGCCAAAAAGAATAATTGAGGTTAAAAAATCATTTGAGGGCCAGAATTACTCTCTTTGATCAATATCCATCACATTAATGAGGAATAGTTAAATCTCTATTTTGTTTTGGTTTTCTCCTTTGCTCTCTACTGATATATAAATATATACATCAGCAAAATGCACAAGTCTTAAGTGTACAGTGTGAGGAATTTTTACATATGTATCCACCCATGTAACTATCTCACAAATTAAGATACAGAACATTTTGACAACTGGAGAAAATTTCCTCATGCCTTCACTACCCTCTGTCAAGGGATAGATCTAATTTCTATCACTGTAGGTTTGTTTTGCCTACTTTTGAACTTCATATGAATAGAATCACAGCGTATATAACCCATTGTGTCTGACTTTTCACTCAACCTTGTGTCTAAGATTTATCCATATTGTTGCATATGTCAGGAGTCCTTTTGTTGTTGCAATGTGTGAATTTTAAGACTACCACAACTTAAGAATTCATCAGTGCAGAGTATTAGCTACAGACGAGCAGAAAAAGTCAGAATATTTGTGTCCTAATCTTGTTATTAAGTAGCTACATGAATCTCTCTCTGGGCCCATTTTCCTCAACTGTGAATGAAGAGGTCAGGCTAAAGAATCACTGGCAATTTTTCTAACTCTAAAGGCCAAAGAATGTATGTGAATTGGAGACCAAACAAGCGTCTGGAAGATATGAAAAAAATCACACATCTGACAAAGAACTCATACTAAGAATATGTAAGTGACTCCTACAAATCAATAAGCAAAAAAGAAAAGTCAATTAAAAATGGGAAACATGAGTGTGTGTGTGTGTGTGTGTGTGTGTATTTGCTGCTGTTGTTATAGTAGAGAAAAAATTGTTCAGTGGGAAACCTTAGGGTCATCATAATGACCATGTAACAAATATTTTCAAATATGCAGAAATGTTGGGCCATTCACATGATGCAGGAACTGATTTTTGAAAAAGGATCCCTTTGTATTATTTTCTGTAAGGGAGGCACCATGTTTAATTTTAGTGAATACATGAAATGCATGTAAAAGGGCTTCATCAACTGTAAAGCTCTCTGCAAATGAAAAGCATTATTATTATTCCAGATACAATACAAGTGCAGCTGACATCAACCACCATTTATTCCAGTTGCAGGTGTAACAACCAACAAGGGTATTTTCCTTTGTTCCTTTGCCACGGCTGTGAGAGAGCATCTGAACCCAATACATAAATAACAGCTGTGATTTTAATTGAGACTTTTGAGTGGATAAGCAAGGTGTACACTGAACGCATAGCAACAGATAGGTTTTCATTTGGGCAGCCACATTATTATTTCCTCAGACTTTGAAAAGGGAAAGTTTTAACAGGCCTCTTGGAAGTGACCCTTGTTTTTCCCCCCACCTGTTCGCAGTTACTGTCACAGAATGCGTCATCACTCTCCCACGCGCACAGTGGGAAAACAACTTTGCCATCCAGAGCAAAGGGAATTTTTATGCTGTGTCAGGGATACAAGAGTCTGCGTATGGTTCATTGTCCATTTCCCAATTAGGCTCCCTCCCTAGGGGCTGGAGCTTCCTGCCCAGAGAGCCTGCCTGAAATCCTTATCATTTCAGCAAAAATATGTCAGCACGAGAAGTCACTGCAAATCAGATTTTTACCAGAATGCTTGTGGTCTCTGCCTTACCCTGTTTTCCCCCAAGATTTTGCAACTCTGGTCTTGTCTTAGGAGGGTGAGAAATTATTCCATCAACGTAATCAACCCAGATTGGTCAACCAAAGGGAATTTGCTTGTTGAATCACATTTGCTGCTAGTACCTTCTTGGACAAGGATACCTCCATGACTCTGTCCCTTGACTGGGTTGTCTAACTATTGGGTATTTTCTTTCTTGTATTGGGCATAGATGTGTTTCAGACTTTGTATTTGCCCCTTAAAGCTTCCCTTATGATAGATTTAGCAGCTCTGTAGTAATACACACCGAAAACTAATCTAAACACTATATAGTTGTAGAGTGGAAAGAGTTTCAAAGCCTAGCAAATCTGAATTGGAATCAAGATTTATCACTATACCTGGGTGATAAGCCTCAGCTGCCTTATCTGTAAGATGGTGATAAAAATACCTCCCTAGCTCTGAAGATCATTGTAAGGTCAAGAGAGGCAATGCATGTACACCTTCCCAGAGAGGGTCTGGCCCATAGTAATTGCCTCATAAATAGTGAATGAGGTGATTGTTCCATAAACTGTACAGCTAGGGAAGATCCCCCAATGCAGGCACATGACTAGCCCAAGTTTAACAATAGCTTAATGGCAGATCTAGGAGAAAAATTAAGATCTAGAGCTTCTTTCCACTCTGGAGCAAAGGGGGCTACATCTAAGAATTGTTTCCTCAGGTTTGGGGAGGAGACAGCAAAGCAAAACACATCAAGGTAAATTATGATGCTTTGATGATTTCTTAAACTGAGTGGTCTATAGTTCATTGGCATGGAAGGATGGTTTTTGTTTTAGAAATATCATCTCGCTTATGTTTACAGCATATGTTTCCTGTTCAGCCAGAGGCATCCATATTGCTTTGAGGAGAGTTAGGACTGTTAGATTAGGACAGCAAAAATAAACTAATAAAATTGATTCTTGCATCCCACAATAAAACATGGATTCGAATGGTAAAGCTTTGACTTGCAAGAACCGGGTTCTTTATGAGAGAGGAAAAAGCTTGAGAATCCAAAGGGAAGGTCTTTAAGGAAGCAAGTTGTCTATGACATAAAGTTAGGTTACAAAGAGAATAGGGGAAGAGCCAGGTCACCCCACCCCCTCTCCGGGCTAGTGGGTAGTTGATAGTCACCTGACTGGAGGAGGGAGAAAAGTGATGGGCTGAGGGTTGGAATGAAGATGCTAGAGGGAACTATGGGGAGGATACCTGGCAAGTGTAAGGGAACAGTGTACCTTGCAGACCATGCTTTGCCATTTAGGGGAGGGCCATGTTAGCTTTCTCTCTCAGTCTTTGCTGCTGAGAACCTTTTGTAAACATCTGCTTACATATCAACCCATAGATTTTCAGCAAAAGTGATACCCCACAATGTTCCCAGATTTTGCTAAGGTCCATATGAATTACCTATTTGGATATCTCTTTTTCAGTGACCAAGGTCACTAATAAATACCATGAAACATAGGCAAGATTTCCAGAAGATGCTTGGAGATGTGGAGCATAGGCCCTCAGCATTTGTACTGGATGCAGTAACCATCCTCATGTCCTAGGTTTAATTTTAGGAGTTGATACAGCGTGTCAATTAAGATTGTGGTCTCTGGCATCAGACCAACTGCCTTAGATCCTGGTTCTCTCCTCTTATTAGCTGGGAAATTTTAAGGAAGTTTATGAAACCCGTAGAGCCTTAGCTTCCTTGTCTCCCAGATCACAGTATCATAATTTCTGCAACATAGTTTGCAGTGACTAAATAAATTAATACACAGGAAGGACTTAGAACAATGCCTGCTACATAGTATAGTTTAATGATAGCTAGTTGTAGTTGTTCTTACTGCCTGTGCCAGTCAAATTTGTGTGTGTGTGTGTGTTTGTGTATGTGTGTGTGTGTGTATGGTACAGATTTGACAATCTTGACAGCTTTTTCTGTTTTTGCAATAACCAAAAGAGAAGTTATTTATTCACTATCTCACCTTTCTGGGGTTGTTAATTTGATTTTCTATTCATTGATTTGTATATGCTTTCAAGAAATATTTATGGAGTCTTTTCTATGTGTCTATCAGGCACTGAGCCAACTGCTGGGGATAAAATGGCATGTAAGACAGGCATATTCCTGCCCTCATGTAGTTTACAACTACAACTAGTCTATTCCAATAACTCTTTCCCTTTATCTGATTTTGGGGCCTGGGCCAATCTCCTGAGCACATTTCCTAGTACTGGCAATTGGGGTCCTGCAGCAGGCCATAAAATGCATGGTATATGGGTTTAATAATGTCAGGGGAAATTTTCAGTTAATCCCTTGGACTGTGGGTACACCCAGGATTCAAAGGCCAGACCAAAACGGCACGAAGAGAAACAGAGAACTGGTAATTATCTGGTGAATTTGGGTCATGTGGAAAGCCAAACCAAATTACTTTCGTGAAGGAAAAAATGATTTTTTTCTCTTGAAATGAATTCATTTTGGTGAGATTTTGTTAGGGTCTTCCCTTCCTTGCTTTGCATTATTAAACCAGGTATTTCCTAGAAACCAGTACAGTGTGGGTAAGATATAAAGACAAGGACTTCGAGGAAAATGAAAACTGCTGATCCACGGGGTATCTGGGGAGGCCTGGTCTTATTCCCAATATATAACATATAAGGAACGTTGTACTAAGTTGGCAGTGCTACCATAAATCCAGTCAGCTCGTAGGTGCTCTAATCTGACAGCTTCTGTTTATTTGTGAAACAGATGTTTTAAGTTAAACATTTTCTTGTGTCTTGTTGTTCAAAATTATATCGTATTATAATTTTGTATTTCTAAGGCAAAAACAAATGAAGGGAACATGCTTAATTTTTAGGTTATGAGTAATTTATTGTACTTTTAATAGAGGATTTCAATGTATTCCCCATCCAGGAAATGGTAATGGAAATTGCCTACTTCAACACGTAATCTATAAAATCTTGTTAAATACTGTAATGAGAATTTGTCACTTTGTCACCTGGCTGACCTTTTACAACCCTGAAACTCAAAGTGAAGTGACACCTCCCTCAATTCAGATGAAATGCCTGCATATTTTACTGTGTTTTCACCAAGAAATCCCTTCAGCCAAAATTTCAGCTAGTCCAAGTCAATTTTTAAGCAAAGTGCATAACCAGAAATTGGCACAAACATTTGTGTATCATCCTTTCCATATTCAAAAGCTGTCTGAGACTCATTTGATTAAGCATAAAAATAACTCTGTGAATGTCATTAGAAAGGCTGCTGAACATTCCATGTCTGGTCCCTTGAATTTGTATTCTGGGGATGCATTATTAAGTCACTGCTAAGTTGTTTCTCTTGTAAGAACCTGATCATGCTCTCTAGAGTCTGAAAAAATTATTTTCATATTGAGTTTAGAAGCCTTAGTTTTTCTATTTCCACTCAACAGAAAGGAAACAGCTGGTAAGTTAAGGAAGGCCAGTGTATTTGGCTACTGTAATCTCCACTGCCTTCCCTGGTTAACAGAATATCTTTATTCCAACCAGGGCTCCCTCCCTGCCAAATCTCCTTATTAAACTGAGTTGTGATTAGAAAAGAATAAATGACATTTTATTTCATATGTGGCTCCTTTCAAACTTCCATACTCCTCTTTAAGTTTTCCTCTTACAAAACTTTTCCTTGGCCTTCAGCATTTCTTCTCCCTGGCAGACCTTCAACATTGCAAAGTTCCTGACAAGTCCACACTGAATGAAGCACCTCCTCATTTGTTGCTGTGGGATCAACTGTTATCCATGCACTTATTCATTCCACAAACATTAATTCTTACACACAAAATGGCCATGTGTATTCCAGACTCAAGTGATCATCTCTGGGGATCATGTATTGGTTCAAAAATGGAATGCTCTTTTTCTGTCTCAGATTTGTTTTTCTGTTAGGTGCAGGTGCTTTATTTCAAAGTCAAGGAAGTCCAAAATACAGGTTGCACATGGTGGAATGGGTTCCAAATGGGGACAGATGTTGACAGAAGAAGTGTCAGTTGGGGAACTGACACTTATTACAAATGGATATTTAGGGTCCCAGTTTCTAGAAGTTCTGAGCCAGTTGGGTATGGCTCAGAGGTTTCTTATGTGCAGCTATATGTTGTCCCACTGATGTGTAGGGCTAGAGTGATAGCAGCGGATGTGGAGAAAGAGGATGGACTGAAAAACGACCTAGGAGGCAGAGTGTGCAGGGCTTGATGGCCACAGATAGTTGTAGGAGTGAGAACAGAGGAGTTGAAGATAACCTGTGTATACATATTTGTTCTTAGTTCATTTGTAAAAGCAAAAAAAGATACTACTTATTTCAGCGATGGAAAATTACCCAGGATTGTTTCAGCAAGACAACACTAAAAATATTCCCCAAACAATTCTTTGGTCTCAAAAAATAAATACCAGATGGAGTGTACACTTTTTGATTGACTGCAAGGAATTTATTGAAGGTTGAAAGAAAGTAAAACTTAATGTTGCATTTAGCAAAGACTTTGACTTTTCTCCTTTGTACCTTCAACCTGGGGCGATAGTGATAGTCATATTGGTGTGACTATCTATTTGTAATTCAGAACTTCAAAGGAACCTTCTCTGTTGATGTATTTTTCTTTTTTCTACTAAAGTTGTCTTGCCTGCCACAATGAGCATTCTTTTTCTTTGTCTGAGACAGGGTCCCACTCCATTGGCTAGGTGCAGTGGTGTCATAATGGCTTACTGCAGCCTTGATTTCTCAGGCTCAATAGATCCTCCTACCTCAACCTCCCAAGTAGCTTGAACCACAGGTATGTGCCACCACACCCGGCTAATTTTTGTAATTTTTTTTTTAAGAGACAGGGTATCACCATGTTGCCTGGGCTGGTCTCAAACTCCTGGGCTCAAGCAATCCACCTGCCTCCACCTCCCAAAGTGCTAGGATTCCAGGCATGAGCCATCATGCCTGCTCCACAATGAACATTTTATACCTTTTACTCTCACTTCAAACTTCCACCCTCCAGCATGCTTATTCACCATTGTCCTCACTTTGAGTGATGGCCTTGAATTCTACCTCATGGAGAAGGTAGACACTATCATATAGGCACACCCTACTTTTTCTGCTAAGTCTATAAACCTACTTGCAGCTGCACTTGTTTTTTTTTTTCTTCTTCTTCCCTTGCCGTTATCATCAAGGAAGTAGCATTTCTCCTGCAAGATTCTGGATTTTATGCCTTCTCATCTTCTCAAGGACTTCATTCTTCGAGTTTTCTCTTTTCTCTCCTTTTTCCCCTTAGCCTCTAACTTTATACTGGATTTTTTTTTTTTTAATTTCCATAGTTTTTTTGGGGAACAAGTGGTATTTGGTTACATGAGTAAGTTCTTTAGTGGTGATCTGTGAGATTTTGGGGTACCTATCACCTGAGCAGTATACACTGAATCCAATTTGTAGTCTTTTATCCCTCACCCCCTTCCCATCCTTTCCCCCTGAGTCCCCAAAGTCCATTGTGTCATTCTCCCCAAAGTCCATTGTGTCATTCTTATGCCTTTGCATCCTCATAGCTTAGCTCCCACTTATGACTGAGAACTTACAATGTTTGGTTTTCCATTCCTGAGTTATTTCACTTAGAATAATAGCCCAGGTTGCTGTGAATGCCATTATTTCATTCCTTATTTATGGCTAAGTAGCATTTTATCATTTACATAAACATATATATACACACATGCACACACATATATACACGTGTGTGTGTATGTATATATATATATACACACACATATATATATCACAGTTTCTTTGTCTACTCGATTGATGGGCATTTGGGTAGGTTCCACATGTTTACAATTGTGAATTGTGCTGCTATAAACATGCATGTGCAAGTATCTTTTTTGCACAATGACTTCTTTCCCTCTGGATAGTTACCGTAGTGGGATAGCTGGATCAAATGTTAAGTTCTACTTTTCATTCTTCAAATAATCTCTGCAGTGTTTTCCATAGTGGTTGTACTAGTTTACATTCCCACAAGCAGCTGAGAAGTGCTCCCTTTCACCACATCCATGACAACATTTATTGTTTTTTGATCTTTTTATTATGGCCATTCTTGAAGGAGTAAGGTGGTAACACATTGTGGTTTTGATTTGCATTTCCCTGATCATTAGTGATGTTGAGCATGTTTTCATGTTTGTTGGCCATTTCTATATCTTCTTTTGAAGATGTATAGATCTTGATTTTCTCCCACTCTGTGAGTTGTCTGTTTACTCTGCTGACTGTTCCTTTTGCCGTGTGAAAGCTCTTTAGTTTAATTAAGTCCAAGCTATTTATCTTTGTTTTTATTGCATTTGCTTTTGGGTTCTTGGTCATGAAATCCTTACCTAAGCCAATATCTACAGGGGGCTTTCTGATGTTATTTAGTTTCAGGTCTTACATTTAAGTCCTTGATCCATCTTGAGTTGATTTTTGTTTAAGGTGAGGGATGAGGATCCAGTTTCATTCTCCTACATGTGATTTGCCAATTATCCCAGCACCATTTGTTGAATAGGATGTCTTTTCCCCACTTTATGTTTTTGTTTTCTTTGTCTAAGATCAGTTGGCTGTAAGTATTTGGGTTTATTTCTGGGTTCTCTGTTCTGTTCCATTGGTCTAGGTGCCTATTTTTATACCAGTACTATGCTGTTTTGGTGACTATGGCCTTGTAGTATAGTTTGAAATCAAGTAATGTGATGCCTCCAGATTTGTTCTTTTTGCTTAGTCTCGCTTTGGCTATGTGGGCTCTTTTTGTTTCCATATGAATTTTAGGATTGTTTTTTCTAGTTCTGTGAAGAATGATGGTGGTATTTTGATGGGAATTGCATTGAATTTATAGATTCCTCTTGGCAATATGGTCATTTTCACAACATTGATACTACCTATCCATGAACATGGGATTTGTTCAATTTGTTTGTGTCTTCTATGATTTCTTTCAACAGTGTTTTATAGTTTTCCTTGTAGAGATCTTCTACCTCCTTGGTTAGGTATATTCCTAAGTATTTTATTTTATTTTTGCAGCTATTGTAAAAGGGGCTGAGTTCTTGATTTGGTTCTCAGCTTGGTCACTGTTGGTGTATAGAAGAGCGACTGATTTGTGCATATTAATTTCACATCCAGAAGCTTTGCTGAATTCTTTTATCAGTTCTGGGAGTTTTCTGGTGGAGTCTTTAGGTTTTCTAGGTAAATAATCATATCATCAGCAAACAGCAACAGTTTGACTTCCTCTTTACCGATTTGAATGACCTTTATTTCTTTGTCTTGTCTGATTGCTCTGGCTAGGACTTCCAGTACTATGTTGAAGAAGAGTGGTGAGAGTGGGCATCCTTGTCTTCTTCCAGTTCTTAGAGGGAATGCTTTCAACTTTTCCCTATTCAGTATTATGTTGGTTGTGGGTTTGTCATTTCACTTTGTCATTTCTGTTAGCATCTTTTCTAGCATCTTCCATTAAAAATAAATCTCTTAATTCTGCAGCCCTGTTTCTCTGATTCTTTCTGGTCAACATTCTTTTTAAAAGTCTTCTACACATTTTTTTTCTTCATTTCCACACCTCTCACTCATTCTTTACTTCAGCCTCAATGTGATGTTTGTTCTAATTTACCAAAACTACTCAGGAAAAGTACATATATCCTTTATATTATAAAATACCTTACTGAATATTTTATTTCCCTTCAATGCAGTAGAGCACTAATGGGCTCCTTGCAACACTTTGTCATCCTGACATTAATTTGGGGAAATTCCCAGCCATCATTATTTCAAATATTTCTTTTGCTTTTTTCTCTTCTCCTTTTGTGTTCCTATTATACATATGTTACACCATTTGTAGTTGTCCTACAGTCCCTGGATATTTTGTACTGTTTTTGTCCCCAGTATTTGTTCTCTTTGCTTTTCAGTTTTTTAAGTGTCTATTGCTATATCCTCATGCTCAGAGATTCTTTCATCGACTGTGTCCAGTCTACTAAGAAGCCCATCAGTCATTCTTTATTTCTGTTATGGTGTTTTTGATGTCTAGCATTTCTATTTCATTCTTTCTTAGGATTTCCATCTGTTTGCTTACATTGTCCATGTGTTCTTGGATGCTGTCTACCTTATCCACTAGAGCCCTTGGCATATTAATCACAGTTGTTGTAAATTCCTGGTCTGATAATTCCAATATGGCTGCCATATTTGGTTCTGATGCTTGCTCTGTCTTTTCAAATGGTGTTTTTGTCTTTTGGTATGGTTTATAATTTTTTGGTAGTTGGATGTGATGTATCAGGTAAGTAGGCCCCTTGTAATGTGGGGTAAGCTGTGGGGAGCAGGCAAGCAATCTATAGTCATATGCTTAGGTCTCAGTCCTTTAGTGAGTCTATGCCTTTGAACTGTGAACTTCACCAGTATTTCTCAGTTTTTTCTTCCCTTTTAGGTGGAACAGCATGGCTAGAGTGGGATGGAGTTGGGTATTTCCTTTCCCCCAAGTCAGTTAGTTTCTGATGATATCCTAGGAGGTTAGAATCTGATTAATTGGTTTCTTCTGGGGAAGATCTTTTAAGAACAGAATTCCCTGGCCTATTTCAAAATGGTTTCCTTTACCCTTCCCCTGCTGGAAGCATGAGGGGATTTTTCTCTTAGGCTTACTGTGGGAACTTGGTTGAGCTCCTGAGACCCCTAAAGTTTTTAATTATCTGACTTGTCAGCACTGAGTCCCCAGTAATTAGTCAATTACAGTTCAGGTGTTCTTCCACAGCACCAGTTCCCATGGCAGTTTCTGCTCATAAGCCTGTCCTGGGAAGCCATGATTCCCTGTATTTGCCTGTCTGTCTCCAGTCTTGTGGATAGCAATTTGCCTTGTGTCTTCCCCTCTCTTAGGGATCCGAAAAGAGTTGTTGATTGTTCATTCTGTTCAGCTTTTTACTTGTTTTGAGAATGGAGTTTTGACTTCTAAGCTCCTTACCTGCAAGACCGGAAAACGGAAGTTCCTGTGTTAAGAACAGACTGTAGAAAATGAAAGGATGGTGTATTATTTTTCTAGGGATGCCACAAAATATTACCACAAACAGAGTGGCTTAAGCCAATAGAAATGTATTCTCTCACAATTCTGGAGGCGAGAAGTAAGACATCACGGTGTCAGCAGGGCCACACTCCCTCTCTGAAAGCTCTAGAGGAGCATCCTTCCTTGTCTCTTCGAGGTCTAGTGGCTTCTGGCATTCCTTGGCTTGTGGCCTTTCCCCATGTATCAGTGTCTCTGTCCAAATTGCCCTCTCCTTGCTCTTAGAAGGACACCATTTATTGGATTTAGGATCCACCCTAGATCAAGGATGATTGAGTCATGGGATTCTTAACTAACAACATCTGCAAAGACTCTATTTCCAAACAAGGTCACATTCATAAGTGTGTGTGTGCGGATGGTAGGGCTCGAACATATCTTTTTGAGGGATACAGTTCAACCCGCTACAGCATTAGGTAACCAAATTAAATTTTAAGTGAGCAGTGGCAGGGCTTATGATGACAGTGCATATATGAAGATTGTAGGAAGTTGGATTTGGTGTATGTTTTTAAGAGAGAGATTATGAGATTTGTTCATGGATTTCATTTGCAGTGTGACAGAAAGAACAGCATCAAAAATGGCTTCAACTTTTGACCTGATATAGGGTGAATAGTATTTACTGATCTAGAAAGATGCAAGTTTTGGGGGGAGAGGACTATGAAGGACTTTCCCCAATTACTTTAATAATACAGCATTGAATTCAGGAGCAACACTTCTGGGGGCAAATAGACCTGGGCTCACAAATAATGTTATGCCTTGGGGTATATTACTTAATCTCCCTGGGTCTTGGGATTCCCATTTGTAAAATGGGTATAAAAAAAAATACCTCTCTCATAATATTATTGGAATGATTTCATGTGATTATACATATGAGCCATTAATAGTCAGAGGCAAACAGGCAGTACTTCCTCTGTAAATCTTATCTATTCATCTCATTTTGAAAGAAGCCTACAGAGGGCTGGGCACGATGGCTCATGCCTGTAATCCCAGAACTCTGGGAGGCTGAGGCAGCCAGATCACGAGGTCAGGAGATCGAGACCATCCTGGCTAACGTGGTGAAACTCTCTACTAAAAATACAAAAAATTAGCCGGGTGTGGTAGCGAGTGCCTGTAGTCCCAGCTACTTGGGAGACTGAGGCAGGAGAATAGCATGAACCTGGGAGGTAGAGCTGGCAGTGAGCCGAGATCTCGCCACTGCACTCTAGCCTGGGCGACAAAGCGAGACTCTGTCTCAAAAAAAAAAAAAAAAAAAGAAAGGAGTCTACAGAAATTTGGAAGGCCCCTTCAAATGTACCATTCTTTTATTCTGACATCACTTTGTTGCATTAGGAAGATTGATGTGGCAGCAGCATACAGGTTAGACTGGAGTGGGAAGAGAAGGAGGCAGGGAGCCTACTAAGTTGTCCATTGAGAGATGTCAAGAGCAGTGGCATGAGAATAGTGGGGAGAGAGAAAACAGAGAGGACATTATTGAGGGAACTGTACAGGACCTGGCAAATGATGCACTGTGAGAAAAGATAAAGATGTCTGACTTTCTAACTCTGGAAAGTTGGAACACAGTAACTGATGAAAGTGGCAAAGTGGAAGTGTAGAGTAACCTTGGGATGAGAAAGGGGAAAGAGCATATTCAGTTTAGACTCACCAAATTGAAGTACTGACAGTGTAAGAAGTTAGGCACCACGTAGAATCATGGCATGTGTAAGTGCTCCATATCTGAATGGTTGGTAGATCTAGGTCAATACTGTCCAATAGACATATGAGAGCCACAAATGTAAGCCATCTGTCATTTAAATTTTCCTAGTGGCCACATTTAGAAAAGTAAAGTGAAACAAATGAAACTAATTTTAATAATATATTTTATTTAACCAAATATAGCCAAAATACTTTCATTCCAATATGTAATTGCCATAAAATATTGATTATATTATATTCCTTTTTTTCAGGCTAAGTTTTCAAAATCCCATATGTATTTTATACCCACAGCACATCCTAATTTGTACTAGCCATATCTCGAGTGCTCACTAGCTACTCTGTTGGACAGTATAATTCTAGGTGGAGGTGATTGTCAGGCAGTAGATTGTGATAGCTGCATTTCAAAAGAGAGACATCAATCTAAAATCACCTGCATGGAAGAGGAAGCCAGGTAATAGGATGAACTTTGTAAGAGAGAGAATACTAAAAGAGAAGGGAAACTAAGACAGAATAGGGGAACAATTCATTTTGCAAAGGTTTGGTTTTTCCGTTAGACTGCCCAGCCCCTGAAAAGAGGTGAATTGGTAATAGTGATTCAATGCATGTTTTTAACATATTCACCTCTTGGTTTTTTTAATTATACTATTTGCAAGCATCTTGCTCATGCATTTGTTTACTGTCCATCTCCTCATTACCATAATGTAAATCTGTTTTGCTCACAATTATATTTCCAGAATAACATCTCTCACACATTAGTGCTCAGTAAATGGCTATGAGATAAAAGCCAAATCTCTACCTTCAGAGAATTTACAATATGATGGGTAAGGAACCATTACATAGAGGAAAAATATACTAATGATAGATTCATAGAGAATTAGATTCCTAATGAATGATATTACTAATGTGGGGTCCAGGAGTTCAACAGAGAGAAAGAGTCATTGATTTTGAAGGAGCCTAGAAATACAGAATTGAAGCATGGTCTGTGCCTTAAATGATGGCTAGCCTTTGAATATTTGGGAAGCAAGGGGAAGCTTTCCAAGTAGGGTGAATGACTTATGCAAAGGTGTGGTGCATGTGAATATTTTAGTTGCAATAGCTATTAAGAAGAAGAAAGATATCAAATTGAAAATGGTGGCCACTGAAGTTTTTCATAAAGTATGCCAAGCAAAACTTTTAAAATGCTATATCAAGTGGATTGAGAGAGGAGTACTGGTGAGCAGCCATTGCAATTGTCCAGAAGGCAATAAGGGTTGGATTAACAAGGGTGATGCCTTTGGGGGTAGGCACGAGGAGAGATATAAGAGATGTTTGAATAATGGCCTTAGCATATTTTGATCTCTATTTTTAAAAAGAGGCTGTTATTTGGCATAAATGACCTTGAAGGATGACCTAATGAGCATTGGATGTTTGAATGTGTTGCTGAGGAAAACTCCAAGGTTCTAAACTTGGTTGACTGAATTATGGTGCCATAGACAGAAAGTTCCAAATAGCAAATTGCTTTTAGAGGTGGAGACTGAGGGAGGAAAATGGGTTGAAGTCAAAGTGTAGGAAGATGTCCACATGGAAATTTCCAGTAAGCCTTCAGATGACTAAGGGATTCAGAGAATGTAGGCGCTTTCCAAATCTTCTGTTCTTTTTGCCTATATAGAAAGTGTTTACTTTATGTGTTTCCTTGTGGCTCTGTTGATTACATTTTTATGTGTGGTTTGGAGCTCCTCTGGCTTCAGACCTGTATTTGTTTTTGGCATAGTTAGAGTAGAGTGCTAACGAGCTCAAGGTCATGGGTTTGATCCCCAAAAGGGCCAGTTAGTTTCATGGAGAGGAAAATTGCATTCCATGGTTCACGGACTTCACCCCAATCCTGTCTGCTTGTCTCAAAACTATCTAGCATTGGTCCCAAGGGGGCCCAGTGAGAAAGTGTGAGTGGTTGTGTGTGCAAATCTATTTAAACTGCTGGGAGAATAACTCCAGATGGGTGGTTTATCTAGATTGCTTCTTCAGGAAACTTTGTCTGCCCTCCTTCCTCAACTCTTGGGACAGAGATCACCTTTTCAGAGACAACACCATGAACAAATGCACGCGAAACTGTCATTCTCATGTCTGCCCGCATCTGCATTCCTATGTTCATTTACTTCTCAAGGAAAGGGCAGTGTGAGCATCCAGGAGCATGTGGTTCTTTGGTACAAGTGTCTACTTTTAAGTATTGGAGTATTATCAGTTTGACTTTGAGAACTAGCTTACTAGTGTTGTACAAAAAAGCCCTAGAGAGCATCAATGTGCCCAAAAGACTCTCTAAGCAAACCTTTCCCCAACAGATTTTCCTTATCAGGCTGCTTTTGCTAGTTGCATACTTTTACTGGGAAATACAAGTCAACACAGAATTCTTGTGAAGTAGTCATACAAGGATATAGCATAGAATGCTCAGTGTTCTTAAGAAGAACGCCGGTATCCATAAAACAGCTCCTAAACAAACCCACCGAAGGCATCTTCCGTACAAGTACAGAGTTACCAGCACCTGCTGGGATGGCATCTAAAATCTGTTTTTGTGGATACTGCATTTTCAAAAATCAATCTTAGAGGTTCTCAAATTGCTTTTTTTTAGTTGACAGATATACCCTGGGTCCTACAAGAGTGACCCTGAAGAGGACTTGGAATAATGTTATGCACACACTGAAAGATTCAAAATAAATCTTCATGGCTTAAAAAGGACTTGAAAATTCTTTTCAAGTTCACTTCTCTTTCAGGGAATTGGAGATTGCTACACCAGGGGTATTTCTCTTATTTGGCATATGGAAAATTTTGAAGGCTGAGAAGTAAGAGACCAGACCATCAAATCCTATTTAACTGATTTCTAAGAATAATAATGATGTCTTAAAAGAATATGCCATGGAGTAAATATGACTAAAAGTAAAAGAATAAAATTATATGCTGATGAATCCAGCAAAACTGGTTGAAAAATTCTTAGTGTTCGGTTTGTGCACAGTGACAAGCAACATACTTATTTGCATTGTTCCTTCAAATTGATTACATTGAGGAGAAATTATTTTTATACTATAAAGGGACAGCCTGAAAATATCAAATAAGTAGTTAAAATTATTATATGAAAACGTTGTACGTCTGCTGGCTGGGATGGGCTGGAGTGAAGAAAGATAAAGAATTATGACACAGTAAGAAAATGCTAGACTTGAAATTTTTACATCTGCATTGTGGTGCAAGGATCCGCACTAGCCCTTTTACCTGATTTTCTGGTCAGAATCAAATTCGGGGAAATGTGGTCAGTGTCAGAAATGTTCAGGCCATGAGTTAAGAGTATATGTAGAAAATGGTGTGACATACACCAGGGCCTGTCAGAGGGTAGGGGCCTGGGGGAGGGATAACATTAGGAGAAATACCTAATGTAGATCATGGGTTGATGGGTGCAGCAAACCACCATGGCATATGTATAGCTATGTAACAAGCCTGCACGTTCTGCACATGTACCCCAGAACTTAAAGTATAATTAAAAATAAAAAATGAAAGAAAGAAAGAAAATGGTGTGACAAAGCCAATGGAGAGAATTCTACTTTGGCTATCTTAGATCCTTAATTAATACTCTCATTCTTAATAACAGCTGAAGTAATGATAATAAAAGTAATAGTAAAAATGCTAGAAACCACACAAAACAAGAGTTGATAAGCACACTAGTGCTGGACTATGCCAGTGGTTTCATCTAGCCACAGGAAAATTAAAAAGATGAAAAAAATTAAATTAATGATGAGTTTTCTATAAAGCTTAATTTACACAATTAAAGAGTCTGCCCTTTTTTCTTAGATTATATTCATGCCATGTTTTAAAAAATTAATTCATTTTACTGATAAATGGTGATGATAGATGATTTTTTTATGTCCTTATTTTAGGCAAATCAAAGATTTTGCCACCTTAGATTTTCTCGAGTTATTTTTTGGAAATTTCACTATTTTGAGAAATCTAGAAGTTTAGAACTATTTGTATGATAAGTTTAATTCTTAAATACTATTTGAGGCAGATATTGCTGTTTTATCAAATAAGAGGAACTAAAACCCCACAGAAGTCATTTTAAATTTGTCCAAAGCACATATTAGAGCATGATCACAAGCCCATATCATGGCTGATTCAGCGCTTGGTTCTTTTTTTTTTTTTTTTTTCTTTTTCCTTTGTTTATTCTTTCTTTCTTTTTTTTTATTTATACTTTAAGTTCTAGGGTACATGTTGCATGACGTGCAGGTTTGTTACTATGTATACTTGTGCCATGTTGGTGTTGTGCACCCCTCAACTCGTCAGCCACCATCAAGGTCATCATTTATATCCATGTATACTCCCCAATGCAATTTCCTCCCCACTCTCCCTCCCATGATCAGGCCCCAGTGTGTGATGTTCCCTTCCCGAGTCCAAGTTTCCTCATTGTTCAGATTCCCACCTATTGAGTGAGAACATTTAGGTGTTGGTTTTCTCTTCTTGGTGATAGTTAGCTAAGGAATGATGGTTTCAGCTGCATCCATGCCTACAAAGGACGCAAACTCATCCTTTTTATGGCTGCATAGTATTCCATGGTGTATATGTGCCATTTTCTTAATCCAGTCTGTCATAGACTGGACATCTTGGGTTGATTCCCCAAGTCTTTGCTATTGTGATAGTGCAGCTTAAACATACATGTGCATGTTCTTGTAGTAGAATAATTTATAATCCTTTGGGTATATACCCAGTAGTGGGATGCTGTCATATGGTTACATCTAGTTTCTAGGATCCTTGAGGAATCGCCATTACTGTTTATCCATAATGGTTGAACTAGTTTACAATCCCACCAACAGTGTAAAAGTGTCCTATTTCTCCACATCCTCTCCACACCTGTTGTTCCTTGATTTTTAATGATGCCATTCGAACTGGTGTGAGATGGTATCTCATTGTGGTTTTATTATGCATTTCTCTGATGGCGAGTGAATGATGAGCATTTTTTCATGTGTTCTTACTACTATGTAATTCCTGTTTGTACTAGTTAGGGCCTAGTGAGGACAGCAGAAACCCTTCTAGGCTAGGCATTTTAAACAGAGAGGATTCTTTCTTTTCTTTCTTTTTTTTTTTTTTAAGACGTCTCTCTCTGTTGCCTAGTCTGGGCTGGAATGCAGTGGCATGATCACTGCTCATTGCAGCCTTGACCTCCTGGGATCAAGTGATCCTCCCACCTTAGCCTCTTGAGTTGCTGGGACTAGAGGGGCACACCACCACACTCAGCTTTTTTTCTTTTTTTTTATTTTTAGGAGAGATAAGGTCTTACTCTGTTACCCATACTGGTCTCCAACACCTGGAATCAAGCAATCCTCCTGCTCTGAGCCCCAAAAGTGCTGGGATTATGGGTTTGAGCCACTGTGCATGACCAACAGAGAGGATTTAATACAGGTGATGGAAGAGATGAGTCGCTAAGTAAGGGAGGGGAGTCAACCCAGAAAAAATAACATCCTAAAATCACTACCATCCCTATGGCTAGAGATACACGGGGGACGGGGTGGTGTTTGGGAAAAACCATCTCCATGGATCTAGGTCCACTAGGGGAACAGAATGCTGCTTGCACTGGGAGGAAGGGATTATGGAGCCAAGAGCTGCAAGTACTGCTGAAGATGCTGTTGGAGGCAAAGAGAAAAGGAGGATAATACCTGGCTTCTCCCTTCTTCTTGTCTTTTGTCTTTTGCTAATGCCTCCTATTGCCCAAACTTACCCAGAAACCAGAACTCGCAGGTGCAGAGAAATGTAGCTCCTTGTGAAAATGAGCAAATCAAGGGAATGCTGGGAAATGAATATGAGAGCAAACAAGTAATCAGCCAGCACATTCTAGCACATATCTGTATTCAGTTTTTCCCCTGTACCTTTTACTATAGCAGTGAGGTCCAAACATACCAGAGGACACTTTTCAGTATTAACTATCTAAGAGAATCTACTTGGTGATAGGTGAGAGATGAGGATGTCTCTATTTCCACTTCATCTTTAAAGCAGAAGAAATAAAAAGAAATTTGGCTCTGGGGTAACCTTACTTTTGAGTATTTTAGATCCTGTAAGGGTGGCTGAATTAGAAGCTCTGAACTAAATAGGATGGAGAAGCACAATCCTGGGTCATGTTTCTTTCTTATTGTTGTCTCCTTCCCTCTCTCCAGGAACAATCACCTCCCACCTCTGTTTCCATTTTAGAGATTTGGGGTTGGAAAGAGTTCCATATTCATGGGGTGGTGATAGGTTCGGCCATAGCACATGTATAGGGACATTTCTATGATCCCTGTTATCACCTACATGTCCATTTGAAGGGAGAGACCCTACTCAGGGTCCTTTCTGAAGGAGGTTTGGACATAAGCAGGAACCACTGGATAAAATAAGTGAGGTGGAGTTAGAAAATTATAGCACAGTTCCTCAATTTTTAAATCTCCTCTTAAAAGAGAAACCTCCCTACCAGGCCACATTTCCTACCTTACTTGTGGTTCAAGGTCAAATTTTACTTCTGATGTACTGCTGCAATTGTCTCAAATCCAGTGTACATCTGCTTCTGTTTTTAGTGATTGCTTTACTCTTTTACAAGCCATCTCATTCCATCACAGGGTGAAGAAAAGAACATGTAGAAACCAGATGTTGTATTAACTATAACCATTATCCTTTATGGGATCCCAGAGGTTTAATCTCTATCCATAAACAGGTGAGGAAGATACCAGCTTTCAGCTGAGCTTTATACTGAGGAGGCTTCACTGAGAAGGAGGCGAAGGCTCTGCCATCCATCTGTCATTATGACTCGGGAGGCTCATACTGGATGGGTATAGCCCAGTAGTTTCAACTCTATCAGACCCAAAGCTCTCCTTTTTATAACATATATTTTATGATCTACCCTTTAATGTCCTAAAGTGAAATTCACAGGTAATATCAACATACGCAATTTTAACAAAAAACAAAATGATACCTGAACTGTAACATAAAGGAGAAATAAAAGGAAAAGAGTTTGTAATAAAATAACATGCATTACAAGATAGAATGCTTAGGACAACTCTCCTAGAAAACACACTGAAGTGGTCGGATGTTTATACTCGTGGAGAATCATGCGTGGGACAGCTGCATGTGCAGACTGATGCAGATGTGGAGTGGAAAGATTCAAATAGCACAATTAGCATCGCCACTGATGATGTGATTTTCTAAAACAGTGAAAAAGACTTGGTAAAGTTCTACCTTTTCTTAATTTGTATGGTAATTGCATCCCTGAAGAACTAGGTTTATGTTAAAATTGTGCAAAAACACTCTGAGTTTATAAATAAATTGGGGTTATGTTCTGGACTTAGGTGATTATAAACAGGATTATCTCCTACTTGCAATGTCTGGAAACCTGGTGCATACTCAATAAATGTCAGAAATACTCTCCCCAGTCATTGCAAGAGTGCCAAATGTCTCCCAAATTATCTAGGACCAGCACCACTCCACCCATCGTGAATGCTTGTGTGGGCTGTCTAAGGCCACTTTGGAGGGCAGGGATATGGGAACATGCGTCTCATGGAACTCTAGGCTCTAAGTCCACAGTGTTTCTCCAGAAGCCCTGATTCGACCATAGCACTTGAGACTACACTAACTTTGATAAGCTGTCAAGAGAAAAATAGGTGGATTGTTGCCAGAGGTCTTGGTAAGATTCTTAATAATCAGCTTCCAGTGTCACTTAGGTGGGAGTGGTTTATTCCTAGACTGTATAAGAGCCAACACATAACCTTCCTCATGGAGGTATCCCAAGATTGGCTCTATATCCCTGGGTTTTACCTACATAGTGTGAAGCACTATCCAGAACTGACATACACATGTAGAAGAATGGCAGTGGGGAATGACACATTATTAGATACATTGGTTACCATGCAGAAATGCTTCTTTATCCTGATAATATCATACTCAATAATAGGTCATCACTCAAAGGTGCCATTAGTCATGTGTCTGTCTGTAGTGTGTAAAGCCAGTTTTGAACAAGAAAGTATCAGTGAGTATTCTGAGCTGTCCTCATGTCTGGATTGGGTGTACGTGGTGGAGTAGTAAAAGCAAATGTCTTCAGACTCAGATTTAATGTCCTCAGACCCAGATTCAAGCCTTCTTTGCTGGTCTGTGACCTTCAGTAAACTAAGTAATGTCTTTGAGCCTCCATTTCCTTATCAGTCAGTGTTTACAATAGTGCCTGATGCATAAGCTTGTTGGAAGGATGAATGAGATAATATAGATAAATCACTAGGCATAATGACTGACTCACAGTAAGTGCTCAGTAACTATTAACCACCATTATTGTTAGAGTGGTGGTAATTATCTCCAATAAAGATCTTACAGAAGAAAAAGAGGTTCTTTTAAAAAAAGAGGCTGTTATTTGATGTAGATGACCTGGAAGGAAGATAGAATTCCTCTTAGGGATAGAAGTGGTTTTTCCTTTAGGAAAGAACACCATTTGTACATATTCAGTAATAAAAGGTGAGCCAGCCCTGCCCCCACCCCTACCACCGGCAAAGCTGTGATAGTAGAAGATTGTCCTGCATAAGAATACAATATAATTTTCTTATAAGTTCTTTCCAAAGGAGGGGATAAAGGGTTTGATAGAAAGTGGTTCCTGGGAGAGTTTGCAGAAGAGTGGGAAAGATCTTGCTAAGATCACAGGAGGCACATGAGCAGCCAGAAATTCCTTGGATTCATAGTAATAGTGATGTTTGCCATTGAAATGGAAGATGTTTTCTGTCCTGTGCTTAACTCACCCCCTTTGCATTGTCTACAAAATCTTTAGTGAAAGGCTGTGGCTAGATCACCCTAGTGTGAATGAAAGGAGAGAGGGATTGTCTGGAGTGGAGCGGGGAGAGAAGTGATACAGAACACCATGACTACAGGAGGCAAAATGCTAAGAGCATGAACAAGACATTTGGAGGAAGAAGGGGCCCACACAATGATAGTCCCAGAGAGATTCTTGGACATCTTGAGGGAGCAAAGGTGGGAATGAATGTGAGATGGGACACCAATGGCACGTGAGAAAATATTAGAGAAAACTTTACTATAATTTCCTTAAAACTAAGTACAAAACTTATGAGACTTTTTTATATTTGGGTAACTTTCCAAATAGTTAATGAATTTTTAAAAGATGAAATGAGATGCTTTTAAACAAGAGGGAGATTACCAATCTTTATACCTTGTACTTCTATATATACTGTTGTGAGTTTGATATTCACAGTATCCAGTAAAAAATTGGAACGAATTATTGAAATGAAAACTCAATGCTGAGAGATCACATTCTTATAAATCTCTTGGTATGGGAATGTATTAGATGCCATTTATATATTATGTGCCTTATTTGATATGTTTGAATCTTCTGGCAAGAGAATATTTTCCCAACCACTTTGTGTCAGGGATTATAAGTCACTGTTGGGTGACAGTGAGGGGATTTTATGTACAACTGCTTTATTGTTAATGCATATATTGTACAATTCATACATCTCTTACATAGCTTTTGCAAGTCCTTTGAAACATATTTACTTTTAAATAGAATCTGTAAATTCTATGAGATATCTTCGTTTTGTGTATGATTAGTTTTATTTTCTGGGTATATTTTCATGTTTAATTGTTGCAATGACCTTAATAAAATGCTATATAACAGTAGATTTTTTAAGGAATGACACATTACCCCAACATTATCCAAAAGAACTAATTAATCAAACATGACTAATTTTAATGTAATTACTAAAGAAAGATATACCATTTTATTATGACACTCTAGCCATACATTTTCAAAATATGCTTATTAAACAGTAAATGTAAGATAATGATTCAATTAGTTACATTTTTAGAAGTCATTAGGATTGATATTCCTCTGCCATAAGTGAATTGAGTAATAATTTCAAATACAATCAGAATTAATTTAATAAAAAATATGCTTTTCAACTAAGACAGATGTAATGAATGGCCAGTCATTATTTTCTGGTTTCAAAATAGCAGGGGAAATTAATTCAGTGTCTGTAAGTTTATTTATCACACTTGGCCTATAAGTGTGATAAAAATACATGAGGCAAAATACATGATGTAATCCCAATTCTCATAGTTCATTAACTCTTTTACCAAAAAGAGATCTGACATGGTATTTGGGCCCTTTAGGTAAACTGAATATAAGCTGCATGATATTTGAAAGGTTTTGATATTTTGAAGAGACATTTTCATGATACACAGACACAGATAAAAGATGTAAGTAGACAGCTTGAGGTTTCAGAGTCCCTCCTGTGGTGTGTTTAGCAGCGGGTACAAGATAAATATCCAAACAAAATCAGATTAAGGGATTAACAGAAGTGACTTTGCTATGAGTTGGTGAGTGGGGTCAATGGGTGGCTTGAAAGGGATTTTAGAGCTCTGTTTTTATTTTTCCTACTTTACATCAGTGCATTTTGGGCAAAATAAAATGAGTAATGTTTACTTTTAGGCCTCAGTAATATATATAAAAAAAAAGGCAGATTCTAAGGATTGTGGAAGGTCATGTTTCTGAAAGTCACAGGTAATTCAGCTCAGGTAATTCAATTCTCATGAGAAACTCTATTCCATCTTAACTCATATTTCAGTTGGGGCAGTAACTTGGTTTGTGTCGCTCGTCTTTTTTTTTTAATTTTTAAAAAAAAGCTTGGGATATTTTTCCCCTTGAAAGACCCCTATCAAAAGATAGTTGAAGAATGAGCGCAGAAGATAGGACCATGTTCAACAAGATCATGTAATTATAGCGTTAAGAGGGAAGCAGCATGCGCAGGGTGTGGTGGCTCACGCCCTGTAATCCCAGCACTTTGGGAGGCTGAGGTGCAGGGCAAATCACAAGGTTCAGTGAGGTTCGGGGACGCAACGCTGGCCCAAAATGGTGAAACGCCGTCTCTCACACTAAAATACAAAAAATTAGCTGGGCATGGTGGTGGTTACGGTGCCTGTAATCCCAGGCTACTCGAGAGGCCTGAAGCAGGAGAATCGCTTGAAGGCTCATAGAACAGAGGTTGCAGTGAGCGCGAGATGCATGGCACCGGCCTCCATGCCCAGGGGGGGAGCAGTGTGAGAGCTCGCATCTTCAAAAAAAAAAAAAAAAAAAAAAAAAGAAGGGAACGACGTGAAATATATGTTATTCACTGAGGTTCCTTTAATTCTAGAGTTTCAGCTTGTCAGCCCTCCTATAAAATGTCTGAGGCAAGATACTAAAAATAATGAGCTGGGTTGGGATGGGGGGCCAGAATAAAGAGCAGCTTCAAAATTCTCTGGGCCCCGTCTGTCTTATCTTGTGAGTAGGTTTCTTTTAAAAAGCAAAAAGGCATTGTTCAGATAGGGAATTGATTATTTAAATTGATAATCTTTATTCGCTGTAGCGAATCACTGCAATTGAAAGCTTCTGACAGTGCTTCTTTTCTTTTTAAATAGAAATTTACACAAAAAAAAGATACTCTATGTATCACTTTCTAATACCTAACAGGAAGGTCTTATAAAATATTAAAATAGCAATAAGCAAATATGTACTACAGGATTAAACACTAGCATTGGAAACAAAACAAAATCCAAAACCAAGAATCAACAACATTTTCCTTTTGTTGCTGCCCCCCACCAGATCTGGACTTTATGATCTTTGCAAGGGAGGGGCATAAAGTTTCACAATTCTATTTTAAAATAAATGATGCCATTGCATAAATCAGATTTATCTTTTGAAAATATTGGTGGAAAGCCCGTGTGATCTGAATGGAAAGATTCTTTCTTATGAGGAGAGTCAAACAGGTTCTGCTCTAATAAATTAGCACAATCTTTTAAGATTAAAAATAGCAAAACATTTTAAATAGTCTGATTACAGCTTCAACAAGTCAAACATACATTTCTATCTAGCCTATAGTTTTAAAGAGTCTATGTGGGTTTAACTTATTATTCCTCATTCCAATATAAAAAAAAGAAGAAAAGAACCAAGTCATTTTGAACATTAAGAAATTCATAAAGACTGTATAAAGTAAAAAAAAAAACAAAAACAAAAACAAAGTAAAAACAAGAAACAAAATCTTCACAGATTGTTAGCCATCTCTTTCAACGATTTCTCAAAAATTCTTTCTTTATCAGTAGATAACCCCCATCTCATAAGGAAATACTTTCCAACATTTCCCAAATGAGATCAGTGACTGCTTTTCATGAGAGCTACTGCTCTTTGAGATGTCTGGGTGAAGGGAGAATATCTTCTATAAACCAGTAAATGCCAAAAAATACCCAAGGGGGATTTGGCAGAAGCTATTTTTTTGCAGGTAAATCTATGTATTTTTTCTCTTTGTTCTTATTTTCTCCACTTGCTGAATATCTATTTTAGAGCAGAGAGCACAAAAATCAATAAGGAACTTACTTATCTTTTAAATTCTTCTATTTGGCTGTAAGATCTTTTTTCCCACGTTTATTCTCCATGCTCTTGATCAAGTTCAGAAGATTGGATAATATATTGCTAATTTTGCTAAGTTTGAGAGCCAACAAAACAATGGAGCCTTCTAACTTTAAAAAATTTCCATCTCCTGCCCCTGCACCCCCAAATTCACAATTTGGTGAAGAGTACACTACTTGTGAGTGATAAAAAGTTGAAAGGTGGTGGTGGCTAGATAGACCTAATGCTATTTTATTAAGCAATCTATCTATAGAATTGTTGTTTTTATACTTTAAAAAAATATGTCTATGCTTTCTTTTTTTTCTTTTTTTCTTTTTTTTTTTTTAGTCAAGTACTTTCTTAAAGAAACAATAGCACCACATTGGCATAGCTGGCCAAACAATAAATGGGAAAGCAAAATGTGCTACATCTTTTATTCTAAGCCTTCTCCCAAGTGCATAAAATAGTAACAGAAACCCTGGAGCCATAGAGCATGAGATGGTTTCATCTACACAAAGATTGATGTTCCAAGGGGAGGAAGGATTCTCAAGGGAAGACAGGCTTTTGTTTGTTTGTTCTTTAATAAAATTTTCAAGGAAGTGATTTCTTTTCAGTATCCCATTGGATCCTAAGGGTGAATGTGTGTGTGTGTGTCTGTGTCTGTGTCTGTGTCTGTGTATGTAGAGTGGGTGTTGAGAGATTTTCATATCCCTAGAAGAGTGGATTCTGATGGAGCGCTGCATTAACTTTTCAGGGGAACCACCTCATCTTAAAAAGTTCAAATAATACTTTGATACTGTTTGGGGAAGAGAGAACAGAAATTTGACCTAAGTATCGAGTATGGTCAATTAAATTGGAAATAAGCCTATGAGTTGAAAGCTCATTCCTACCAATGTTTACCATTCCTTTACAAATATCTTGAAATTGCCTCATTCAAGAATTATAAAGCAATCTAATTCTGAAGCAAAGCTTGTAAAATTTTGGGTTGTGATATTTTGTTTGCTCCTTTCTATGAAATCCGAGTCATTCTGCTGGAGTATATAGTAATCGACTGACTTCCAGGGTTTGCATCAATTTGTCTTCTAGTGTTAATTCATTAAAAAATAAAATAGTGAATTGGTATAATGAGTTATTTTCAATTTATGTATGATCCAGTTGGAGAGGATTATGTGTTGGAAAAAGTTAAGAAAGATAATATGGCAATGCATCTTTCAGCTTTTCTCCTTGGGGGATTTTTGACTGTGGATAGAATTAAGTGAAGGAAATAAGTCATAGACAGTCTCAGAATTATCACATCTAACTATGACAGAAAACACGTAAGTCTGCAGAAGTCTGCCTATAAAGTTTTTTTGAGAGGGAATAATTTTAAAAGGTACACACTGGGGACAAGAAATAAAAAGAAGTGCCATCTTGGGAAGAGGAGTCCAGTATCTTATTCCACAGAACCTGTATGTCTGGAAAACAGGCAGAGGGCAAAAATGATGTATAGTTTCTTTTACATCTGTCCATAGTGATTGGAATATTGCTAAGCATGCTTGAGGTACTCAATTCAAATAATGTTGGACTGAGAGTTAAAATACTTGTTGACTGAACAGGAATGCTGGCTCCACTAAATGGGACCTTCTTTTTGCATATATTCAGAAATCCAGGGAGTCTTTTTTTTTTTCCTGGCCTCTGATCCTTGAGGTGACCCAGTGGGAGAAAACTGAAGATGTTCTTTTGTTTTCATATAGACTTTCCAAGAATGTAAAATATACAATTTGCATGAAATAATCAAGTCTGGATACTTTTAACCAAAAAGTCCTAAGGTGAATAAAAAGATCTGAATGTTGGATAATTCATTGTTCTAATGAGAAAATCTTGATCTACAGATGGGGATCATTTTCTAGGCTGTGATGGACTAATACACTAACCAGTGGACTTTCTTGATACCAGTTTTCAGTTGAATGGATAAAACACATTCACAGAGAGCTAGGGGCTACCCTTCTAAGCAGGCATGGGAAATTTCTTGTTTTGATGGAAGTTTTTGCCTTTCAATTGGCAACTCTAGTCAAGCAAGTTTTAACACAATTTTTAAAAAATGTATATACAGCTAAGAATAAGAGTAAAGTTTGTTAAAGAAGATAACTTTGTGACTTTTTATTAGATATTATTTTAATATTTCAAATTTGGGGTCACTTTCCTTATATTGCGTAGAAAAGAAGGAAGTATTATGTTTTTCAAAATGAATAGAATATTATTTATAGTATTAAACAAAGTTTTACTAGATATATAGTAACTGCATAGAAGAGTCAGTGAGTACTAACAAATAGAGTAATTAACTCCCCTTTCACTGGTAGAAATCTCTTTGTTTTTCTCCTTTTTTCTTTTCCTTTCTCTCTTTTCACTTATCTTTGTATTCATAAAATGAAATGCAGAATTCAAAATCAAATTGAAAATCACATGCTTCTCACATATTTTGAAAAGTGTTTTAAAAGAGATTGAGCTGTTAGCTTTTAACAACTAGTTAGTTGGCCAGTTATTTGGATAGTTTCACTGACAAGAACTGAGATNAATCTCTTTGTTTTTCTCCTTTTTTCTTTTCCTTTCTCTCTTTTCACTTATCTTTGTATTCATAAAATGAAATGCAGAATTCAAAATCAAATTGAAAATCACATGCTTCTCACATATTTTGAAAAGTGTTTTAAAAGAGATTGAGCTGTTAGCTTTTAACAACTAGTTAGTTGGCCAGTTATTTGGATAGTTTCACTGACAAGAACTGAGATGTCAGGAGCATTCAATTCACCAATCTCTAGCTATGTTATAAATGGGTTATTTATAGAATTCCTTGCATCTCAGCAACTCAAGCGCCCTGATGTTGCACCCTTACAGCAACCCAGGGTAAAAAAAATCTGAATCTTTATCTTTTTAAACCTTATACCACCCCTTTGAGGTAGGTAGATGACATATTGCCCCCATTTTGCAGATGAGGAAACTGAGGCACAGAGAGGTGAAGTGACTTGCCCAAGGTCACACAGTGGTGAGTCCATGACACAGCTGGCAGATGTTTGTTTCTTCAGTGAGAAAAAGAAACCAGGACTGCTAAAATTCCTAGCCTTCTGCTTTTTCCATTCCACAGTTTCCTCTCTGGACTTACCAGTCCAATTTGCATCAGTGGACTTTTGTGTCTGAAGTTCCTCTTGGAAGGCATAATTGGGGGGACTTTGCCTTCTTTCCCAAATGGATGGCATTTTCAGTACCCTTCCCCTTGTGTCATCTTTGGCTCCAGGCTTCCCCTATTGTTTTGCTTTCACCTATTACCGTTTTGGCCAGACTCTTTCATATAACAAACTACAAAATAGCACCATTATACTAAAAAACAGAGTTTTACATACTGTTTGATATATCCTGTATAATTGATATGCTAAATTTACATAGTGCTCTATATGGAAAAAATAAAAAGAGGAAAGTTACTAATTAGGTTGTACATTAACTCATCATTTGAAGGAACTGTTTTGAGTTGAAGAAACTTTCTATGTTTAAAATATATGCCTAAAAATGATTGGCCTCAAAGTTGCAACTATTTGCATTATTCTTTTTTGTAAGCATGATGTGGAAAAATAAAGCTTTGTGTCTAAAATAAAATGCATCCAACTTATATTTGGTACAAATGCCACAGATGGAATCTTGTGGGTTAGAAATTGGTGTGCTTCTTGACGACTTGCTGCTGCTTTTGAGGAGGCCAAATTCGGCAAATATAAAGATTATGAAGGAAGGTGGTGGATATAGACTAACAAGATTATCAGACACTGTAAAACAAACAGCCCGTGTTGTGTAGAAAGAAGTGCAAATAAGGAAACAATTCATAAACCACTTAGACAACGTTGCTGAATGAATGGCTCCAGCAGCCAAGATTCAGAGAGGAATTTAGTGCAACTGGATCTATACAACACCCATGCATTTGTGGCTCTTGAGAGGCAGGGACTAAGGTATATATATATATATATATATTTTCTTTTCTATAGAACATTATTGATAAAGGATCAACAGCAATCTACCAACTCCAGGACCATTTTTGCAAGGTGCAAATCACTCCTAAAGAAAATGTTGGAATGTTTACTTGTGTATTTCATTGGGGGAAACGCCCATCTTTTAAATGTTATCAAACTTATTTTTTGGTAGGTGTTCCAAAGTTTAACAGGTAACTCGTGCAGAGCAAAGGATCCTGCGGTGGCATGTCACTCTTCACTCCTCAGGAGGGTCTTCCTACATTCTGTAGTTCTTGTTTCCTGCACTCCCTCTACTTGCGTTCTTCAAATGTACTTCCTATAAATAAGGGAGAAAAAGTGACATTAACTCAGTGAAGTTTTATGTATCCATCTATTTCTAACATTGGGTCTCAACTTTCCGTATCATACGCCTTACCAGTTGAGCTAATAGAGAGCTTGAACCTTGGTTTTCCTGAGAAGGGCATATATAGGTGGACAGGCCCTTAGTACTTTTGCCAAATCTCACTCAGTGACCTTTATGTACCCCTGGTGGCATGAATACCACAGGCAGCTTTATAATCACACAAAGATGAGATTTGATTCATCTGCTTCTATCACAGATTCATTGATTGAAAGGAGATCCTGAAAAATCCAGCCCTCTGGCCTCTAGATCCTTTCCTAGGAAGAAAAAAAAATCCATCACATTCTGGGTTCATCCTCTGTTGTTTTATTGCAGTTTGTTCTGTTTTAATTTTGTAAAAGGAGATATTTATTTTCATTGTTTTCTTGTTTTCCTCTAGAGCAAGGCAGAGTTTTAGAAATCGAAGATTAGGAAATTTTATAATTTTGAGTCTGTAAAATCACAGACATACTGGGCTGAGCTCAACTCGTAGCTCTTCTATTTTCTAGCTATGTAAACTTGTACGAGTGGCAATCTCTTGTGTTTCAGTTTCTTCATCCATAAACTAGGGTAACAATAATATCTACCTTATAGGATCAAAGATTAAATAATTTATATATATACTCACAATAGACCTGGAACATGGTAAGCACTACATAAGTATTAGCTGCTGTTATTATTATTAACCCATTTTTCCTCTTCTTGGTATTGTCACCTTTATTGGAAAGTAACCGTGCCAAGACTAAAAGTCCTGGGTTCCTAATTTAGTGTTACCATTCACTCACCAACAAGCAATGATGTTATCTTAAGGATATTGAGGTTTTTTTTCTTGAACAGGGTCTCTCTCTGTTGCCCAGGCTGGAGTGCTGTGGTGCCATCTCAGCTCACTGCAACCTCTGCCTTCCAGGCTTACACAATCCTCCTGCCTCAGCCTCCTGAGTAGCTGCGACCACAGGTACATGTCACCATGCCTTGATAATTTTTTTTTTTTTTTTTTTTTTTTTGTAGACATGGGGTTTTGCTATATTGCCCAGGCTAGTCTTCAACTAGTGGACTCAGGTGATCCACCCGGCCTTGGTCTCCCAATGTGCTGGCATTCCAGGCATGAGCCACTGTACCCGGCCTGGATATTGAGTTTTGTTTAGAATAGAAGCCCTGTGAGAGCAGGGATGTGTCTGTCTGTTCACTGTTATAGTCTCAGTGTCTAGAACAGTGTCCAGATTATTGCAGGTACTCAATAAATATCTGTAAAATGAGTGAAATGAATGAATGTGTATGAGGGACCGTCTCGTGATGTGCAGAACTAAGTCATTATATTATAATACTTTTCCTACAGTTATTATTTTATCCTTGAATGTATTTAAATTGCAAAGTATGTAGACAGGAGTTTTGAAATAAAATCAAGGAGGAACTGGCACTTATATGCATAAACCTGAGGCACATCTTTTTTTTTGGTTTTACCTCTAGGCAGAGAGCCCTCTACAGAAGTATGTAATGGATAATTATTGGTATAGAATGAGGTTCATAACCAGAAACAAAAGTTCTCTCCATGATACCTGGAATCTTCAAACTGTTCCTTCTGGCTAAGGTGATGAAAACCCACACAGTCACAACATTGTGAGGAGCTAAAGCACATTTGAGATTACTCAGACCTGAGACCTGGAGAAGGTGAGAGGTTTTAATATGAAGTCTGGGGAAAAAGATCAACTGCCACCCCTTGGAAATAATGCCTATTGGCCAAGGTTCACAGGGATCTGGCAGTTTTTCTTACACATGTTTTCCAGTCCTACTTGGAACATTAGAGTTATCACCAAGTCCTTCATGAAAGGTAGTTGGCATTGTATGAGTTGATGGTCAACATCTTGTACTGACTGAGTAGAAGTAAGATGGCATTATTGTGTAAAAACATTCAAATAGCTCAGTGACCACTGCAAAAAGGAAAAAAAGCTGGTAGCAAGAAACTGGGCATTTGCATAGAATAACTTGAAATGCCATCTGTTTTAAATCCTGTCACTTTCCCTCAAATATCACAAAAGACCACTTAAGATATATTTGTTGTGGTGCAAAGCATCTACTGCTAAACTCCCAGTAAACTTGTGTTTTTCTTTTGTTTTTGTTTTTGTTTTGAGATGGAGTCTTGCTCTGTTGCCCAGGCTGGAGTGCAATGGCGCGTTCTCAGTTCACTGCAACCTCTGCCCCCTGGGTTCAAGCGATTCTCCTGCCTCAGCCTTGCTAGTAGCTGGGATTACAGGTGCCTGCCACCACGCCCGGTTAATTTTTGTACTTTTTAGTAGAGATGGGGTTTTATCATATTGGCCATGTTGGTCTCAAACTCCTGACCTTGTGATCTAACTGTCTTGGCCTCCCAAAGTGCTGGGATTACAGGTATGAGCCAAACTTGTGTTCTTAATCTTACATTGGGTTCTGCTTTCTTTCTTTTTTTTTCTTTTTTTTTTTTTTTTTTTTTTTTTTTTTTTTTTTTTTTTTTTTGAGTTGGAGTCTCACTCTGTCACCCAGGCTGGAGTGCAGTGATGTGATCTAGGCTCACTGTAACCTCTGCCTCCCGGTTCAAGTGATTCTCGTGCCTCAGCCTCCCAAGTAGCTGGGATTACAAGTGAGTGCCATCAGGCCCAGCTAATTTTTTGTATTTTTAGTAGAGACAGGGTTTTGCTGTGTTGGCCAGGCTGGTCTTGAACTCCTGACCTCAGGTGATCTGCCTGCCTCAGCCTCCTGAAGTGCTGGGATTACAGGCGTGAGCCACCATGACTGGCCGTGTTCTGCTTTCTTATAGGAGTTCTCTAGAAAAATGAGAGAAGGACACATAGGGCCACAGAATAGCATCATTAACGTTCCCAAATTCCTTGAAACGTTTTTGTTCAATTCTCAATCAACACTGTTGATGGTCTGTAGCTCATCAAATCCCCAAAATAGATATTATTAAGGATGCCATCTCTCTGCCTAACTACTAACCAAATTAATTAACAGGCAGAGAAACACACTAATTTGAATTTTACCTTTTGTTTTTCTGTTTAAGAGGCATACCAGCTCCAAATAAGAATATCTTTAGGCATCTGCAATGCCCAAACTAAGAAAATGTTCAGGAATGAAATGGGAACAAATTAAAAGAAAGCCTCATAAAGCGTTTAATTTCCATTCTTCCTCTCAAGCCAAATTAATCCCAAATTTCTACAAGAAAACATTAAGGTACCATCTATGCTTTACTCTTTAAATTAGCGGGGGGCTATAGCAAAAAGAATTGAGGTTAGATTGGCCAACCACATACATCTTATTTTTTGTATCCAATAGAGAGATTCTTTTTCTTTTCTCTCAAAGCACAAGGCATAAAGTGTAAAGTCTAAGCAGAGGGATCCCCTGGTCTGTTTCTTCTGGGTCTGTCTCAGCATCACAGCAAAGCCAGGGGCTGAGACTCACTTGAGTGAAGCAGATGCTGTGCCAAGTAGCATGGTTCCCATGCACACACGTGCACGGTGGAGGCCATTCAAACCAGCTGGGATGTCGTCTGGTTTGCATTTGGCTCTCTTCCCAGGCTGTCACATGTGACTTCTTTGTTGCAGACAATGACAGTGACAAAACAAAAGCACTCAGGCACTTGGTCTCAGTTGCATCTGTTGCTTTGCTCATTGTCTTAACTTAATTACGCTGGCCACCCTTGACAATGGGCGGCAAGTGGAGGCATGTTAGAAGCAGCCGTCATCATCGGAGCTGGCACCCACCTTCAGTGCACTTCTTGAAGGGTTATGAAACTGTCCCACATTCAGTCAAGCAAAAACTTTTCACTTCAACAGCTTGTCCAAGACAAACAAACCAGCTGAAACTGTTTCTAGTATGCAAGTAGACAGATTTTTAAAAGGAAAACAGTAGTGAGTAAATACTGTTTCCTATTGACACCGACGAAGGTAAGACTATTAAGAAAACGTTGATCCTCCAGCTCACTGGGGTTGGTTAAAGAATTTTACCCTTCAGAAGGAAAGGTTAACCAACTCATTAGGAAATAAGTTTGTGGAGGGTTTAATTTGTGATATATATGATTACCCATTATGTACAGACAAACATATTTAGGGCGCTAGAAAAGGCCCTCAAGAGGCCATTCACCTTCTCCCATTATCTCTTGGTTCTTATCCTAGCTCCAAGCTTTCCTTTGGAAACCTATCCACAGACTTTTCAGATAAGATCACTGTGCCAAGTGTGGTGGCTCACACCAGTAATCCCAGCACTTTGGGAGGCTGAGATGGGCAGATCACTTGAGGTCAGGAGTTCAAGACCAGCCTGGCCAACATGGTGAAACCCTGTCTCTCCTAAAAATACAAAAAATTAGCCTGGTGTGATGGCGTGTGCCTGTAGTTTCAGCTACTAGGGAGGCTGAGGCAGGAGAATTGCTTGAATCCAGGAGGCGGAGGTTGCAGTGAGCTGAGATCGTGACACTGCATTCCAGCCTTGGCGACAGAGTGAAACTCTGTCTCAAAAAAAAAAGAAGATCACTGAGGACTAATAACAATGGCAATAATAATAATTTTGCTTAACATTTGCAGAGGCTTTACAGTTTACAATATAATATCACTGAATCCTTACAATCACCATGTGAGGTGATGCAGTGTTATTCCTGTCAGTCCCATGTATAAGCTGAGGCTCGCTAAGATTTAGTAATATGCTTGAGGTCACAGAGGAACAAACTGATAGACCAAGGGCTAAGATAATAACAGTTCCCATTACTTGAACATTTGTTATGTGCTGGGGATTGTAGTATGTACATAAATTGCATATATTTTCTTTTTTCCTATAGTTCTCTCAGGGATAACTACTATTGTCTTGACTGTTTTATCTTTAAGGAATCTGAAACCTAGGGTAAACAACTTGCCTAATTTCTTATGATGGAGATGTAATAGTGGTTGGAATTTGGACCTATTCCTTCTGATTCTGGAGCTCACCAGTTAACCACTCCGCTAAACTGCCTCCCCAAGAGGTAAAAAATATCTAGTGCTTTCAAGTCCAAATCTCTTTCCAATAGCAATAGTTGATAATATCATGAGCTGCCCCTGCTCCCAGATGGGGTTAGATGCTGGTTTAGAGGGCAAGGCCGTGCCATGGGACAGAAGACTCAATGAGGAGGGGGAGTATTACCACAAGCTGGGACCTATTTGTAATGGTATTTATAGAAGTCTAGGAGCACAGTATTCAATTAGCAAAAGCAAACTCCCTGGATATTATATAGAATAACCCCTTTTTCCTCCCCCACCCCACCGCCGCCCCCGCCCCGCGCCCTGCGCGCCTCCGCCCCCAGCTATCTTTATGAGATTTTGCCTGACAGATAGAATCTAAAAGGATAAAAATAGGCTCTTTAAACTTCAGAGAGGAAGCAGTGATGTTTTCAGTAGACTATGTTTCCATCTCCACCCACTCCAAACAAGTTAAGTATTGTATGACATGAAGTCTAGGAAAAGCCTGGCACTCTATAAAAAATACTGGGAAAATTCTGTCCAGCATGGAATATCAGCAGCTTATTGTACAGCATAAAGTACTAACTCAGCATTGACCTTCTTCCAAGAAGAGCAAAATGAGAAGAAAAGAGCAGTGTATGATTGGAAAGCGGGCTCAGATATCAGCCGTTTACCTGTTGAAAGGGATATGCTACAGCAATTTTGCTGGCTTGGCCTGGGGACATGTGAAATGGTGGAGGATGATTTAGATGTCTCACTATCAACTTTGATATCTCTTTACTTCAGGGAATCACAAGTTCAAATTCCAGGAGAGTTGGATCAGTCTTTCCTCTCTGGCAGCTAGGTAAAGCGAGGGTCATGCGATCTACTCAGCACTTTGGGATGTGACTTTAAAACCAAAGAACAAGGTGCACATTTTGAGGCACCTGTACTCCTCGTTTATGTGGCTGCTTCTTTAACAGAGTAAGGGACATGTACTTACTGGACACAGTTTTGGTCAGCCCAGCGTCACGTTTTTTTCTGGAAACCTCACCCCACTTTTTATGTGGTTGTGGAAATTCCCCCACCCCCCGCCACTATAATGGCTCTTCTTTGGCTCTAGTGTATTGGACCAGGGCAGGCCCCTCCCAAGAGCCAGTGACCAAGTGTGGTGGGGACATCGAGGCAGACCTATTTCTGAGAAACACAGAAATTTGTTGGGCAACTTTATTGCCCAACTTTAGCTCAAAAACTCTGTGATGACTTTGCTGAACTTTCCTTAGACCACAGACCCACCTAAAATGTTTCCAACCAATCTGCTCTCCCTCTCTTCTTCCCTTGGGCTCAGGCTTGCCTTGCAATCTGATGGCTTTGCCTATCCTCCCCTATTTCGAGTCACACATTAATTCCCTCTAATAAAACTCCTGTTCATTTAACACCTTCTCATCTTCTGTTTCTTGGAGGACCTCGTCTTACGCATCTGGTTTGAATCCTAGCTCTCCGCCACAGTAGTTGTGTGACCTTTGATAATCACTACATTGTGCTGTCCTCAATTTCCTCTTCTGTAGAATGAAAGGGTGGGGTAAGAGCACCTACCTCAGAGTGGTGTTGTAACTGGATGTAATAACCCTCAGTCATTTACCCGGCATGCGGTAAAAGTTGTGTGCAGGAGGGTCTACTGTTTAGAAAAAACTTGAACCTAATTGTTAGCACCATCAGTCTGTTCTGGCTTGTGTGCTGTAAGAGCCCTCTCTGGGTCTACATTTGTTCAAGCATTGATGTTCTGTAGGGTAAATTCTGCATGTTTGTCTCTCCACTAAAACATCAGTTCCTTGAGAGCAGGTAGAATATTTCCTTCACTTCTATATCCTCCCCAGACCCAAGCAAAGTGCTTGAGCAAAGTGGCAAACCAGGAAATGCTCATTAAATGGGCACGAATTTCCTGCAGGAATGATGGAATGGAGTCAGGTCAACAGCAAATGTTGCATGGCTGCTTACTTTTCCTCCTGTGGTATTCTCTACAAGGACAAATAGCATGGAACCCCCTTGCGTCTCATACAAGTGACAGGTTGTATATGGTAAATATCAACTAAGAAATGTAGGAGACAGTGCAGTGCTTGATTAACACACTGTGGTCTGTCTCAGGTTTGTATTCTGGTTGACCACTTGTTAGCCCAAGATGTTGGTGAGACATTTAGCCATACTCAGCCTGAGATTTCCTATCTATACAATAGTGATAATTGTGGTACTCACTCTGCAAGCTTCATGTGAAGATTAAATGAGGTGATTCCCTATAACCCTTGCCACAGGGCAAGTACCTAATCAATATCAGCTATTACGATTCTTTAAATTTACTTTTTAATTGTTACTATTGTCAAAGCAGTTTCCATGCTAGAGTGCTGCCCTTTCTCCTGCTGAATGTGGGGAAACAGTAGCTACCTCCTTGGTTTCCAGAGCTCCCTTGAGTGCTGGGAGAGTGGACTTACAGCTCTGTTTTCTAGTGACTGGGGCATTCCTAGGAATCCCCAGGAGTCAGAGGACTTTATTCCAAGATTATCTTGACTTAGCAACTTTCTTACTCTTTAAAGACTGCCACCTGATTCTATTTCAAATATTTCTGCCTATGATTTTAAAAATCTCTATCAAAATGGTTTAAAAGCCTGGGGAACAAAGAAAAAAAAAATTGCCAAGGGTAGTTTCCCTTGCTGACAAGAGGTGTTTATGTTGCCTTTAATAGTCATGAAGGATGTTGTAAAATACTTCAGGATCAGGGCTCCCCAGACTGTTGATTTTATGGGCAGCTTGTTTAGTTAGCTGTTTGTTTGTGTTACATTTTTAAATTTAAAATATGTTTAAGCTTACTATCTTTCGCAGAGGGAGTTGATTTTGGAATTGTTGAAAGGTTCAAATGTGGTATTTTAAAAAGTGAAACACCAGATTCTAGTAATTTTGCTGATATATGTTAAAGATTCAGCACATTTGTACCTAAAAGCCGGATTTGGTTATTCTTTTTCTCTTAAGCCTCCGAAATGCCGTTGTTTCATCTGACATACAATTTAGGCTAGAGTTACTTAAACTGGTGTATGCAGTAACTCCTATTACAGTGTCCTTGGGAGATGTGAGGCCTAGGGTTTTTACTTTCTGGTGTCATTTCAAAGCAATAGTGATGAGTTCACAGGGTTAGGAGGAAAGGGTGTTGCCCTCTTTCACTCATTCCTTGTGTGTGTGACAAATCTGGGCAGAACATTCGAATACTGTGTTCTGAATTTTCCTCCTCACTGAATTGAGAGAAATTTTGGAAGTTTGGAAGCCTCTCTTGAACTTTTAGGATGAACAAAATAACACTGTGACAAGTTAAATTGATTTGCATCTGTTTGAGGTTGACGGCAGCCTTCAGCATATAAAAGTAAACATGCAGAGTGCCAGTCAGTGCTATTCCAAGGCAGCGAATAGCTCAAGAACATTTTATGCATGCATACAGTTTTTAAAAAAATCAGAATTGTGGCATTGTGCCAAAAGCACCTCACTTTCATCCTAGTGTTCTTTTGAAGAAGAAAACATATTATTATTTATAGAGAGACAAATCAGAGCATTCAATAGGGACCTTGGTAAAACAATACTGACAAAATAACAGTAATTATACTATGCATTTATTGATCCATTCATATTTTTCATTCCTTCTAGTCTTCCAGTGCCTCACGAGCTAGTCAAGCATGGCACATACTTGCACCATGACATAAACATTGCATACCCCCAACTCTACAATTGTCAGCTGATTGAGAACCTTACTCAACCCTCAACTTGCCATGGTCTTGCCCCTAATCCTTTGGAACTTTTATCTTGCTATAATTGTGGACTAAAGCTGTGAAAATAGCACATCATATTTTCACAGATGGTAGGCCTAGTTGGTCTTCAATTACTTAACCTCTTGGTGCTGGCAAGACAGAAAGCCCCAAGTGAATGTTTATACATTGTACACAGAATTTTGTAGAAACTTTTGCCGTGGATCCCAGCTTGGAAGCTTGGACCATTTGGCTGGTTTGGGTTTGATGTAAAGTTTCTTGGTCTTTCGCTAGTAACTTTGGGGTTATTTTACGAGACAAGAGTTGCCATCACGCTCAGCTTTTCATAGATCTTGCTCTTAACATTTTATCTTCATATGGACATTTTGACCATGTCAGTTAGAGAAGCCCAGGAGGACAAGGTAATCTATTGCCATCTTTTTTCCAGAGTGATCACAACAGATGCCTACTCAAATAAATGAATGTTCCTTTATCTGACCTGATGGGCATGAAGACGTATGACAGACTGAATAGAGGAAGTTAGAGACTAATGGTTCAGACATGGGAAAGTGGTGTTTGATGGGTTTTGTCAATAACCCCAGTCCCTAATAGAAGAAGGGGCAGGGGATGATAGAAGGAAGATTGGCTGGATGCATTGATCTTCGTTTGTAATGGGTCAATAATTAGAACTAGAAGTTTCTCAAGTTGCAAATTGGTTCTATGGGAAAGTTACTGCAATCTATAGATAGGGATCTACAGAATCCTTCTCTGCATATTAGATGAAAAGTGGTCAAAGTCCCTGGATCCTTGAAAGATACAATAAAAAGAAAACCAACTTCTTTCCACCTCCCCAATAATGCCCCTTTATTTCCTGAATAATTTTTGATTTAGGATGAGAAACAGGCTTTTGAGAAGACAAAGGAATCCTGCAGTTTTACTGAATGATGATTAGTTTTACATAGGAATTTACCTTCACTGAAAGAAAAGCCAGGAAACTGTTCTCACCTATAGTTTTGGAAAGTATTTCCCCCCCAGTTCCCTAATGGGTTCAACAATGCTAGAACACAAAGGTGCACACAGACACACACACACACACACACGAAGAGGAGAATAGTCTCCTTCCCCTCAAAACTGTTTGCTATAGTTTATTACAGATTCTAAATTTCTGCCAAGGACATTTAGAATTAAAATCAGTTTGATGCACCTTTAGCATTCCTATTTCTAACCATCATACTACCACTTTTTAAAAAGTTAGCTTCTTGACCCTGGTTCTTAAAACTATAACCATACAATTAATAAAATAAAGATGGGAATTTCCAAAATGTTTTCTAGCTCCTGTTACTTATCTAACAATAGGCAATGAGAGTTATAATTGAGTTCCTGGTATGGTAAGAACTTTCTTAGGGGCTCTCTGGAAAAATCAGACATGGACTCATAAACCTCTTGTCCCTTGTCTCTCATCATTTCCCTGCTGTTCTCAATCTCCATTTCTCTCTTCTGGAATTTAAACATAAGTTTATATTTTTAAATCATCTCTTTTGGTCACTGGATGAAAATGGGATGGCACTAAAGGCATTAAGGAGTCCCATTAAAGAAGGACCCTCAAATATGTGGGCATCAGGGAAAAGTTCTGATTCTAGTTAGGCCTTTGGGGATGATGGAAAAGCTGATTTTCACCTCGCAGGTCTGGAAGTTTAGTGGACCTGGAGAATTTTTGCTAACCTCAGCTACTCCCTCCTTAAAAATTGATCTGTCTTGCTTAGGCCAAAGGAATCAGTAACTGGGCTTTAAGTACTGAGGTGAGCATACAAACTGAGTATTTCAAATCTCATAAAAAGGGATTTGGATTCTGCTTCATCTAAAACTACTAATCTTTTCATTGCTCCTGAAGGCTTCCCCTTTAACTAGAGACTATCAATGTTGCCCTTGGATTAAAAGTCAACTCTGTGTTATCTAGTGAATATTGCAAAAAAGCCCTACTCTTTTCCTATGGGCAAGTAAAAAGAATAGACCTCATCTTCCCCAGTGGATGTTAATGGTCTTAAGACATTGCAGAATTTATTACCTAAGAAAACAATGTTTCTCTTTAGTGGGAGGGAGGTCTTCAAGGGATGGAGGTGAGAGAAGGGGAATTGCTCTTTGGGAGCTCATTTATTTGCCTCCTTTTCCACCCTTAAACAGTGCACACATTAGAAGCTGTGTGAGGTTTTGTTTGTTTTCAAGAGATGTTTGAAGAAAGATCAAATGCTTGTGAAAGGCACTGGATTGGCAGCCCTAGAAACGAAAGTGCCCCGGAAGCTGTGTGAGCCTGGAAATATCCTAAATTTCTATTTATTTTGGCAATTTTACTTAAAACTACCAAGAACTGGAGTTCATTCTACAATTAAATTTTCCCCAGGCACCATGAAATGAAAACACATATTACATTTAATTTTAACTAGTTGAGAAAAATGGTGGTTTTCCGGAAGTTCATTATATGATCCAGAAACAGAAGCAATGGCTCTCACTTGGGACAGCCAAGCTACCCATTTAAGTTGGAATTATTCATAGAACCAGGGGTTCTCTGGGTTGGAATGTTTCTTAGGTCATTGAGTTCTCTTATTCTCCTACCACATGCTTGAAACTCTACTACCACATCATGGAAAAGGGTTGGCAAGCTTGGGCTTGAAGGTTTTGGTGACATAAGACTGGCTTCTACTTCAGGAGACCAACTTCTTTTTCACATAGCTCCAATTTTCAGAGGTAAGTAAAATAATGTTAACTAAAACTTTAATAATGCTTACTATGGGCTAGATACCTTTTTAAGCACTATAATATGTTTTGGAATATACACCTCCCACTCCTTGCACAGACACACACATGCACACTCTACACTCACACACATACACACACACAATCTCAATAAACCCTCACAACTGTATAAGGTAAATTCAGTTGTTACCCCTATTTAACAGATGAGGAAACTGAGGCACACATAAGTTACATGATTTGCCCAAAGCCACAACGCAAGTAAGAGCCAAGATTTGAACCCAGGTAATCTGAATCTATATTTTATACTCTTAATGACTGTATTTTATTATTTTTTTATTTTTTTTGAGACAGAGACTTACTCTGTCACCGAAGCTGGCATGCAGTGGCAGGATCTCTGCTCACTGCAACCTCTGCCTCCCAGGTTCAAACAATTCTCATGCCTCAGCCTCCTGAGTAGCTGGGATTACAGGTGCGTGCCACCACACCCAGTTAATTTTTTTGTATTTTTAGTAGAGATGGAGTTTTGCTATGTTGCCCAGGCTGGTCTTGAACCCCTGAGCTCAGGCAATCTGCCTGCCTTGGCCTCCCAAAGTGCTAGGATTACAGACATGAGCCACTGTACCAAGCCTTAAAGACTATATTTTAGCATCTCCAATGCTTATAACTCTTGTTCATGCCTAGTACAGAGGTTTGCACATTGTAGTTGCTCAATAAAAAAATATTTTTCACCAATTTCATTTCAGGATGATTATTCCATACATATTCCAATTAGTTGTACACACAATTATTAATTTGCCCTAGGAAACAGTTGAAGTTGAAACACTGGAATTTTAAATGATTATTAATATTCTGCCTACTTCAAAGAAACATTAAGAGGAGTAACAGGTATATAACATTCACTATGAAATTCTTAGCCAGTTGCCACCTGTAGCAGTAGGTCCTTAAACAATTTCAATTTGGCCAGAGAAGGAAATTTCAAACATGCAAGACTTGTATAAACATAGCTCCTATGCCTTTCCTTTTTCACTCTGTACTTGCCTCACTGTCTTATGCAGGAGAATAAGGAATCATTTCATCTCAGCAGTGACACTTGTTTTCATGGTGTGTCTTTCTACCACTATTCATCAGCCTATGTCACTCATTTGTCCCATCCATCCATCCATCCATCCATCCATCCATCCATCCAACCAACCAACATTATATGCTATATATCACTAGATGCTTGGGTATTGACACTAGAAAGAAGGTAATGGAAAGATAATAATAGATTCTTTCTGTTTTCTTTGTTCATATTATTCAGTAATCACATGTAGGCATTCAAGATAATTGCTTTAGAGTTGGTAAAACTCATTCCGAAAAGAACTGTCTTGTAGCACGTAGTTTGCTAGTTAAGCATTCTTTAACTAGAAAGTCTTTTCATTCTTCCTTTCCTTCCTTCCTTCCTTCCTTCCTTCCTTCTTTCCTTCCTTCCTGCCTTTCTTCCCTCCCTCCCTCCCTCCTTCCTTCCTTCTCCTCTCTCTCTTTGCCTTTGCTTTAGTTCTTCTTGAATAAAGTTTATGATTGGGTATAATTATAGTTTATTCAAACCTTTCCACAGGACATGAATTCTTAGTTATTCAATGGAATTCTGGTCCCTTGAAGAGCCATCTGTGTTTATATGCTCCTCTAAGGTGATGGTTGTCGTAAGAATTGGCCTCTGCCTGCAGCTGGTCCCAAAGCATGGATGTCTTAGCTGGAGAACTTAACATCTCCTGAATAAGGTGACTGGCCACTTGAGCTAAAGCACCAGCCTGGCTTCTCTCTGCTCTGATAAGCCAGGATCTACTTTGCAACCACAGCAGCAGTGGTTTGGCTCCCATGGGGGGCTTCGGCATGCCTTCAGTCCAACTTTTTCCTCCTGGATTGAGCCTTGAGCATGTCCATCATATTTAAGTAATCCTGGATTTTCAGTGAACCACTAGAAAGGGTGATCCTGGAATAAAAAGCATGGCAGGGGCATGGAGGACCAGGCAGAAAAGAGGTTCCTTTATACCATGACATCTTCAAAATAGATTACCTGGATGAAATGCTTCACTTCTGGGTTAGTCATATTCTTGCCCCAAAGTGTCATCATTTGTTTGGTTGAGAACTTCTGTCTTATACCCTTTCTCAGCTCTTCTAATTCGCAACTTGGAGGATGGCGAGACTTTTTACTTTATTATCTATGAAGACCCCAATCCTACTGATTAAACCAAGGGATCTGAGAGAGAAGATCTCTAAAATCTGAATTCTGTGATTCTATTTAACTGTCTTCACTCTCAGGGAAATCCAGCACTCTTGCTCTCATTCACTCCTTTTCTTCTGGTGGAAAAATCTTAAATTAGTAATGACTTTACACAGCATTTCTGCCCTCTCTTTTCCTTCTGGGATTCTTTCTTAGTTGACCCACTTTGATTATGTGCTGTTGTCTGCTGGCCAGAAGAAGAGCAGCTTAGAACCCAAGCACATCTTTACCCACTTCTGGATCTTAGTGTCCTAGTCTTCAAAATAAGGTGATTGAACCAAATGATTTCTGAGGCCTCTTCCAGATCTAACATAGTATGTTCCTGGGGTTCTCATGGAGCAGAAACTCAGGATTTCAGATATAAAAATAGATCTGTGGTGGGGTGGTAGAGGGGAGTGTTTTCTAGGAGCTGTAATCAAAATGCAGTGGTTGTCGTCAGACATCAGAAGTCTTCTGTCACTGGCCGAATTGTGTCCAAATTCATGTGTTGAAGTCCTAACTCCCAGTACGTCAAAATATGACTGTATTTGGAGACAGAGTCTTTACAGAGATAATTAAGTTAAAATGAGGTCAGTGGGGTGGGCCCAAATCCAATCTGGCTGGTGTCCTTTCACACAGAGGACGTTTAGACACAGAAATATGTATGGAGGGAAGATGAAGTAAAGACACAGGGGGAGAAGAAGGAGGCCACCTACAAACCGAGGGGAGGAGCCCATGACAGAGCCTTCTCTAAGGTTCTTGCAAGTGCTGAGACTTTGATTTTCGACTTTCAACTCCCAGAACTATGAAAAAATCCATTTCTGTGGTTTAAACTACCCAGCCTATGATACTTTGTTATGGCAGCCCTAGCAAACTTATACATCTTTTATATCTGATTCCAAAGTGCAAAAAAGATGAAGAAAAGTGCAGTGACCTCTTCTCAAAAGTTACCTCACAGACCTCACAGGGTTTTAGGCAATACCAGATGCCCTTTGGCCTAAACCCTGGACTTGACTAAGAAATGCAGCCTCCAATGACGTTGCGGGAAAAGGGAATCTGGGAACTTCTATGACACAATTCAGTCTTGCTGAGCATTTGGGGCTAATATTTAACTCTGAACATATATTGACATAGGCAATTCTTCCATAACAGATTCATACAAATTTAAAAATGCATATAGAAGCCTTAATTTTTATTTGAATTCTTTTATTTAATTGTGTTTTAGAGGCAGAGAATAGTGTGTCTTTTTTTGCCTCTTTTATAATTTTATTCTTTTTTTCATTTTGCCACTGTCTTTCTTTAGGCTTTCTAGGGCATTACATTTTTGTTTTCCATTTTCTCCATGTTTCTTAGCGACATTCTCTAAAAGGTTACTTCTATTTCCATCACATCATCATCTAGCTTCAGCAGGCCTACTTTTCTTCATTTCTTCTATTGCATTTTCTGCTTTTCATTCTTGCTGTCTGCTCCTCTCTCATCATCCTTGCCTCTGTCTGCTTAGTCCTCCTGTCCTCCATTTTCCTTTTTTGCCTCTGCATTCAGCATTTCTACTTCCAATCTCCCTCCTCTGCTCTTTCTTCTTTCCTCTGATCTGCAGACTTGCTTCTGTCCCCTCCTTCTGTTCCCCTCCTGGATGTGTCTTTGGCCCACCTTTCCTTCTCCTCTGAGACTTCATGTTCTTGTTGGTAGATGGGGGCTGATACTGTAAACATCACAAAAATAATTGCATTGAGAACAAGTGGTTCCCATGGTGTCCCTGAAGACAGAGCCTTTGAATGAGTTCAGAATGCTGCCCAGGCTCCATATGATGCAGGAGACAGCACTCGTGCTGGAGAGGGGTCTAGACCTCAGTCATAAGACCCACCATTCCAGAACTTTGGGACGCATCTCTTGACACCTACCCCCTCCCCATTTAGAAACCCAGAGGCGCTGGGTCACCTGGAAAGAGAAAGAATGAATCTGCCTTTGCCCCAGCAAGCACACTTTCCTGCCACATTCACTTAAAAGTCTTTTCTGAGATCCTTGCTTCCTGCCTGGCCAGTGGCTACTGTGTTCTGTGTGTGTTGGGTCTTGCCCAGTCCCCTTCCATCCTTCAGAGGGACTCCCTGGAGTCACATCTCCAATAAGCCACCATGGTCCTCTTCCAGCCTCAGCTGAGGTTTAAGACCAGGAAGCAGCGAAGGTGTCATTGTGAACTTCTTGATCTCTCATCTTGTGCTTTTGAACAATATTATTAGTTCTAGCTCCAAAGATTAAAACCACATGTTGGCATTTCTTTTTTCAGCAGAGTCCCCAAAAGACTGAAATGAGAGCTATTTCTTTCCTTACTCAACTTTCTTGCCTTCTCTTTTTCCTCCTTTACCTTCTCTTTAGTTCGTATGTTTTCTATTTAATGGCTAAAATTTTAATCTCTTATATTCTTTTGTTCATTCGTTCACTCATTCAAGAAAAATCGATCAAGTGACTAAATGTGCATTGGATGTTTTATGTACTTCTGATGGCATAGATGGTACCTCTGAGGTTTGTTTACAGTCTAGCTCTTAGAAAATGATGCCTGCAGATTTTGATCATTGCAAACTTCTAGGCATTCTTATAGCCAAACAGAAATTTCTATTTTTAATGTTTCTTGTTTAATTATGTTTGCTACTGAATATGAATTTTGAATAGTTCCCATTAGCCTTTTATTTTCTTTGCAAGATTACAGAATCTCAGAACTTGAAAGGTTACAAGCTTCGTTATTAAGTACAATTATGACCGACATTAACGATGGTCCAACAATTACCTCGTGCAGGCATGTGTAAAGCATCTCAAAATATATGCACAAGCTACTTAATTTTGACAACCAACTGATGTGGTAGATATTATTATTAACCCAATGGTACTGATGAAACTGAAGCTTGGATATGTTACATTATTTGGCAAAGGCTCTCAGCTGGTGTATGGGAAAGCCAGGACTTCACTTTTGTCTGATACCAAAGCCCATGTTTGTTTAGCCACTGTTTTGTTACATCTTCCAATCATCACATCGTCCATAGTGGTGGAAGGGGAAATTTGCAATGCAGAGTGACCAAAGTGATGAGGACATGAGGATGTAATCCATCCCTTTGGTGCAAATGAGCTTTTTTGACTTGTAAGCCAGGAGACTATGGGGCAGGGTTTCTGCTTGGCCCACCCACATGCACGAGAGAGACCACTTGAGGATGGGTGGATCCCACCCAGGTGGGCTTACCTTCTGGGTCTTGGGCATGTCGGTGTGGCGCTGGGCACGGACAGAACGGGCTGACTTGGCAGGCTTGAGGGGTGCGCAGTACATCTCCAGCCTTCTCAGATCACAGCTCCGGAAGCAGCACTCATCCACGATGCCTGTCTGAGGCGCCCTCCGACTGCTGGAGCCATACCCTGTGGGCTTGTCTGTACAAATCAAACAGAGTGGCCTCATGTTAGGGTGGAATCTGTTTTCTTCAGTCTTCCACCCAGCTCCTGCCTCTCCCCACATCTAGTCAACCTACATACTCTGCAATGTCTCAACCTCTTCTTGAAACTTCCCCAATGATTCCTGACCCCACGGATCTTTCTGAATGCCAGTATGTCTCCTGGAGTCTGTACCACATTCATTAGCACTAACTCATTCACCACGCTATTTGTGGTAATTCTCCCCAAGTTTTGCAACCTGTAGGCAAGGATCTTGTCTATGCCCAGTCCTACTCTTTTCTTATATATTGGCTCAGAGGATGATAGAAATATTAAAAGAAGACTGTGCATTGTTTTCTTAATCTTGTTGGCAACTCTGCATTGTTTTTATAAGCAGGACAGCTCACATGTTTGCCTTTTTGTGTAACTGCTCTGACTACATAGTCAGGTTGAACATCAAGGAGGTTTTAAGTTTAGAAAGGGCTCCTCATTTTACTAATGTGAAAACTGAGACTCAGAGGTGGCAAAGACTTGCTCAAGATCATTCATGCAGTAAATCGTGGAGTCAAGATGCAAACTCAGATCTACTTGCTGCAAAGCCCAAGTGCCTCATTGAGGAGCCCAGGAGAACTGTTATATGACTCTGGAAAAGTCACTAAGCTCTCTGGGCCTCAGTTCGCCCATTTATATAATGGAGTTAATAATATCTCCCTTGTAAGAATTATTTGAAGATTAAATGAAATCAGGTATGAATAATGCATAGCACAGCACCTGACATATAGTGTAGGTCCTAAATAAATCATAGCCAGCTTTCTATGAGCACCGTTTCCAGGGTCCTATGTGGTTTGTGGAGAAGCATTGTCATTATTGACCGTATACAGAAGTCTTGGGACTTGAAACTAATTACAATACCAATCTAGTAGGGCTCCCGCTCTTATCATCCCAAGAGACCAGAACAATGAATTCTATTTCTTATCAAGTAACCACCAAACTGAAACAGTGAACAAAATGTCCATCTTTCATGTGGTTCTGTTCTAGCTCAGGCAAGGGCAGAGGAAAAGAAACTTGCTTTTTCTTCTCTTCCCTTGTCTCTGCTGGTCTTCTCCATGGATGCTTAGGCTTTATGGAAGACATTTTATAAATCACAGGCACAGAAGAATCCAATTAATTAATCTGACATGTATTCAATCTTAATTTCTGACAGAAGAAAACATTATGTTTTAAATCACAAGTCTATGTTTTTGTAATAATGACACCATTACTTGAGGATAGGGTTTTGAAAGTCAGAATCCTCATGTATTTTGCACTCCCTCATTGGGGGAGATCAGGCCCATGGTAATGGCCTGCTACCAAACCAGTTTGGCTGCCTCCCTGCTGGAAGGGCCAGCATTCATGGCATCCTCTAAGAACCCAAATGCTTTCCTGATGCTTGGCACAGGATCCTGGTGGCTGCTTCCTCCCGTAAGGCAGGTTTATTGTCATTCTTAGGGCAGCTGGAGGTAGTAACTCAGTGAGGGTTCATTTGTGGTCTTTCTGGGCGGGGTCTGCTGTGCAGCTCTGGGAGCAGACCCTGTGGGGTCTCGATGGCTGTGGCATTTGGGAGGGATTGGGCCCTGGCAAGCCGTGCCTCAGCGGGTCCCCTGAGCAATGTAAACAATGTTTTTTTGTTTTTTTGTTTTTATAATCCTTTCCTGGAACTATAAATTAGAGGAAAGACACAAATGGGCTTACACGGTCCTTTGTAATCCGCAAAGGACTTCTACATACTTTTTGCTAAGTGGCTAGCCAGTAAAGCACAGCTGATACTCTTTGGCTTCTCTCTTGGGGGTGGGAAGGAAGGAAGAGGTGACTTGGCCTATTTTGTGATCATTGTATCTTTTGTCCATTACAGGTAATGATTGCCCTTTGTTGAAACTATAAATTTCTTAATGGGATGTAATTGGGATTCGTTTGTTGATTATGAAATAGTAACTTGATATTTGGGGGGTGGGCTAGTAGGAGGAGCTCCAGAAACTTTCAAGGTTAGCCAACTCAGAAACAACTGATTTCAAAATTCGTGGTTAGCCTTTGAAGACAGATAAGGGCAGGCTTTGGGATTCCAGGACCTATTTAGTATTTCCCTTTCAAGCTCCTCTAACTTAATTCTGCTTCCAAGGTCCCACACGTGCTGGAGCTCCTTGTCTGCTATAAGAGGAAGACACTAACCTTCATCTTGGGATGGCAGAGATCATTTCTATGATCGCATATTCGCTGCTTGGTGACTATAAACAACCATGAAACTCACCACATGTCTGTTTCCTCTTGTAAAATAGAAAGTCATCATCATCACAGCAAAAAAAAAAAAAACAAACAAACAAAAAACAAAAAAACAAACAAAAAAAACCCCAGGAAATACCAGGTATCTGGTTTATCACCTTGCTTAAATGAGCTCAGAGTTTGATATGACTCAGTCAAACTCTGAGCTCATCTAAACTCTGAGCTCATGCTTTTTAGTCTGTAGATCGATGGGTTTAGGTACAGAGAATTTTAGGACTTTTCTGCAGTGTTCCATAGAGAAAGTTGATCTTTTGTTCTACGTTTGTTTTTTTAAAAAATATTGTTGAAATAGTGGTATACAGACTTAGATTTTGCCATAAATATAATTACCAATTATCTCTAGTGGCCACAATCCTAGAGAGATGTTTTTGTTTGTCTCCTCATAATGTCTACAATGGACTTATTGTACGTCATTGGGAATATATGAATATAACAAGTGTTTACCTATTGCCTTTTGAAGTTTAATTCGTCCTTTGAAGTGCCCTGTAAGCTTGATTTCTTCTGGCTCTACATCAAAATATTTAACAAACAAAAATCTCATTTCTCACCAATTGAAAGATCACAGTTGAAGGTCAAAGTTTTGTTCCATATCTTCAAATGTTACATATTGTTTCTTTTTCCAGAACCACAATAAAGATATTTGCTGCTATGGTCTACAACTAGAAGCCTGATACAATGTAATTTATTAGAAAGATAATAAAACAATTTGCTTCAGTATTTGACATTTTCCTATTTGAGATAAATAGTTATTTTTAATGACTTCTAAATTATAACTATTGTCATTTCGACTAATTTTTAAATGAGATAGAACTAATTGTTCTATCTTTGCCTTGAGAAACTCTTCATTTGGTGCTGTATAATTCTGTTCCAGTGGGCAGAATCAGAGCTGGTAGGTGAATGAAAAACAAATATTGGCTTAATATAAGAAAAGCATTCCTAACAATTTGAATTTACAAGTGTTAGATGTGGGACAGCTTTCAATGAAAAGTAATGAACTCCCCATTGCAGGAAACAGTTCAGTAAAGGCTGTAATAAATGTCTGTCAGAGATCCTAGCAGAAGATTCCTATGTTGAACACAGTGGATGACTGCTATGGTCTTTTCTATTCCAGACATTCTATAACAAATGAAGAGATTAAGGAGAAAACTGGCTTGGGCCCAATATTCAGTATGGTTGGAAACCACTTCAAGAAAGAGGTTCAAATATATTCTAATGTAGAAGGTGAAAAGTTGTTTTCTATCTATTTGAAGTTCCCCAAGATGCTCTAAACACTTTTTAATTGTCCTTACTCGATGCTAAAAAAAAAAAAAAAAAAAAGAAAAGACAGGTGCATATAGTCCCTTCTACAGCAAGGTGTGGTCCAAGAGTTCTGTTGTACTGGCGTGATGAAGTGTTCATGCACTTACTCAACTGTTAGAATGAATAGGCATGTACAACATGCCACATAATTTTTCTTGCTGACAAAGTCTTGACATTGAAAATTTATATATTTATATATTTATTTTGTCAGTTTGCTTCAAAGGTTTCATAGCATGTGGACCAAAGATTGCTTACCAGACAAGTTGGCCACCACCTAACCTAGACTTTGACTCCTCCATGAGTAGACATAATGTTTAGTTACAATGTACTGCTGTATCTTAAAAGCTGGCCAACAGACAGAATTCCAATGGTTAAACAGCTGGCTTCTATAATAACAGCACTTCCCTTTAAATAATGCATGGTCAGGGGAGTAATTCAATAATCTTTAGGGCAAACTTGCTAGTTACAAGGGTTTTGGGCAGAACTGTGGCATCATCAAAACCACACCAATTAGCTGAGTCTCACATTTTGTCATGGATGCAAGCAATTCGCTCTCCTCCATTTCTGAAGGGAAATGTGTAATGCTGAGATTTAACTGGGGTCATCACTTCTAGAACAAAGGACTCCGGTCGTTCATCGCTGGTAAAAATGGTACTACCTCCTCTACTGATGCTGCCTAAGTTTGTGTTTCTTATAGATTTCTGGGAATGCAGTTGACACAATGTATTCAGCTTTAATTTCCTTTGAAACTTCCCATCTTGCTTGTTTTATTTTAACTATTTCAACTCTGTCATTGGAAAGGGAAGACATTGATTTGAAGAGTCAGTATTTAAATAATAAAAAATGCAAACGTTTTCGAGTTGGGATACAACTAGTTCTTAAGATATACATTTGTTATTCTTTGATTTCTAAGGAATAAAACTATTCTTTAGAAATTTGCTAACAGGAAGAGTTTCCAAAGTTGATCACTTTTTTTTTTTGAAAGGAGGAAAAAAGAGGTAAGACAATTAACTTGGATTTTAGGGGCTATTTCTAGAAAATGCTAAATTATGTGTCTGATAAAAAACACAAATGAAATTATTAGCTAATAAGAAATGAATCTGCATTTCACTTAGATTAACTAAGGATTGATTACACAACCAAATATTACAGTTCAGATCTGAAGAATCTGGAAACTTAGGTTTTTCACACCAGTTATTTATTTCAGAACTCCAGACACATTGCCAATTTAGAATAACTTGGAACGGTTAGATTTTTAGGGCAAGATTTTCTCCCTGGGCTGCCTTATTTAATATAAATTCATTTGGTTTGCATTATTTTGCATGGGATACCAGTAGGGAAATTGTATAAGATATGAATAATCTTAAAGTAGCCTTCATTTTAGCATTTTAATTACTATTTTCATTTGTGGAAAAGGGAGAATCACCTCCCAATATTTCCTACATCTCTGATGGCTTTATAAGGAAAACTTGAGTCCTTTCATAAATTTCTAATATAAGGAAAATTGTGATTATATTATTACCAAGACCCCAATGTAATACATTGAATGGTTGATAATTCCAGAATTCATAGGATTTGCATTTACTTTAAAACCTTTTGACAGTCAATATTTTGCCTTTAAATTTTTTTCTATTGAAATCACAACTTGAATTAAAGCAGTTATTGAGTTATACATTGTCATGTGCTTAGTAAAGATATGGAAAGAAGCTTTTACTACTGTCAACTGGCCACATCTTTTTACATTTAGAATAACATGAGTATGTACACACATATACTCAAACACATATTAGGGAATTAAGTGAATTACTGTGGTATCAAAGCTGCTGTAAAACACTTTGAAATTAGGATTTTTTTAAAAAAGATTTTCTAATATGTCTATTGCCTGCCTTATACTTTGCTAGGAGACCCTGTACATTTCTGCTTTTCTGTGCAAGGATCTTTCCAAGTAAGACTGACCTTTGGCATCTGTAAAAGTGAACACTGAGAAAATGTTCTCTTTTCTATGAACTGCATGTCATAAACTTTTCTCGAAAACCTATCAAATTTAGGCATCGATTTCACTTTTGGCCTGTGTTAATTTTTAATTGCCAGTGTTTGCTGGTCTCACTACCTCTCAATTGGACGAGGTCATCTTTTTCTAGGAATTATGGCTCTCTATGACCTGCCCCACCCTCACTACTCAGCAACTTTTCTCAGCTACTAAATCCCCATAACCCAAAAGACGAAAGTGTTCTGTTACCCAATGAAGTCAATGTCTTTGTTTCTCTGAGTCTAAAAGGAATGAAGCAGAGTTCTATGGGACTGCCCCTTTGTTGAGAGCCTCCTTTCTTTTGGAAACCCAAGTCAAGAGCAGGTGTGAAAAGAGTGCTATTCAGCTCACCTTGGTTTCCAAGGCCAGGAAGCTAAAGTGCAAGTCCTAGGGGCAATAACAGCAAGAGATTCAAAGCAGAAACATTACTGTTTTAGGACTCTTTGGAGAAATGGGCAGACAGAGTGGGAAGCAACATGATGTATTACTTTAGCCTGATACAATGCCCTGGAGGATGAGCATCTTGCCAGGACAGCACAATTTACTAGCTTAGGTCTGATTCCAGGGCTTGGAGGAGATAGATGTAGCCAACAAAATTATACTTTGGCAAGAGAAATGCTTTGCTGGACAGAAAAATGTTGTCCTAAGGGAATGGTTTGGTTTATCAACGTCTAAGGTGAAAGATAATCAAATGCCAAGAGGTCATTTTTATGTTTGAATTATTTCAGTAGGACCTGCTATATAAGTTAGCTACCATTTTCTAGTTACATTGTTTGTATTATTTAGAACATATTACAGAATTTGAGTATGATCTGCCTCTGACATCTGTCATACCAATGACAGAAGCAATATGTGAAGTGGCTGAAAGCACAAGTTTTGGAACCAGACAGTCTGGATTCTACCACTTTTTTACTATTAAGCTTTGATTTGGCAAAGCACTCAGTTGTCTAAGATTCGGGTCCTCATATGTAAAATGGATATATAAGAGTACCTCCCAGGACCCATGTGAAGATTGAGAATGTATGCAAAGTGTTTTGCACAGTGGCTGGTGTATGGTAAACTACATAAATGTTAACTATTATTATTATGGTGTTGAATTGGTTAACATAGCTAGTTGGGCAGGTATCCTCTTTCTCCATTAATCTTAAAAATGCATCCTTTCCAAAGTTTGATTGAAGCAGACGGCCTTTCTAGATATTGTTGTTCACTAAAGTAAATGAATAGCTGTTCTTTTGAAAGAATATCCAAACTTTCTGTTGTATAGACTGGTCTGAATAGTTTTAATCTAGAATAGACACTATGAAAATGAATCTTTCAATCACATCAAATAAGGCATATGGGCTTATTTTGACCCCTTGTTACCTTTGATTTGTCCCAAATAATCCACTGGTTAAAATCATTGACTTTTTGGTATCTATGTCAATGCTTCTTATTTCAAAACAATGCTGCAAGGCCTGGGATGAGTGTGGTGAAACACATGATCAGAATGGTTTCCCAATCACTTTCATCCAGCATAGTATTTCTCTCATCTCTGTCTACTTCGTGCCTCATCTCATTCTGTTCTCTTCTTTTTCTATTTCCTTTCCTTTCCTGCTACTGACAGCCTTTGACATTCTTTTTATTCACTGATGTACTTTTGAGCAAGGTTTATGCCACTGTGGAGTTTATGGTAGGCTAGGTATTAGCATTTCATTTCCTCCCTGGAATGACTGAAAACCAGGGCTCCCTCTCCTGCCAGCCATGCTTTGGGAATAAACAGTTACCCGGTATACAATATCACCAGGCCCGCTTAATCACTACTCCATCTTGGACCCATGCCTGAATGAGATGAAAACAGACAGCCAGAGAAGGAATAAGAAGGGATGTTGAGGAATCACATACATGGGCCTTAGCTATCTCTTTTTTTTTTTTTTTTTTTTTTTTAAAAGACTGACAAAAACTGTAAGCTGAGACTGGCTCCAGCCTGGAGATTGTAGCTATGCCACCAGCATTATCTCCTGTACTTACACTCTTATTGTTATTTTACTCTTTCAGATGTGGGAAGAGAGGCCTTGTAACAAAACGTAAGGCATTTGTGAGTAGAGGGTAACGCCCTCTTTCTGGTGCCATAGAAAGATGAATCAGCCAAAGGGATATTAAAACACATTCTCTTTATTTTTAGTTTCTCTCTAAAGTCTTTCATTTCATTTTTTCTTTGCAACTTGGCACCTGCCCTCTGTTCTCAGGGGCCCTGCTCCCCATTAGTCTCCTCACTCAGGGATCTGTTTTTTGCTCAGGGCACTTCTGGACATTGTCCCAGGGGTGGGAGTGACATGGTCAGGATGGCAGGTGAAGGGGTGGCGGCTGCCAGGGACGTCTGGCGTGTCTGGAGGGAGAGTGTTGGGAGGTGGAGGCTCCTTAAAGAGAGGCATCCGGGCCTGCATCAGGGAGTAAACTGTTGGAAGACAGCCTCCACAGCAGCAGAAGCAGCCCTTGGCACTGTCGCAGGGAAGGGAGCAGCCAGAGTCAGCGACAGATTGAACACAAGAGAGAGGGAAGGAGGGAGGGCGAGTGGGAGGAGATGGTATGGTGTTACATGATATAAATAACTGCATGGTGCAGACTTGAGTGCCAGTTGGGTTGTGTGTGATGTCCCTTTCATGCTGGTGTATCAACAGTGTTGTTCTTGGATTGAGAGGTCCTGGGGAATGTTTCTATAGCACCTAGCACAGTGCCATATGCAGAGAGGGAATAAAAACAAGGCAATATGGTATATTGAAAACAACATTGGATTACAGCCCCAAATCCTCTGTGTGGATGCACAAGTCACCTAAATTCTCTGAGATTCGGTTTCTCATGTAAACAACCAAATGTACTAGATAATATCAAGCACCCCTTCTAAAAAATGACCCTAAATATCCAGATGGTCATGCACTACCCACTTTGTAATCAATAATGTGTGTGTGTGTATATATATATATATAATATATATGGCATATTAATGTTTATATATGTGGCATATTAATGTTTGTGTGTGTATATATATGGCATATTAATGTTTCTAGATAATAATAGGGGAGTACAGTAGTGAAAAGAAGTTTGATGAGAAAACCAAGAGTTTCCTCTTCATTAGATCTAATTTTGGATGTAAACAAGATTTATAAGCGGAATTTAAGGAAAGCAGGGATTGGTGTTGAGTTTGATGAAGGAAAATGTCTAATTTGGAGTTAGGCTTGATTAGGGGAAGGAGACAAGTCCATCTATGTGGATTGCAGAAGCCAGCTCAAGGTAGGGCACAAAGAGCCCTTAAGAGAATCATTTGCTGGAGCTGTTGAAGCAGGTGATAGACTCAAACTACATTTTGAAAACCGGAGTCCTGAGGAAAGAGAGATGGCCCTCACTTCTGTGGGCACCCAGAAATGAGAGTTAGTATGAGAAGAGTCTTTCTAACAATCCTTGGGCATGGCCTTTTACTTTTATTCTTCACAAAGTCGCATCTTCATAAGGTAAGCAAATGACTCTTTCTGCCCTAGGAGGACTGTTAATATTATTGACCAGATTGCTTAATTTCCTAGTGTTCAATATAGACCAATGTTTTATTTAACTAATTTGCTTGGTGTCTGTCAATTCTCTGTGTGATATTCACTTATTTTCAGGTGGACAGATGCATAGTTTCCTTGGAAATGTCTAGCCATAACTACATGTTATCTTTGATACTATGAATGGGCTTCTAGACAGGACATCATCTATGCCACTGGTATCTAACATCTGCCCAGAATATAAAATCAGAAGATAAAGATAAACATAGTTTTTCAAATGCCATCCTCTTCTTTGTTGATAAAATAAATTACTGCTAAGGTCAGTAAAATTTAAAAGTCTATACGAAGAGTGCTCAAGCATGTTGTGGTATTATTTTTTCAAAATGCCAAGCAAGTATGCAGACTGAGGCTGAATGGTTCATTTAGGGTGTGATTACATTATTTCAGGAAATTTCAGATAAAATCTGCACTCATCAGACCATTATATCTTTTCTTTCTGTAGGATTTTGCTTCTATTATTTCTCTCCCTTTTATTCTTAATATGTTATTGCTTAAACATGGCCATGAATCTTTAAGTGCCTTCCTTAAACTATTGTATTTTAGAATGCCATATATCTTAGGATATTGTAGCAAACTCAAGGACAACTGAAGAGGTTTCTTAGTAATATTCTGGTCTTCACTGAGCCTGTTTTTTAGCCATTACACTCCTCCCAGTCCCCTCCCCCCTGAAAACTATTTTTCTGAATTGAAGAAATGAACTATGCATGAGGAAAAAGAGAGAGGTGTGGTTAAGTTACAGTTTTTCTCCACGCTAAATCATGTTCTTATCTTTATTTCATCTGGGACCAACATCATGCCCAGATTCCCAAACCTCCTTAAATGCTTTTTAACAAATATAATTATCCATCGAGAAAAATCTCTGATTTGTTTTACCGAATTCAGCAAAGAGAAATATTCTCAGCTTATGATATTGGCAGGAGAAATCATACTCTTTCTTATTTTTCTTTTTTCTTACATACTCAAACATGCTGTGAATGGCCACATCACTCTGCTTTGGGATCCACTCTGAGGCAATGGCCTTTTGGCCTTCTGGCCAACTGCTCACTTCTGTGAATTTTCTTTCTGAGAACTGGAGACTGTTGCCCCAGAAGTCATTTTCCAATTTATCACAGAACCTATCCATGGTTACAGAATTAGTTGGCCTCCTTGAGGATACGCAATGTGAGACCTAATGTGACACACAGCTGGGGAAGCTCCTTTGGTGCAGGGACACTGGGCCAGGATAACTGCTTGTGGGCCATTTTATTTCCCTGGACACTTGCTTTCTGTCTGCTGTCTTTGTCTCACATCTGGGTTTGAGAAAGCTGTGTGGAGGCCTCACTTATGCCAATAGTTAGGCATAAGTAACTCTGCCCTGCTGTAGCAGAAGTGAGGGCCTAAGTTCAGGATTTAAACATTCCTTTCTGATACACAGTCTTTCAACAGGGCAGACTCTATTCTCTCTTCTCAGCTTTCCAGTCAAGTACCTACTACTTTGCAACCCCAATGGGAAGCCTCTTCCCCTTGGGGAAAAAGGAGAATATCAAAATCCACTGACCTCTTGCTGGGTATGGTCTTTTTAATCTCCACTATGTTAACTGAATGCCTATTTATATAAAAGCTACATTTAAAAACCTTTAGGCTGATAAATGAAATGACCCTCAAGGTATTGTAGCAGCTTCCATATGATAAGGATAGGAGGAAAGAAGTGAAGCTTTTGACTCTGAGTAGTAGGAGTTCTGATAAAAGAATGTAGACAGAGTTACACACATCCTTATAACTGAACTGTATGTTCAAGTCATTGAAGATGACTTAAGAAAAAGAATTTTAGTAAAAAGCGGACTGCTGGTTCAGGAATATTTTAATCTGCTTCTAAAGACTTGCTAAGGTTTATTTTTCTTCTCAAACAACTTGTTCATCTTCTCCTCATCTCTCTTCCTTGCTCTGGTTCAGGAAGACACTCTGGTAAAAGTCACTTATGAAGTCCTAGCCTCCTCATGTCTTCTCATCAAGCCAGTGCTCCCACGGTCCACTGAGATCTGCCTTTGGCAGTCATTTCCCTCAGTTGGACTCCGAGCCATCATAAATTCTTCACATTTTTCAGAACATCTGTGCCTTCTTTTGCCACATCTTTTTTCTTGGTACTCAACAGGTCACAAATCACCCTGTACTTCTCTTTCCAGGCTGTTGATGTCTTAATACTCTCTTTTCAAACCAAATTCCTCTCTTGTGTCTGGCTGTGGCTCTTGGCTCCCCAGCCTTCTCATCTCCCCCATCTGGGTTAGTCATCTGTGGCATCACCAAGGGGTCTCTTTCTCTTAGCCTTCTATCTGACCTGAACTTTTGCGTTTCTCTAAATATCAGAGTGACTACACATACCACATTACTAGGCTTGAAGCTTAGTTAAGTTCTGTAATGTGATTTAAACACAGGAGGGCAGAAAACACTTCTATGGAAGCATGAATGCCTGAGAAGACTCAAACTTAGAGGATACTAATTAGCTACTGAGACAGAAGGCGCTATAACAAGACCCAAAGATATAATCAAATGAAGTTGAAAATGATTCCATTAAACACAAGTTTCTCCTTGACATTTAGAAAAACCAGGGCCTTTGCAATAGTACATTACCAATAGCTTCCCTTTATAGAGTGCTTCCTACTAAGCTACTATAGTAAATATTACTTTTCTTGTCTTATTTACCCATGTGCAGTATCTACATGGAGTCAGCATTATTACTACATCCATTTTACATTTTAGAAAGCTGAGTTTTAGCAAGGTTAAGTAACTTGACCCAAATCATGCATCTAGTAAGTTGCAGAGCCAGGTCACCTTAATTGGGGACACCTTGAAAGTGAGAGAATTCCCTGGTGATGAAGAAATCTGAAGTTGATACCTTTACTGGGATCCTTGTGGGCACATGATGCTAATATCAATGAAGAATATGGGTGAAGGCATCTAAGTGGACCCACTAGCCCCAGGGTTTGAGCACATGCAGTGCACAGAGTTTTATCCTAGGTATTCTAGAGAATGCCAGAAGGAATGCCATGCATAGCTTTTTCCCTTGAGACAGAAGTCTGTGCACTTCTGCAGTTTAGGACATGGCTCTTGCATGCTCTAAAGTTATAACAACTTTAGCAGACACTGAAATAGAGAAGTTTTTACCCATAATCTTGATATCCCAGCAAATCACTTTATCTTCATTTTTCAAAATTGTTTCTGTTTCTCAACCAGATACATACATTATTTTGGCATAGCTCCAGCCACAATCTAAATTTAATGCAGTGTTTTATTTTTTCCCACTTAACATGACATTGTAAGCATTTCCCATATTGCTATATAGTTTTCATAATTATAATTTTAAAATTGCAGAATATTTGACTGAGTAGATATGCCATCATTTGTTTCTTTAACCATTTTCCTATTACTAGGCATTTAGGCTATTTCTACTTTTATCATCATTTTAACTAATGCATCAATAAATGTCTTTGTACACATAACATTCTACTACTCATAGATCATTTATAAGAATAAATTCCCAGGAAAGGAATTACTGAGTCAAAAGGTATTATCAGACAATCCTATTTTGATGAAAGCCCACAATTTTGCATAAGGACTAGAGGAATTTAATCAACAAAGCAGAGAATTATATCCAGATTTTCTCCCGGGATTAGAAAAGAGACAGCCAAGGTGGGGCACAGACAGGGATCTTACCTGTGTCCTGTGAGTTAGAATAAATGAACCGATTTCTGTTTTCAATTACTAGTGAAGTTTCCTTTGAAGGAAACACGGGGCGTAACCAAGACTTGAGTTTGGCATCCAAAGGTTTTCTAAGTAGAAGTGAAACCAAGAAAAATGAAATTGATGACAAGAGACTCTGGTTCTCTCAACTTTGAAAATTACCAAGTACCTATGAGGTTTCTTCTCTAGGGTAGGGAGATGGGTTCATCACACAGCTGCCAAGACAGCACCACACCTCAGTGTATGGGTGTGGGAGAGTTTGCATCCTAAATAACAAAGGCTCTGCTCCTGTGCTCCTTCTGAACCCAGGTCCTCTCTGGAGAACCTGGCCCCTCCCTAATCTGGTGTCTCTACACCTTTGTTTGGGTCATGATATCCCTGACAATCTGCCTTCTCATTCAATCCAAAATTTGGCTGAACACTCCTGTCCTTCTTTCACCACATTATTATTCTCCTTTTTATAAACATTCGATCACATATGTTTCTTGAGCACCTACTGAAGTCTAGATGCTATTCTCAGTACCAGGGATAAGAAGTTAATAACACAGACAAAAACAGGATAACAGGTCACTATCTCCTTATAATCAGGATAACTGTAACAAACTTAAAGGAAACTGCAACGCAGGGATGCTGGACTCAACAGTTCAAGGATAATTGCTCAGAGAAATTGTTGAAGTCTCAGTCTAGCAACACAAAATTTCTTCAGGCCCCCATGAGAATTCTTGTCTGATGACTTCATTCCCATTAACCTTCTAAATATGGAAAATGATTACTTTGTGTATCATAAACAAGGTCTTAACTGTATATTAGTCCTTTTTCTTTCTGTTTTGTGAAGACTCGTATATTCTTTCCAGTTTGATTTTGAGCATCTTGAGGGCAGAAAGTGTCATCTCATGCTTCTGTGTTTAGAAGCACAATACTGGGCACTTGGACACTTCACAAGTACTCACTGATTGGTAGATTGACAAGTTGGGTACACAAACAGTACATAGAGAAAAGCAACAGAAGAAATCTGTACTTTGGAAAGAAGAAACCTAACACCAGGGCCAGTCTCTGTGTCTCCATTTCCTTTCTTGTTAAAAGAGGATGATCATCGTATTTCCCTCTCCAAGGTTGTTGTGAGTTAAGGCACAACGAGAGCTTGAGACAGCTTGTGGCACTGAGCAAGCACTCCCAGCATGTCATCTCACATCACCCTCCTTAGCATCATTATGATGAACTGATTGTGACGTTGTGTGGTGAAGTGCTTAGAACACAGGCTCTGGAGGAGTTTGCCTGGGTTGAGGTGCTGGCTTAACCATTTCTTTTTTTTTATTTGAAAAACAAATTTTTTGATTTCACATGTTTCATCATTTGAGTTCAGAGAGCATTTCAAAAGTACAGTCATCTCTGTATTTGCAGATTCCATGTCCACAACCATGGATAGAAAATATTTGAAAGAAAATTAAAAATAACAATATGACAAAAATAATACACATTTTAAAGATACAGTATAACAGGTGTTTACTAGCATTTACATTGTATTAGATGTTATAAGTGATCCAGAGATGATTTTAAAGTGCACAAGAGGAAGTGCATAGGTTACATGCAAATATTAATACCACACCATCTTACAGAAGAGCCTTGAGCATACCATTTCTAACTACGTGATGTGAGGAAGCTCCTTAACCTCTCAGGTGGCATCCAAAAAGAGGCACATACTCACCTCACAAGGTGCTTGTGATGCATGCATGAGTGAACACTTATCCATTGTTAGTTAAAATTATTCAGCAAAGACTCAGTGAATGGCCATTCTGTGCCTGGGCCTGGTGCTCAGAGTATAGAAGAGGACACAGGATACACAGTCTCCCCACCTCCCCCTGCATGCCTGCAGTCCATAATGTGCTTTGGCATCATCAATCCATATAGCTAACTCCAGAGAGTGCCTGGCAGTTCAAAAATCATTTTCACATACATTTTGTGCATCAGCCATTTCAACAACCTTATGGTGCCAATGAAATTATTCTCACTTTCATAGATGAAAAAACTGAGAGTTTAAGTGGCTTATGAATCTGGAAGTTCCTTTGATTTCAAATGGCAAGACTTCTTCACCCACATACTTGTCCCCAAACCTCATGAAAGGATGAAATTCAGGCCCATAAATCTGTGGGGGTTCCTGAAGCAAGTAGTCCCCAAGATAACTAACACATACTAGTGGTTTTCAAACTTGAGCCTGCATCTTTATCACCTGGAGGGCTCATTAAAACATGACCAACAGGCCCCACCTTTAGAGTTGCTGTTTCAGCAGGTACTGGGGTGGTGCTCAAGCACTTGCATTTTCCACAGGTTCTCAGATGATGCCAATGCCTGTGTGCAATATCAACTTCTAATATGTATGTATAATATATAATTAAGTCCTGGAGCACTGGAGAGAAGGGAAGAGTCAATAAAGACTGCAGTCCTGGGAAAGACCTCTTACACTTTCTTACACAGAAAGCCTTCATATCACTTGTGATAATTGCCTAACAAAGGTATCTATATGTCAGTCTGGTAGCAGAACCAGTCTTATTGCAAAACAGAAAGAAAAAATTTATAACCCTTCAAAGTAAGAAACTGAACTGAAACAAAAACACATGTTGACCTTTTTCCCTTCCCAGCATTTTTTATTTGCACAGTCTGTGTCCTTCTGAATTCCAGCTAGCACCTGAAGACAACAAGCCAGGTCTCAGGGAAGGAAATGAGAGCCTTAATAGATTCCCCAGCCAAATGGAAAGCTAGAAACACAAGCCCGTCTTCTGATATTGAAAGCTGCCTTTTCTAAATACCAAGTTCAATTTATTTTTAAGCTTTCAAAATTGTCAGATGGCCAGTCAAGCCAACCTGCTCAATTGTAAAATTCAGCTCAGAAGACAGACTTCCCAGGAACCCAAACCGACCTTTCCTATGCATTTGCCCTATAACCTCCTAGGGTAATGCAGAGAAGCGAAAAAGGTAGTGTGGGTTTGGGGCACCTTCAGTACCACATCGTCAAAATATCCTTTCATGGATCATTCAAACTTCGTGGCAAAGGAGGGTGAAAGAGAATACACCACTGATGATTGCCCATAGAACCATGGTAATTATACAAAGCAGAGGACGTTTAATTTTGCAAAAAAATATATATATATAATTTGTTATTTATCAGTTAGTTTACACCTAATCATCAGAATTTCTCAAGCGAGTGATAGGATCAATCTCACTGAGGAAACAGGGTTAATTAATCCAACTGATTGCATACATAAGTGGCAGGAAGAAGGCACATGAAGCTCTATTTCTTTTCTGAGCCCTTCTGATGAGACTGTGCATGTGGTTCTCTTAGCTTTAAATCCAACAGTGCCTGAAGGCAGGAAATCCATATTGGGAGTGCTGGGAGGGAAGGCAGGGGCCACTGCTGGCTTCCCAATTAGAGCATTTCTCTAGATCCCTGTTTCCGTTTTCCTTTAAATAAGAAGTTGGGTTTTTAATGATTCTCTTTCTAGTCACTTCCTTCCTGCTGCCTTGCTAGGTCATTTCAGCACATGCCTTCTCAACGAATCTATTTCTGGAAAAGACAGAGGAAAAATGACCTCATTCACTCATTGAGAAGTCAACAGGGCATCCCCAGGGCTGGCTGGTACCTCTGTGTGGAGGGGTCTCCCTGGCCTCCCTAGCGGTTTCTCATGCAGCAGCCACCTCGGGACTCTGCAGAGGAACCTGGCACAGGTGCACAAACACATATTAGCACCACTTCTGTGGTGAAGGCTGAAGGTAGCTTGAGAGGTGATAGGATGTTTGGTCTTGTCCCAAGGAGCACACAAGCTAATCAAAAACACAGACCGAGATTGTCTCTTCACTCTGTTAATTTTTCCTTTGCTGTGCAGAAGCTTTTAGTTTGATGTAATCCCATTTGTCTATTTTTGCTTTTGTTGTTTTTGGGGTCTTGTCCCAACTAATGTCAAAAGACAAATACTGTATGATCTCACTCGTATATGGAATCTAAATAAGTTAATCTCATAGAAGTAGAGAGTAGAATAGTGGTTACCAGAGACTGGGACGTTGTTAGTTAGGTGGGGAGATAAAGAAACTGTTCAATGGGTACAAAGTTACAGTTAGACAAGAGTTCTATTGCACAATAGGGTGACTCTGGTTAACAATATCGTATTGCATACTTCAAAATAGCTAAAAAAGAGGATATTGAATGTTCTTACCACAAAGAAATGATAAAGGTATGAGATGATCAGTATGCTAAATACCCTGTTAGACTTTTACACAATGTATGCACGTATCAGAACATCACACGTACCCCATAATTATTTATAATTGTTATGTGTCAATTAAAAGCAAACATACAAACCAAAACACCACGGACCAAGATGTCAATATGACCAGAGCAGAAACCTATTTGAACCTTAGCAATGGACAGACAGGTCCTTAGAAATCCTCCAGTTCAGAGATGCATTTTGGTAGGAGGCGTATCAACCCTCTGCATGATGTATAATTAGGTATGTTGGTGGATTTTCCTGGAAAGAAGACACTCAGAAGATTCTCAAAAGACTCCATAATCTGAGAAAACTAAAGAAGCACAGGTCACCTGTGACCAGGGTCACAAGAGAAGCTGAGGCAAAGTCAGGAAGGACTCCCTGCTTTCCTCTGCAGTCTTCTTTCTATCACACTCTTTGGAGACATCGACGACTGGCCTGCACATTGGCTGCTGGTGATTTGGAATCACATCCCAAATGCCAGATCCAATGTCAAAGGACACCTACAGATCCAAGAGATCTCAGCTTCGCATTCACCGAAGAGTGTTCTTCAAGGAGTTCCGTGCAAAAAGCTTAGGAAACAGCTGTAAACGTTATCTTATTTTGCAGAGTCTTAAAGTTCACCAGCCTATTCAAGATTGTGGGGGAACAGCCTATTCAGGTTCCACAGTGAAGAAATCTGTTTCATGGTACTAAAGTCCACTTTCTCCACACAATAGACCACCCAACTCTCATTTTCCAGGAATGTCCATTGACTTCCTGAGGAACAAAGGCGCCTGTATCCTGAAATTCCTTCTTTTTTCTCTTCTTTTGATTAAAGAACATGAGAGAGTCCTTTGGGAATGTAAATAATTACTGAGTAACAAGGCATTATAAACCACGAACAGCCCAGAAAAAGTTACTGCTGGGTCTGTGAGAAGAAGACGTGAGGGAAGTAGGTTTGCTGTAGGGGATTGGTTCAGAATAACAGAACTCTGCTAGACTGAAAGGTCTTCAGGGCCTCCTTCTGAGGGGCATCTCCTCCATCCAGTCCATCTAAGGCAGCACCACCCGCAGGTTCATCATCCCATTATTTCTTTCAAAATGTTGATCAAATTTGACATGGTCTTGTTTATTTGTTGCTTGACTTGTAATTTGTCTCTGTCCTCCCCCATACCCATTGGAACGTGGGATCTATGAAGCCAATAGCCTTTTATTCCCTATTCACTGCTGTAGCCACAACACTGGCAACAGTTTTACACAGAGTAAGTGCTTAAGGAATATATTTTGTACACACGTAGGAACACGTTAGTGAATGGATACAGAAACTGTTCATCGCTGCGTGTCCAGTGTCTACCCTGTGTTCAAAAGATGTTTCACGAATAAATGAATGGAGAAGGGGTGGCCTGCATTGTTTTTCATGCTCAAACTATGCTTGTGAGTATTGGGAGAAATGAGTGCTATTCAGGCCCTTCTTGGATTGATACAAAATTGAGTTTCCTTCCTCAATGACGAGTAATAGACTAGAATGTTTTTCAGATGGCACTAAGTCAGGTAAAGAAACATTAGAAGGTAGGATTTGAATTTAAGGAGACCTTTAACAATTTAGAAGAGAGGAGTCATTAAAAACAGAAAGATGTTTAAAATAGACAAAAATGGGCTCCATCTGGCAGAGACAAGTACTATAACAAAATAGCTGTGGGCCCTGAGTGAGCAGGAAAGTACTACAACAAATTGTAATATGAGGCGGGTGTATGTAGAGAATTATGAAACGAAAGCCTAGAGAGTAATCTTTCCACAAAACTTGGCATTGCTGAGGTTTTAATTAGAGTGGGAACTCAGATTTCATTCTCCTATTTTAAGGCTCATTTGGAGAACCTGGAAAAGATCCAGCTAGGAGAAAAAAAAAAAAAAGATTAACTGGGTGAAAAATGAAGTTAAGATCTAACCCAAAAAAGAAAAGGCTAAGAAGTGACTTAATTACCAGCACCAGGTATAAGAAGAGTGATTATTACACAGAAGATTCTTCCTCATCTCTTCTGAGGACTAGACAAGGGTAAACAGACTCCGGCCACATTGGAAGCATTTCCACTTAAACATCGGGAAGAATTTCTTGATTATAAGGGGAAACATGCTGACCCCAGGCGCTGTGGGAAGCTGAGCAATTGCTACTCTGGAGATCTTTAAACGTAGGATGACAACCATCTGCCTTGGAAGGCTTAGCTAGAGGCAAGGGACCGGACCTAAGGACCTCTTGGCTTTCCTTCCATCTTTGATTCTTACGGCCGCTAAGCATCCCCATTCTACAGAAATCCTCCATTCCCGTCATAAGACAGACCCTATACTGTCCAAATCCGCATGGCTTCCCCTGGGAGGAGCTCGATTGTTCTCTTCTGAACGGGAAGGAAACCGATCGTGTTGCCTCAGCTGCTTCCCTTCTCCAGCCCCCACAGAGAGAGGACAGCTTTGGTCCTGATGGACCTCCGCAAATACTGGGATGGGCCGGCTTCTCCATTTGTGTGGGATTGGAAGATGTGGATTCAGTTGGAGACAGCCGCTTTCTCCAAGAATCATGGAGTGTCAGCGCTGCAAGACATTTCAGAGCGAATCTACACCCATCTCCTTGCTACTCAAATCAGGAAACTGAGAACTTGGAAGACTAAATGATTCTCTCCAGGTAGTGCAGCTGGTTCTTTTTCCACGGGACTAAAATCCAGGCCTCTGGCTCCTTATTCTACACTATATCCTTGCTACCTGTGTTTCTGCTGCAGTTAGAAGGAACATTTTTAATGTAGATAGAATGTCTAAAATCCTATCTTTGGTAGCTGGACTGCAGGTGAAATAATGAGCAAGGGAGAGCAGAAATTCTAACAATAGAATTTCTGGCAGCATTATTCAACTTGAGTGAACAAGGATAGGTCACTTAGACTCTCCAGCAGGTCAGTTTCTCTGTATTTAAGTGAGGCATTTGGGCCAGGAACATTTTAAGGCTTATACAAACTGCAATATGTTATGATTCTGTGATTTGAAATTTTAGCTACGAAAATAATAATGAATAGAAACTCAGCTCCTGGTCTACAGGAATGAGTTTTTTGGGAGATCATTTGTGATGTAATTGGATGGTGGTCAGTCCTTTCGAAACTCTAAAATGGCAATTTTCTTTCTATTTTTAAAAGTAATTTACAAATTTAATATTGTGATGGGGAATATGCTTTAGCACCTGTACAAGGAAATCTCCAAGCCTCTTCTTCTATGCAGTCCCTTCACTGAGCTTTGGACAGGCACCCTAGTGACTCATGGGAATTATTTTCTGAAAGCTCTATTATACATCAGTATCTCTGAAACCAAAGTCAACATCTTTGCCATTGACCAAAGTCAATGTCAACCAGAGTCAAGTCAACAAGGTCAAATCCTCCTTTGGACTTGCTCATATCTGCACCATTATCTTCTTGCTTACCCAGACTCAAAATGTTACAGTCATCTTTGACTCCTTTCTGTTCCTTTAACCCGGCAGGCAATATATTGCATCATGTCTTTCACTATCATAGATCTCAGGTCCTCCCACTCTTACTGCCTGCTGCTCCTGCAAAATTTCAGGCACTCATGACTCTCCTGCTTCCAGCTTTTTCCTGCCCTTTAGATGAGCTGAAGCAAAGGGGCCGGGAAATAGAATAATGATTTCAGGAATGACAAGTGGGAGTGGGCCATATTTGGGAAACAGGCTACAGAGTAAAATAACTTGAGAGAAGCATGATACCCCAAATCTTCAGAACTCTTGGGCAGAGCATGGGCTTCCCATGGAATGTGAAAAGGGGTCACAAGTTATTTTATGTAGATATTGGAGAAAAGCGTGACCCAAGGAAACTGGAAAACCTGAGTGCATGTGGTTTATATATATGCTATATCATTTACCTTTTACAACAATCCTATGAGATAGATACTGTTATCATCTTCACTTTACAGTTGAAAATAGTGAACCACAGAAAAGTTTCTTTATTTGTCTCAGGTCACCCACTTATTAAATGCCCAAACCAGGATCCACTCAAGACTTTCTGAGCACTAAATCATTCTATTACACTGTTTCTTCCTCTTCCTCTTCCTCTTCCTCTTCCTCTTCCTCTTCCTCTTCCTCTTCCTCTTCCTCTTCTTCTTCTTCTTCTTCTTCTTCTTCTTCTTCTTCTTCTTTCTTTTTTTTGAGACAGGGTTTTGCTCTATTGCCCAGGCTGGAGTGCAGTGGTACAATCACAGCTCACTGCAGCTTCAACCTCTCAGGCTCAACAGATCCTCCCACCTCAACCTCCTGAGTAGCTGGGACTACAGGCATGCATTACCATATCTGGTTAATTTTTAATTTTTTGTCGAGATAGGGTCTCACTATGCTGCCCAGGCTGGTCTCAAATTCCTCGGCTCAAGCAGTTTTCCTGCCTTGACCTCTCAAAGTGCTGGAATTTCAGGAGTGAGCCACTGCACCTGGCAACACTGCTTCTTAACTTGAATAGAAACTTCCTGCCTAGACAGAAGTCATTGGGAAAGCTTAGTGCATCTTACAGTATCTTCTAAGAGAAAATTGGTGTGAAACCATGGGGAATAAAGCCCAGTACTTGACATGGGATTTCAATTCATTTACTTGATATGACATAGTGGGTGATGCAAAATAGGTACATTTTTCTTTACCTTTTTCCACAAGTGACTTTTCACTTTAGTTTGCTTGGCCTGATAAATAGAGTGAAGTGAAAATGCATGCTCTTTGCATTCTAAAAACCTCACTACCTCAACCTATCATTTTTTATTAAGCGCTGCTGATTCTAATTGTCATCTCTTATGATACTGACAAGTTTATTAACTGCTTCTGTCTTGTTTGACACCATCCAACAATAACAGGAAAAAAAGGCAAGTGAGGATAAAGACATACTTTTGAGCAGCCACTCATTTGCTCTAACACATCTGGCTAATGCATAGAGTATAAAATTGCTCAAGAAATATGGCCGCCAGTAATGTTTTTGTGCCCAAGTTGATCTAAACTCTGAAGCTGAGCCAGTCTTATATGCAGACAGAATGATAATAACAAATGTTGACTAAGTATCTACCATATATGCCAGGCACTGTGCTAGGCACCACTGGTTATCTTATATCATCCTACAGGAACCTAGTAGGGAGGTGTTATTGCTGTTTTTGATAGCATGAGAAATGGTTCAGAGATCACACAGCTCATTAAGTGATGCTAACAGGACTGGCATCTGGATCTGGCTGACACTAGATCAGTCTTACATTTTGTAGTATCTTGATTTGGGGCACTCAATTGATAGAATGTAAGGAGCTCAGGGATAGCTTCTTTGGCAGAGATTCCTAGTAATTTCCCAATAGCTATTTTCCCTCTTTCTGCAATAACAGAAACCCTAATTTTCAGCTAACTGTATTTTCCAGCCTAACTTAGAGCTCTGTGTGGCCATGTGCTCAAGCCCTAGGAAATGAAATATGAGTGAAAGTGTCACATGAAAGCTTCTGGGATCCTTCATTTAAAGATAACCAAAATGCATCCTTTGCTTTTTTTATCTTCCTGTTGGCTAGAGCATGGGTATAATGTTGGACCTCCAGCAGCCGTCTTGGGCCCTGTAGATGAGGGCCACCATGCTGGGATGGTGAAATAGAAAGCTAGAAATGGCTGGGTCTTGAAGATTTTGTGGCACAGAGCTACTTTGCACAGCAGATGGTTCAGCAGCCCTGAACTGTGCATCTTGGGACTACTACATGAAAGAAATAAACTTCCATATTGTTTAAGCCAATGTAATCTTGGAACTCTGTTTCTCAGAGTATTTTCATGATAACCTCCTCTTAAATGAACAAAGAACAGATCACTGGCTGGTTACTAATGCCTCAAATGTCTCCATTATGGCTTTGTTCATTCAGTTAAGATATATTTACACAGAGTTTCTGGAAAGGAAGGTAACAGATCACTTAGAGTACATAACTGAAGCAACAGTAGGCAAAAAACAGGCAATCTTGAGGTGCCTATAACTTTCTTTTTTTTCTTTTTTGAGACAGTCTCACTCTGTCACTTAGGCTGGAATACAGTGGCACATGATCTTGGCTAACTGCAACCTCTGCCTCCCAGGTTCAAGTGATTCTCTGCCTCAACCTCCCGAATAGCTGGGATTACAGGTGCCTGCCACCATGTCTGGCTAATTTTTGTATTTTAGTAGAGATGGGGTTTCACCATGTTGGCCAGGCTGGTCTCGAACTCCTGACCTCAAGTAATCCACCTGCCTCAGCCTCCCAAAGTGCTGGGATTACAGGCATGAGCCACCATGCCTGGCTGAAGTGCTCATAATTCTGTGGCAGGCATTGGTGCTGCTATTGGGTGTGAGGAGTCAAGAGGGAGCGGGCAGAGTGAGGTCCTTTCTGCTCTTGACAATATGGAAAAAAGAAACCCAATTTCCTTTTTCTTTTCTACCTAACAGTTCTGTCCAGGGCAGTTCTTTTCTAGGAAATGTACCCCATATCTCTGATTACACAGAGCAAAAGTTCAGATTACATCAGTTTGGGATTAACGGTAATGATGACACCTTTGTATTGACAATACTAGACTGAAACAGGAGAGTTAGGATCAGGAAATGAAAACATTCTCCCAACACCACCTCAACTTCATGGGCAAAAAGGGGGGCAACCTCCATGAGCAGTCAGTCATTGATGTATTTACCAATAAGTTTGTTCAACAAACTTATTTACTATCTACTATGTGCCAGGAATACTTTTTATGGATTAAATATTAAGAAAATGTTAAGGACATTTTAAATTTATGATGATAAAATCATCTCATCTAGGTAGTCTTCTTGCAGAACTAAGCTGAAAGTCAATTTAAAAACAACTACTATAAAGCAAGCAAAACAATTGGTTACCTGCTACATTGAAGGCACTGCCCTAAGTGCTGTGTAATATGTGAAAATGAATAGGCAAGGCAAAGTTGCAAACTTCAGGAATTTAGGACCCAGTAAGGAGATGTATTAATTCATAAATAACTGTGATATAAAGCAGAATATATTTGAGTGCCTCATGAGGTACAAGATACAAGGACCGTGCAGAGGATAAATTTTGCTGAGTCACTGAGGAGTGGCCTCCACTCAAGAGTAAAATGACCATCTCATAAATTGATATGATACCCCAACATCATTTATTAAATAGGGAATCCTTTCCCCATTGCTTGTTTTTGTCTGGTTTGTCAAAGATCACATGGTTGTAGGTGAGTAGCATTATTTCTGAGGCCTCTGTTCTGTTCCATTGGTCGATATATCTGTTTGGGTACCAGTACCATGCTGTTTTGGTTACTGTAGCCTTGTAGTATAGTTTGAAGTCAGGTAGCATGATGCTTCCAGCTTTGTTCCTTTTGCCTAGGATTGCTTTGGCTATATGGGCTCCTTTTTTGTTCCATATGAAATTTAAAGTAGTTTTTTTCTAATTATGTGAAGAAAGTCAATGGTAGCTTGATGGGAATAGCATTGAACCTATAAATTACTTTGGGCAATATGGCCATTTTCACAATATTGATTCTTCCTATCCATGAGCATGGAATGTTTTTCCATTTGTTTGTGTCCTCTGATTTCCTTGAGCAGTGGTTTGTAGTCCTCCTTGAAGAGATCCTTCACATCCCTTGTAAGTTGGATTCCTAGGTATTTTATTCTTTTTGCAGCAATTGTGAATGGGAGTTCACTCATGATTTGGCTGTTTGTCTATTATTGGTACATACAAATGCTTGTGATTTTTGCACATTGATTTTGTATTCTGAGACTTTGCTGAAGTTGCTTATCAGCTTAAGGAGATTTTGGGCTGAGATGATGGGGTTTTCTAAATATACAATCATGTCATCTGCAAACAGAGACAATTTGACTTCCTGTCTTCCTGTTTGAAAATTATTTCTTTCTCTTGCCTGATTGTCCTGGCCAGAACTTCTAATGCTATGTTGAATAGGAGTGGTGAGAGAGGGCATCCTTGTCTTGTGCCAGTTTTCAAAGGGAATGCTTACAGCTTTTGCCCATTCAGTATGATATTGGTTGCGGTTTTGTCATGAACAGCTCTTATTATTTTGAGATATGTTCCACCAATCACTAGTTTATTGAGAGTTTGTAGCATGAAGGGGTGTTGAATTTTATCAAAGGCCTTTTCTGTATCTCTTGAGATAATCATGTGGTTTTTGTCATTGGTTCTGTTTATGTGATGGATTATTTATTGGTTTGCATATGTTGAACCAGCCTTGCATCCTAGGGATGAAGCCAACTTGATTGTCATGGATAAGCTTTTTGATGTGCTGCTGGATTCAGTTTGTGAAAAGGGGTCACAAGTTATTTTATGTAGATATTGGAGAAAAGCGTGACCCAAGGAGACTGGAAAACCTGAGTGCATCTGGTTTATACATATGCTATATCATTTACCTTTTACAACAATCCTATGAGATGGACACTGTTATCGTCTTCACTTTACAGTTGAAAATACTGAGCCACAGAAAAGTTTATTTATTTGTCTCAGGTCATTCACTTATTAAATGCCCAAACCAGGATCCAAAATGTTTATAGGATTCTCTGATGGTAGTTTGTATTTCTGTGGGATCACTGGTGATATCTCTTTTATTATTTTTTATTGTGTCATTTGATTCTTCTCTCTTTTTTTCTTTGTTGGTCTGGCTAGCGGTCTATCTATTTTGTTGATCTTTTCAAAAAACCAGCTCCTGGATTCATGAATTTTTTGAAGGGTTTTTCATGTCTCTATCTCTTTCAGTTTTGCTCTGATCTTAGTTATTTCTTGTCTTCTGCTAGCTTTCAAATTTGTTTGCCCTTGCTTCTCTAGTTCTTTTAATTGTGATGTTAGGGTGTCGATTTTAGATCTTTCCCACTTTCTCCTGTGGGCATTTAGTGCTATACATTTCCCTCTAAACACTGCTTTAGCTGTGTCCCAGAGATTCTGGTACATTTTTTCTTTTTACTTATTGGTTTCTAAGAACTTATTTATTTCTGTCTTAATTTTGTTATTTACCCAGTGTTCATTCAGGAGCAGGTTTTCAGTTTCCATGTAGTTGTGCAGTTTTGAGTGAGTTTCTTGATCCTGAGTGCTGATTTTTATTGCACTGTGGTCTGAGAGATTGTTTGTTATAGTTTTCATTCTTTTGCATCTGCCAAAGTGTTTTACTTCCAATTATGTGGTCAATTTTAGAATAAGTGTGATATTATTGTGCTGAGAAGAATGTATATTCTGTTGATTTGGGGTGGAGAGTTCTGTAGATGTCTATTAAGTCTGCTTGGTCCAGAGCTGAGTTCAAGTCCTGAATATCCTTGCTAATTTTCTGTTTCGTTGATCTGTCTAATATTGACAGTGGGGAGTTAAAGTCTCCCAGTATTATTGTGTGGGAGTCTAAGTATCTTTGTAGGTCTCTAAAAACTGGCTTTATGAATCTGGGTGCTCCTGCATTGGGTGCATATATATTTAGGATAGTTATAGCTCTTCCTGTTGCATTGATCCTTTTACCATTATGTAATGCCCTTCTTTGTCTTTTTTGATCTTTCTTGGTTTAAAGTCTGTTTTATCAGCGACTAGGATTAAACCTGCGCTTGTTTTTGTTTTTTATTTGCTTGGTAAATATTCCTTCATCCCTTTATTTTGAGCCTATGTGTGTCTTTTCACATGAGATGGGTGTCCTGAATACAGCACACCGATGGGTGTTGACTCTGTCCAATTTGCCAGTCTGTGCCTTTAATTAGGGCATTTAGCCTGTTTCCATAATGCAGAAAACTGAAACTGGACCCCTTCCTTACCTTATACAAAAATTAACTCAAGATGGATTAAAGACTTAAATGTAAGACCTAAAACCATAAAAACCCTAGAAGAAAACCTAGGTAATACCATTCAAGACATAGGCATGGGCAAGGACTTCATGTCTAAAACACCAAAAGCGACAGCAACAAAAGCCAAAATTGACAAATGGGATCTAATTAAACTAAAGAGCTTCTGCACAGCAAAAGAAACTATCATCAGAGTGAACAGGCAACCTACAGAATGGGAGAAAATTTTTG
>NW_016811065.1:716025-757534 GCF_001698545.2 Rhinopithecus bieti
AAAAAAAAAAAAAAAAAAAAAAAAAAAAAAACAAGAAAAAGAAAAAACAACCTCATCAAAAAGTGGGCAAAGGATATGAACAGCCACTTCTCAAAAGAAGACATTTATGCAGCCGTCAAATACATGATACAAAAGCTCATCATCACTGGTCATTAGAGAAATGCAAATCAAAACCACAATGAGATACCACCTCATGCCAGTTAGAATGGCGATCATTAAAAAGTCAGGAAATAAAAGATGCTGGAGAGCATTCGAGAAATAGAAATGCTTTTACACTGTTGGTGGAAGTGTAAATTAGTTCAACCATTGTGGAAGACAGTGTGGCGATTTCTCAAGGATCTAGAACCAGAAATATCATTTGACCCAGCAATCCCATTATTGGGTATATACCCAAAGGATTATAAATCATTCTACTATAAAGACACATGCACATGTATGTTTATTGCAGCACTATTTACAATAGCAAAGACTTGGAACCAACCCAAATGCCCATCAATGATAGACTGGAAGAAGAAATTGTGGCACACATATACCATGGAATACTATGCAGCCATAAAAAAGGATGGATTCATCTCCCTTGAAGGGACATGGATGAAGCTGAAAACCATTGTTCTCAGCAAACTAACATAGGAACAGAAAACCAACCACATTTTCTCACTAATAAGTGTGAGTTGAACAACAAGAACACATAGACACAGTAGGGGAACACCACACAGTGGGGCCAGTTGGGAGGTGGGGGTAAGGGGGTGATAGCATTAAGAGAAATATCTAACGTAGGTGATGGGTTTATGGGTGCAGTAAATCACCATGGAACATGTATAGCTATGTAAGAAACCTGCACATTCCTCACATGTATCCCAGAACTTAAAGTATAATAATAATTTTAAAAATTGGTATGATACCCCATTGCTGCGGTTTTCTGTTTGCAGAACAAGAAGATAGTAAAGTTATTTTCCCCCCCATCCCCACCCCAACTAGAGGAATTTCAGCAACAGGCCTCTCTCAGGATGTCAGAGAAGGGACATCCTGAGAGGCCTGTGCTGACATTCCTCTAGGGGTGAATCCTAACCCCTTCTCTGAGGAGGGATTTTATGAATTCAAGGTCTTTTACAGCTGTATAATTCAATGGTTCTTCTACCTCTATTCTTGACACAAACTCTTGCTCTCTGGATTACCTGGGCTCTCTAAGCCTTGTCATATTATATTCACTTGGCAGAAGTGAAGCACAAATGTGCATAGGTAGCGAGGCCTGCAAGGAACACCAGGCTCACAGATTCTCCTTTCGTCTCATCCAGTAGCATAGAGAGAGGGTGAATTCCCAAGAAGAAGTGTTCAGACATGTCAAACGTGAGGTTATGAGATGAAGTCTTCAAAAGTGTTTTATTAAAGTGATGGACTCTTCCGAATGGAGAAAATCCATCCTGAGTGTATCTGTTTTAGAGGAGTGACTTTTCATATAGTAGATTCTCTACAGGGTAAGTGCTTTCTTCCCAGGGTTTTTATATTATTCCCCTGTCATTCTTTTTCTTTTCCTCACTAAATTTCATGCTGTCTTTGCCCACTTCACTTATTTGCTGCTCAAAGCTAAAAATCTCCCTACTTTTATGCGACTCTCCTAGAAATTGCTCTATGACAAAGAGTAAGAGAGTAGCATAAAGAGCTAAATGAACTATTTTGGATGTGACAGGAATTGTGTTTGCCTTTTGGTGCTGCTTTCCAACTTTCTTTGTGAAGTCTCTCTTGCTTCGATGGCCCCAGCAGCTCTCTGGCACGAATGGAAACACAGCCATCGTACACTGCTCCACTTGGAGACAAATGGATGCCCAATTGCTCTGGGACTAAATTCTGCTTGATAAAATGCTGTGTTTCCAGATTTTTCAATCTCTTCTTCACACTCTATCTGAAGGCTAAGACCTTCATCATCTAATTTGAAGGTGGTTATTATTACTCTTCTGTGTTGGCAAATACAGATACAGGGCATATTTGCCTTTCTTTCAAACTCATTTGGAAGACTTAAATAAGTTATCTCACTGCATTTAATTTCATTTTCTCAATATCTACATGCTGTTTGTTGATACAATAATATCCTTCTGTCTCTGCCTCTAGTTTTGAATCATTCTTTCCAATTTGAATAAGATTCCAATAATACTTTGGGTGGGTTTTCAGAAGAAGGATCTTGGGTCATTTTTCCTAAACCTCTGTTAATTGAAGACAGGATTTGGGATCTAGGAATGCAGAGTCACAGAGGTTCAGCCTTGAAAGAGGCTTTAGAAGATCTTTATAGTAGATTAGTTATAGTTGCTTAGTCTGTTAACCTGTTATAGTAGGTTAGTCTGATGGTGTCAGTGGATAACAAGGAGAAAGATTTTGGAAAACCGAAAAGCTACTGGGAAGAAAATAAGCAGGTGTCAAAATATACTCTCTAAAGTTATATCAAGTGAATCACAGTTTCATATGCAGAATTTTTTTATTTTATTTTATTTTTTTTTTGAGACGGAGTCTCGCTCTGTCACCCAGACTAGAGTGCAGTGGCCGGATCTCAGCTCACTGCAAGCTCCGCCTCCCGGGTTTACGCCATTCTCCTGCCTCAGCCTCCCCAGTAGCTGGGACTACAGGCGCCAGCCACCTCGCCCGGCTAGCTTTTGTATTTTTTAGTAGAGACGGGGTTTCACCGTGTTAGCCAGGATGGTCTTGAACTCCTGACCTCGTGATCCGCCCGTCTCGGCCTCCCAAAGTGCTGGGATTACAGGCTTGAGCCACCGCACCCGGCCGCTCATATGCAGAATTTAAAGAATGGTTCTGCACACCTAGTGTAGCTTTTCTATTCTCAGGACTCTTCTACATAGAACAGATGACTCCTGGGTAGGAATTAAGTTCATCAGTGAAGTTTTTATCAAAACCTGTAACTCCCTGATGCATTTGATCTTCATGGATCAGAGAGTATTGTTCTCCTTTCTGTAGATCATTTCAGTATATGTCAAACAAATAATGTGAGAATTACTGAGTGTTTTTTATTACTCTCTATTTCATTTGTTTACACAGAGTACGTAACGAACTTTCAGGAAGCCAGAACTTCTAGAAGCTCAAGACCAAGGTGCTGAGATGTAGGCCTGTGGACAGTGAGACTTTCTTGCTACAACAAATCTAATACCAGTTTTTGTAACAGTGGGCATATAACAATGCATGCTGTAGATGACGAAAAGAAGAGAAAGTGAAAAGAAGATGGGAGATTGATGAGAAAGATATTCCAACCACTGGGAAGGAAAGAAAGCTTGAGGAATATATTGTATAGCTCACCGCTCACATGATTCCAGTGTATATGGATCTCTCCCTTCCTTGCTCTTCTTTGGCACTGGCCATGTTCACCTTTCTGGCTAATCTCTAAGCATCTGAGGCAGGAACCCTGTCAGTTTGGTTCAGTGTTGACCTGGTGTAGCTGTGTCCCCACCCAAATCTCATCTTGAAGTGTAATTACCATGTGTGGAGGGAGGGACCTGGTGGGAAGTGATTGAACCATGGGGGTGGTTCCCCCATGCTGTTCTCATGATAGTGAGTGAGTTCTCATGCGATCTGATGGTTTTAGAAGGAGCTCTTCCCTCTTCGCACTCTCTCTCCTGCCACCATGTAAGATATGTCTGCTTCTTATTCTGCCATGATAAGTTTCCTGAGACTTCTGCTGCCATGTGGAACTGTGAGTCAATTAAACCTCTTTTCTTTATAAATTACACAGTCTTGGGCAGTTCTTTATAGCAGTGTGAAAGTGGACTAGTACAAATGTCATATCCTCATCATCTGTTATAGAGCCTGTCATATAATAGATGCTCAGTAAATATTTGTGCACTAATCAATCATATTTTAGCACTGAACTTTGCAGATCTATAACACTCAGTCTGTGTTAGGGCAGTCTTGCCAATTACAAAATTGTAGGCCATTCAGCATGCTTATTTGACATCCTTCCAGAAGGCATGGTGCTCCTCTTACTGTGGTTATTGACCCTCTGAGTTTGAAGATAACTAATGAAGACATTGAAAGCGTACTTTTTAAAAAGATAGGACATTCTCTTCTTATTGGCTAACTGCACCTATGTGAAAAAGAAGTCTTCTGAGCCAGAAAGAGTTGGGTCAAAGAGGAACACTTGGGCTGGAATCTGCCAGAGAAACTTGGCCCTTCAAGACATGTAAGCAGCAAAGCAATTTAAGGACATGGGCCCTAAAAAGAAAACAGTACCTGCTTTGCTGAGCAGCCTTCTCTGGAAATTGCTGGGTTAGCAACACGTTGCAGCCTGTGAAAACTTGTGACTTCAATGTGAGAAAACAAGGTTTTAATTAAATTGGTTTTAATTTAATTCAAAATTAAATTTTGAATCTTCCTCAGGGAGTTAGAGTTTGGGGGTAGAAAAGCTGAGAACTTTATTACAATGAAAGGAGTCTTCTCAGAAATCCTGGAACCCCACAGTTCTTAGTGAGATACATCATTCACGTGTGGCTGCACTTTTGCCTTTAGAAGCACTGCTGCCATTAGCATTCTTTCACAGTCAAGCAAGGCTAAAGCTGGAATAATGTGTTAGGTGTGTGGCCTAGAAGGGTCTACATTGTGCTTTTCCAAAGTGTTTTTTATAGGATGTAGGTTTTCAGGAGTGGGAGAGCTCCCTATAGGGCTTGGCATTTCTTAGATTTGTTTGCTTGTTTTGCTTTGTTTCGAATTTGGAAAGATGATCTTAAGGAGGTACGGTAGGATTAGGGAACTTTTCTTCAGGTCTCAGTTAGTGGCCTCTGGTATTCAATTATATTCAGGCAATGTTAATTGAGCATTTTCTACATGCAAATCACTGTCCCAGGTTCTGAGGACATGCAGAGGAATATGATGCCAACTCTGTTCTGAGGAAGTTCACAGATGAACACATTCTTAACCCTAGTATAAGTAAGGTTGGGAAAATGACCGTATGTACAAATAAAGAGAGGCCTGTAACAGGGAAAGATAAGTTTCTCTTATGATGAAATTGGAAAAGGCATTGCTAAGAAAGAGATGAGCTTGGCCTTACAAGTTACTCAGCATTTCCATGGCTAGGGATGTGGGGATGGAAGAAGCAGCAAAGAATAAATGTATGCTATGGAGAGCATGCTGTCAAGGTTGTCAGGTACCATGCATGCTTGGGTAGGCTGCCTGGATTTGTTGCACTTAGAACCTATGTGCCTTTAAGCACATTCTGTACTTCTCTGTGTCTCAGTGGCCTCACTTGTAAAGTGAGGATAATGATAGTACCTATTTCACAGAGTTGTTTGGCGATTCAGTGAGTTAATACATGTAAGTGCTTAAAACAATGTCATGCATATAAGAGCTTGAAAAGTGCTCGCTATTATAATTCTTCAATATAGATGTTCAAACCTGTCTTTTTGGGCTTATCTTGCACTGCTCTTTACTAGCATGACACCCAAACAACTGGCTGGATGTCTCATGCACCTGCAAACATACTCCTTACTTTGCTGACTATGTGCTCTTCTATTGAGTTAGTTTCTGTGTCCAGAATTTCTCCATCTATCAAAATCCTCCCTGTTGAAGGCCTACCTTAAACACATGATGTGACTTCCAGAGAAACATGAGTACCCTCATTGCACTTCACAGGCATTGTGGCAAGGTTTTGGAAGCTCTCCCCTTCTGAAACTTGCCATTAACCATGGCTACTACCAACCCTGCAGAGTGACACATAAGGTCTAGGGAATGACAGGGTTTTTTCTTCCTACCCCCTAGAAGGAAGTACATGCCCCATGGGGAAGGGAAGATTCATCTTTCTGCTATTCCTGGATTTCCCTGAAAGATAACAGCAATACAGAGGAACAAGATAAACATTAACATCTGATGGCCACCTGCATGTGCCAATGTTTGTCTTAACTGAGTCTGAAGGCCATTGCCACCTTTGTGAATAAGCCAGAGCATGACACTCTCCATGAAGCTCCTAAGAATATTTAGGCCAGCCTATTTAAGAATGGAAAAGGGCCTTGTTTCCTCAATTTTGAAAATTGTTCATAGATTGAGCCAGTAGAGTTATCCAATGTGGATGGAAGGTTCCCCATGAAGGGGTCAATTGAGTCAGAGGCAAATGTTTGGTGTAGAGCCAGGCTGTTGGATAGAGCCCCAAATATTTGGGAATACACGGATGAGAGGGAAGAAGAAGAAATTACACTATTTGCTTTTTACCTATCAGTCTGAGGACAAATTGGTGATTTCAGGCTCATGCCTCTGTATCACAGTGTGTTAGCGTCCACCATTAATGTGGTGCTTGGCAGAGAGGTTCAGGGCTGAACACACAAGGGCCAGAGCTGCTTTTCCACATCAGCTCTCTCAAGCCTGGAGAATCTTGGCTGGGAGTGTGGGGGAAGGGAAGGGGAGGAAGGGAGGACATGGCCCCAGCCACCCACTGTGCCATTCCTGGGTTTTGATTAAAGAGGAAAATATTGGCTCTGACATTCTCGATTTGCAAGATCCAAATGTATTTTGACTTTTTAGAAGAACTAAGGGTTCAGGTTTCACAAGAATGATCCTGCCTAGAACTTCTGACTCAAACCTAAAGCTGTTTGGCTTCTCAGTAGTTGAATGCACAGCAAGCGCAGTTAGCAAAGTGACATTGCTATGGCTGCAAGTTGCACAACAGCATAATGTCAGCCTTCTGATGAGAGCTGGGCTGTTGAGCAATGCCACTTGGAAGAGAGAGGTCGCACACAGAAACGTGTCCAACAGTTCTAAGAATGTTATATCTTTATAAATATTCAATATATTTCTTTATGTGTTAGGACCCAGACTTTCCAAACCTCTGATTCATGTTTTTCCAGAAATCTCAGGTCAGGCAGTACATTTTCAATTGACATGTTCATTTGGAAATATCTCACAGTGAAACCAGAATAGGGCATTTCAAATCAGGGAGGACTTCCACACAGAGATCTACACTCATTGCATCTACCCTCTCTTCCAGTCTCTACCTGCACCCCCTTCCTTAATGCTTAGTTTGTAGTAGCTGAAATCAAAAGCCTCCATGAGGCAAGGTGGCAGACTCAGGCAAAATTCCCCATCCTGTCATCCTAGCAGGGAAGAGACGAGCATTCCAGTATGTCCAGTAGAGGACTGAGGCACCCTGTAATCTCTCCTCCCAGGATGAACCTAGCAGTCAGCTTGGATGGGATGTTGTTATTTCTGTCTCTGGCCCTGGGAAGAGACGAGTCATGAACACAATCAAGGACAAGAAGTTGGCTAACCATATGTAGAGTTGGGATCCCATTGGATATTGCTTCCTGGAGAATGAAAAAATATGGCTCCATATCGGGCAGGTGCTCAGCAGCAATGGCTTATGGCTCTTCCTCTACTGACCTTTTCCTTTATCTGTTTGGTCATTATGCTCAGTGTTAATATGGGTTGCTAAGGATCCATATGTACATGGTAATTTGGTAAAACATTTCCCTCATAGAAAGCAGAACTTTTGGAGCAGGGCATAGTGGCCATCTTAGGAGCATCTGAGGAGAAAGTTTTGCCCCCTTTTACATTCTTAAAACGGACATTCAACTTGTCCAATTTTTTCCATTTAAAAAAGGTGTGTGTGTGTGTGTGTGTGTGTGTGTGTGTAGGAGCTAATGAAGTATGAACAAATGCACTTCAAAGACTAAACTGGACTGTAAATTCAAATGAGAAGACAGTCTTCATTTAGGAAAAATCAGAGAAAATACCTCAGGGAGGAAAAGGTATCAAATCTAACTGTTAGCATGTAATAATATTTTGTCAGGAGTTTTTCCCTCATTTCTGCTCAACTAAGAGTTTCAGCTAGCATTAATCTTCTAATCAAAAGGGAACAAATCTATTTATAATTGACATAAATGATAGTCCTATTTATAGTTCTATTTGGCGTTCCATGTTTCTCTGTGGGAGATTTTCCCTGAAACAAAAGCCTACTTTTTGAAGCAACTGTGTTCCAGGGACAGCCTTGATCATTTCTGCTGCCCGAGAGATGTATTTAATTAACCTCTTATCCCTACTCATGGGATGGCAGAATGTGAAAAGTACTGACCAATATTACAGCAATTCCTACATTTGCCCTTGTAATTCCAGTCCACAGAAATCATACATGACCCAAAAAGGAATGACAGTCCCCACGTTCCAAAGGAAGGGGCATGAATGCATCTTGGCTAACCCACTTTCAACTTCAGGATGTACTCTAGCCTAGCCCTCCCTCAATTCTAACAATACTTAACTCAAATTACCTCTGGAAACTGGTAGCAGGTTCTGATTTTCTAAGAATTTTGTGGCAATTCCACAGGTATTATCTCACCTGGTACTAAAAAAACTGTTTTTGGTAGGCAGGCAGGGCTGACTGTATCCATTTTACAAAGGAGAGAATTGCCTGACGGAACCCAGCTAACCAGCGAATTCAAGACTTTTCAGGGTGTCCAGGTCTCCTTAGCTCATATTCAGAACTCTTTTTGATATCTAATGTTGTTGTGCTCATAGCAAAATAAATATTATTCAAATATACCCAGACATTCACTTAAATTCTCAAACTCTGCCAAAATTCACTCAAATTCTGCTTAATTTATTAACAAAACTCTGTTTTGAGGAATCCTTATGCTAAGAGAAAAGCAACCAACAGTGCCCATGTTATCTGCATCAAATCCTATCTGGACTGGGGAATACAGAGGATAAGATGGGAGGGGAACCTCATGACTCCAGGTAGAATTTTGACGCATCATTGAACTTGAGTTGGAAAGACTGGCCTGGCAGCTCTACAAAAGGAGGGATTTTTTCCTGAGCTTTTCATCAACTCAAAGTCAAAGCAGCTTGTTTGCCCAGTATTTCTGGCCTCTCTCAGGCTATAGAACACAACCATACCTCTACCTAGCCAAGGACCCAGGCAGACAGAGAGTACATGAAGGTGCAAATTCCACCTACTTTTAAACATTAGTAGACGATTTCACAAGACTGTGTATATAGAGAGAAGGATGAAAATTTTTTGTATTCTTTTGGAAATTCAGTAAACATGTTTTGAGATCTGCCATATCCAGGAAGAATATGAGAAAAAATGTTATTTTTATATAGTATTACTTACTTTAATTGTATAGGTTTATGATGATTATTCTGACATACGGGTAAGAATTGTTTTCTTAACCAGAGTTAAGGTAACCTTAAGGCAGATTTGTACATTACTTTTTGGGAGCATGATGGACGTTCATGAACATTAGTTTTCTGCTCTGGCTTTTTCGTTTCAGCTTCCCCTTGGTTTCTAGCACAATTCTAGGTACACAGTTATCCATAAAACATTACTGAATTTAATGACATTGAAAATAATGACTTTCTTCTTTTTGGTCAATATTTTGCAACTGTCATTCCAGTCAAAATTCACTAAGTTGGATCCATTTCTGGCACCTGAGATTTGATTCTATAATCTTGTAACTTGTTGACAATCCTTCTGCAGGGCAAACAGGAATGCGAGCCCCTTTCTGGTTACTCAGAAACTTTAGAAATTGACATTTTTGAATGTAGCACATGGAGCTGTTTCTGTTTCATTTTTTCTAGTGTATCTGTGCACTACCTGGCATTGACTCAATTCATTATCTCAGCCCAGCCCCCAGGAATAGACTGACTCCTGCCATTCTAACACAAGTTGCACATACTAAAGGATTTGCTGATGCTCCTCCTGAGGCATGCAATAGTGTTTTAAGCTGGAGATCACAGCCAGCTTCCAACAAAAAGGATCATGTTCTGTTTACCTAAATTCCCTCAGTAGTTTCCTTTAGATACAGCACTTCTCACTCCGTACTTGAAAATACCGAAAAGTCCATGGAGGCCTTCCGACTCAGCCATGTCTACATTTCAAATGAGTTACTGCCTTCTTAAGGGCATACATAAGTAATCTAGGCCCATAAGGCCAAAGAAAAATGAATAACAATTAATTCCATGCAGACAGGGATAGTGCAGTGTATGAGGGAGTAAGTGGGATCTTACAGAGATTAATAAAACATAGCCCTCACCTTTATGGAGCTTATAGTTAAGCAGATGGTAGGAACACTGACCAAAAAAACACAAAGTGCTGTAAAAGTAATATTATTGCTTCTCTCTCAGAGGAAAGAGGGTTGACATCTGATGGAAGATTTTACAGAGGAGGTGACATTTGAGAGAAGAAGAGAGGAAAGCCCAGGAAAATAAAATAGGTGGTAATAAGTCACATAGGTTGGATGTTGGAATATGTAAACTCAGTGAGTCAATCAAGTCAATGTCTCAATGACTATGGCAAGTCATGCAGGCAAGTGAAGTGGACCAGAGCAAGGCAATTGAGAGTGGTGGGGGTTTTTGGTAAAGCAGAAAGCATGTGCCAATATGAAGTCATTTAGTAAATACTGGCAGATGATTCAAATTTTAGTAAAAACACGGTATTCACCACACAAAAACACTTATGAGGACTGGATACAACTTACAGACTGCCAGTTTGTGAACTGTGCTGTAGGGATACATTAAGAAAGTCAGATAGAGATCTTACACAAATGCCTTACTGTCAAATTGGGGAGTTTGGACTCACTCAATTTACATAGCCATGAGTGGTCCCTGGATGTTGTTTAGAAAAGGGATAAAGTGATAAGAATTGCTTTAGAAAGATTAATCTCATGGGTGGGATGGTTGGCCTCAAGCAGTCTTGCACACAGCATGATCATGGAGGAGGTTGTTGCAATAGTTTTGGTGGGTAAATAGTGATGGGACTGGAAGGATCTTCCAGTAAATCAGTAATAGCTGTTCTGCATCTTGGTGCAAAACAAACTGTAATGCTACAACTTGTTTTGTCTGAAGAGTTGAGTTGATGGTCTCCACTGTGCTCAACACTAGGGGTGATTGTGCAACCCATCCATTGAATTGGCTGGGAACCTGGCCTTTCCTGCTTTACAAAGTCACTGGCCAAAAACTCCACTTGCTCTTGAGGAAATATCTGTTTGATGATGTCTAAATTTTTGAATGTTCAGTTTTTAAAATCTGCCTCCTTCCTTCACCAGAATGACTTGATTGTCCTTTAAATTCTAGCTGAGCTGTACCCTTGCTATGTTTGGGGAGGGCTATACAGTTTTATAAAGATAAGGTTTGTGTCTTATTTATATAAACCAGCAGCAGTTAGTCTGGTAACTATGTGATAGCACAAAGGCAATGTAATAAAATAGACAGGTGTATAGTTAATATCCAACGAGATCTTGCATATCTGGAGCAGGAGTGGCATAGGTCAGTGTATGCTGAGTCAGATAGGTATATAATGAATAAATTAATCCTGCAGGGGCACATACTTCACATAAAAGGGTAACCAAAAACTGCCACTCAAGAATGCAGGCTCAGCTATGCTGGATTGCACCATTTTTTTTCATAAGACAAGTTGTTAATCTTTGTTTTTGTTTATAATCTCTTGACTTTTATATTTCCAAAATTAAAACAAATACATATTGGGTGGACCAAACAAAACATGTCCGTGGACTAGATGCAGATGGGGTGAGAGTGGAAACATTTTGTGACATTGCTCTGGAATATCAATTCCATGTGCATAGAGCTGTACTTTACTCATTTCTTTCATCATTAGCTTTGGCTAACCAGAAGACACTCAATAGATGGTGTGTATTGGGATACCGTAGGGGACAAATACTCCCATCTGACTCAAGCCTGCGGCTGTATGACTGGAATTTCATGGGTCCTCCCACAAAGCAACCTCTTTGAAGATGGTGTCATTGTCCCTTGGGTATTGCTAAATACAGAGCAGGTGCCCAGCGGATGATTCTGCAATTAAATTGGGCAGAACTGTTATTTTACTTCCATACATTACTAAAGCACCCAGCAAAAGGAACGAGAGAATGCTAACAAAGAAACAAACGATAATCTCCATATCCAGTCAGATTTCTTAAGGGACTTTTTTAGAGATTTTCATGAACAACAGTAGATATTCATTCCGGAAGAGGTATCAGAGATTATCTTGTCAACACCAATTCAATGGGTGGAGTGCCAATGAGTCAGGGATATCACTGTATTAAAATAATGTGCATTAAATTCAAACATCAAATATATAATTTTGGTCTAAGTCCAATACCGTCTTATGCTTGTCAAGAATACAGTCAAGAAGTGGCACGTTCTTAAAGTTCAAGTAAAATGTGTGTGAAAAAAAATGTGAAAACTGTATTAGTGGCTTTTTTTCCCTGCCAAACTGGAAAGAGAGATCACAATTATCACATTTCAAAGGTGGAATGTCTTGGTTCATTTACATATCATTGTTTCAATGGCAACAAATTTTGAGACCCAGATGGCTAATCATCAAATCTACCAAGTTATTTAGTGGTAGAGTTCTGAGTAAATCAAAGATTTTCTAACTCTCCAATCCAAAGCCCTCCCTTTCTTTTTATTGTCATGTCAAGAAATACAGGTTAAAAACTGGTCCTCTCTCACTTTACCAGCCCTGCTGTGGGACAATGTCCTTTTGAAGAAGCACACCCCTCAGATATCAAGGCCTTCATTAAAAACCTTCATTAAGGCTGGGGAATTTGAGTTTCAGAATGACCCTCGTGAAGGCTGGAAGCCAGCTGTATCTCTTTGAAAAGCAGCTTTAAAGTTTACCCTTCACCTTCTGATAGGTGACCAAAATAGACTTTTCTTACCTTAAAACCATTTCTCTAAAATCCCAATGCAACGGGAACCCTAATAGAACTAATTAACTCAGACCCATAAGAAATAATATTAGAATCTGGCTGAGTATAACAAAGGATGATATTTGATATGAGTAAAACACTCATTCGTCCACATAATGCAATTAGATTTTTTACTTTTTTTGAAGCACTCTTGCCTGGCTGTTCTTGAAAAATGTAATTATTGAAAAAGAAACTGGCAAGATCTTAAGGACTGGGGCTCAGTTCCTGGCCCCAGTGATGGGCTTGGAAATTGCAGCTACAGCAATTAGAAGTTCCAATTTCCAGTTCACGGAAGGTCAGGCCATGGGGTTATCCTTGGAGCAGTTCTATAATTCCTCCAAGGAAAGGTTCCACCAACTTGAGGGAATCTGGACTGAATACAAGTGAATCAGCATATATATTGTTAATGGCCACAAGCAGGTTTGACCTCAACATCATTTTTGAAATCTGCAGTAAGAGTTGAGCTCTGATCTTTTTGTGTTCTCTCTTATCAAATGTGAGCCACGAATTAGCACATACCTCTTATTTCCTGCCATTCTCTAGATGGGGCTTCTCAAACCTTAACATGCATCCAAATCCTGTGGGTATCGGGTGAAAATGCAGATTTTGATTTAATCGTTTTGGGGTCAGGGCCCCTGATTCTGCATTTTTAAAAAGCCCTCAGGTTTCTTTGAGTAGTAAGACTTTATGTCTATGTCTATTTTCACACACTAAGCTTTTTTTTTCTTCTATGCAACATTGATACATTCCCCTTAAACAATTTGTTAATCAAGCCAATTAGCCCATTGTAAACAAGAGATACAAGAGATTTTTTCTTGCCACAAAACACTTTCCCTAGCCAGTAATCAAATCTGGTTTCTTCTAAGAGATAGACGTTTCTGTTCTTTATTATTACTATTGTTTTTGATATGTGTGTTGGGGAGGGAGATCAAAATCATTTATATTCACTGAAACCAATCATCCACTGAACGACTTTAAAACACTAAGTGGCCAGTGTCTACTTCAGAACCAGCCAGAAGTAAGCCTTTCTGTGTCTTTAGCTTACACATCATGATGCTTTTGTGCAATGTTACTGAACCCCCATCTGACTTATCTGGTAAGGGAGATTTTCATAATTGCATGCAAAGCACCGATAATCTACAGAAATGCCAGCCAGATTTGTGGCACTAATACCTTTCACAAGTCTTATGATTCATATGACTCAGGGACCACAGACTGTCTAACTTAAGGGAAGCCTGAAAAGATACTTATTGTATGTGTGTCATTGATCTTCTCAAAATTCATCCTCAAATATCTGTTCCATACTAGGAGGTAAGAATCAGCAGAAAAGAAGGAATCTTTGGAGAGCCCAAAACATCTCTACACCAAATTGAGAGAGTGGAATTATAAGGTGAATGCAATTAACTGGCAGTCACATCTATGTTGAAAACATAGTCATCCCTTTAATAGGGAACATTTGCTGTGCTTGACAAACTCACAGTGAAATGGTTGGATCCATAGGAAGGAACATGCTGAAAATGGTTTCAATATGATCCTGTTTTTTCACTCAATAGCCATTGATTGAGGGTGTCCAGCCAAAAACAATGAGAAAATGAGCCAACAATAGTTTTACCCTTTGACCATATTAGATGAAGTTGCAGCTGAAATTTGTTATATGTTTCAGGAATAACAACGCATCCATATGGAACATATATTTGGCAGTGTGGCAGCTGATGAAACCAGGAAAATTATACAAATTATCAATTGCTCGCTCCTAAATTACCCCAAAAAGAAATTAGATCCATTTTCAGTAGCTTTGCCTTCAAATTTCTTCATTCTATGAGTCACCACTACCTTCTGCCAAACTAAATATGTCTATGAACGGCTGGAAACTTTAATGGAAAGAAACATAAAACTCAAACTACGTAGGAAAATTTAAGCTTCTTCATGGAAGACCTTCATGGAAGACTAGCAAGTCAGGAATGTGTGAAGACAGACAACACATGGATAATACCTTTTGTTTGGGGTCGCTTCTGAGTCAGCGAGCAATACAACGTGCTGGCTTGACTTCAAATTAAAATCAGCTCTTTCCTTTATTTCTTCTGCAAGCCTCCAATCTCTCAAACTACTAGGGTTTATTAAGGTACACAGTCCTACAGTCTGGTTGATCAGATTTGGGATAAAGAGACTTCATGATGTTATCCAATGGATGGTAGAAATTAGTAAATGAAGATTTCATGAATGGTTAAGAGCTTAATTTTCTAGAAACTATTCTGAGGTGTTACACCAGAAGCATATGACATTGCAGTTCACTTTGAGTTTATGGACTGTGGTTATGAGTACTACCCTCAGATGAGTTTATTGAGTTTAAGTTTAAAGGGTCCAGCTGTGCAAAGAGCTCTGGACCAAGCGTGAGGTGACTGAACTGTAGCCCTGGCTTTCCGACCAGTAGCTCCGGCTTTTCCGACCAACTTTTGTGACCTCATGCACATGATGTTTTTTCTGGACCTCGGTCCCCTCATCTGGGAAGTGAGAGCACTGGACCAGATTGCTCTATATGGTTCTTTCTAACTCTTTAATTTTTCAATTCTGCGTTGGCAAATAGAAACCATATGTAGTATTCTCTAAGGGCTGGTGCTCCAGCTGTGATTCACACATTAGCCAGGGATGTACCAATTGTTGCATACCTTCCCTTGCCCACCACTACTCCTATTAAATAACTCAGATAGAAGTAGAGAGGAACTCAGTGGAGGTTCTGTTCTCACTTTCATAAGTAGACCTTACTGGTGAGGATCTAGTAGCCTTTGAAAATTACCTATTGACTAGAATTAGCTTAATCTTGAGCTAGGCATTTTCAGTGGAGCAGCAGTGAAGAGGTCCTAAGAGGCGACATCTAAAGTAGACTTGTTGACTTTTTTCTTCTATATCTTCAATCTCAGATGCAAAATGATGGCAGTAGCAAATTGTAAGTCATGGTATATATTCTAGGGACTGGAAGAAGGAAATAGCTTTTGGAATGACATTTTCAATATCAAATCAAGAAATTGTATTTAGTGCTCCGTATTAGATGCTGTGAAAAACAGGGAGGGGGGGAAAGCCCTTAAAACTTAGTCTGTGTTCTTTTGAAAATGCTCAAGATAAAATAGAGAGAAAGAAAATTTACAGTAGCAGCAGTAGCATTTGATTGTGTTGTTCAAAAGTGTTCCAAGTACATCAAATGTTGTGTCTCTGGGAGCCATGGGATGTGAGGCCCCTGGGATAGAAGAACCACAGAGTCACTGATCCATATGGTGATAAAACTCACAATTTTGATTTCATGAAAGCCATTCTCAAACCAAAAAAAATTAATTCCCCTAAGTCAGACTATGGTAAGAAAAGAGTTTGGATGTACAACTTGAGAGTGCAAAGATACTTTTTCTGATTAGTGAGTACATTTCCTCTGCTGAATGCTGCTTTTTGAGACTAAGCAGAAATCACCAATAGCTGACTTGAGAGAACAGAAATCTTTTGCCTATATGTGATATCTCTCAGTGACTACCCAATCACTTCATGGAGAACAACAGAGTCTTTAAGCAAGCTCAGTGTGGTAAAATGATAGACCCCATCTCTTTGCTGCTTCTCCCAATGAGAAGAAATAAATGGTGATACTGAGTGAGCATTCTGAGGATCCATTAATTAACTCTTGGGTGGTCTCAGTGTAAAGTGATATGTGAACAGGAGGCAGCAACATGCTTTTCTTTTTAATTAATGAGGTTGAGAAGATATACTGCCAAATTAACTTTTCGAGATTATAATTGTTGCCTAAGGTTTTATAGAAGTCAAGCCATTGATCTAATTTGTGAGCCATGATTAGGGATACAAGGCAAAAAGCATCCAATTCACTTCATCAATCGTGACATATTTGGATGGCCCTTCGTTTCCAAAGCCCTACTACAGCTGAGCCTCAGAACAACTCAGAGGAGTATTTTTATTCCCATTTTATGATAAGCTATGTAAGGCTCAAGGACGTTAAGTGACTTCTCCAAGGTCACAGAACTGTTCAGTAGGGGAGCTGGGTCAGGCCCAAATATGGAACTTCTGACTGTTTCTGAGCAATTGAATAACTGTGATAGGACTCAGATAGGAAAGGTATAAGAAAGAAGGAGAAAAATTGTGGTCATTACCTTTGAACCAGGCTTTTTCACTTGTGAGGAATTGAGAGTTTATTATGTGTCTGACAAGGGGACAGCCACCTATGTTAAGGTCAAAGACAAGCGGCTGGGTGCGTTGGCTCATGCCTGTAATCCCAGCACTTTGGGAGTCCAAGGCGGGAGGATCACCTGAGGTCAGGAGTTCGAGACCAGCCAGGCCAACATGGTGAAACTCCGTCTGTACTAAAAATACAAATATTAGCCGGGTGTGGTGGCGCATGCTTGTCATCCCAGCTACCTGGGAGGCTGAGGCGGGAGAATTGCTTGAACCTGGGAGGTGGAGGTTGCAGTGAGCCGAGATCGTGCCACCGTACTCCAGCCTGGGCAACAGAGCAAGACTGTCTTGAAAACAAAAAAAAGATAACCAACTTCTTTTTAATTTGCTCCAGGTGGTCTCAATCAAACTTCTAAGCACAGGGTTCTGCTCTGAACCATTTCTGCCTGCCCTTCCTTTTCTTACTAAAATACATGAATTCCATGGCTACAAGGCAAAAAAGAAAAGGCCTGCAAAAGGTTTTAAATGGGCTATAGGAAGAACTTCTATTTTTCAGAGAAAAGCTTTCAAAACCACAATGACTCTTCTCATGGCTTGCTCCAGGCAATGGACCACAGGCTCTGGATTAAAGAGTGACTGAGAATTGATGTGTTACTTTCACTTACGGTCTTCTAATCTCTCTAGTTGCCTCTCTTCTGGAGATTTGTCTAGTCTAGGAATCTTGACTGGGGGGTGATTTTGCCCCCCAGGGTACATTTGGCAATGTCTGCAAACATTCTTGATGGTCGTGACTGGGAGGAAGGGACTGCTGGCACCTAGTGGGTAGAGGCCAAGTGCGTTGCTAGATATCATATAATGCACAGGGCAGCTCCCTCTCCCAGCAAGAAACAGTCTGGCCCAAAACGTCAATAGTGCTGAGGCTGAATAAGTCTGTTGCCAGTGGTGCTTGGGGAAAGTTGAGTGAGGAGTATGAGAATAAGGTAAGATTTTAAAACAGTCTGGGCATGGTGGCTCATGACTATAAATCCAGCACTTTGGGAGGCTGTGGTGGGCAGATCACTTGAGCCCAGGAATTTGAGACCAGCATGGGCAACATGGTAAAACCCCATCTCTACAAAAAATACAAAAGTTAACCGGATGTGGTGGCATGTGCCTATTGTCCCAGCTACTGGGGAGGCTGAGATGGTGGGAGGATCACTTGAGCCTGGGAGGTTGAGGCTGCAGTGAGCTTTGTTTATACCACTGCACTCCAGCCTGAGCAACAGACTGAGACCCTGTCTCAAAAACACAAAAACAAAATGAAAAAAACCCACATCACTTAGTCTCATAAAGAGGTTGGGGATAGGGTCAGCAAGAAGGGAGAAAGAAAAATCTATAGTGTCCTTAAATCCATTTAATCCAGAATTCTAACTGTTGGTGCTCCTTTCCCCAGTTTTATAGGTAATCAGGAGTGGGCTGCGTGTGGGTTGGCTCAGTGCACACTTTCTAAATCATTTGCCTCTGATGAAAGACCCATTTCATCAGGGTAAATGGCACAGAGGTAGTACCATCTTCCCAGCAATACTCTCTGGATTGCTCCTATGTCTGACAAATTTTCAAAGTTTAAAAAGGTCCCTCAAACAGCCTTTTAGTACCTCATAAAGATCAGAGATGAAAGAAGAAAAGCAGAAGAGATTCATAGAGTATTTGCTTGGGAGTCTGCAAAAAAATCAGGTGTAAATTTCTTTTGGCTTGGGACAGTCAGAGAAATCTCCAGAAAGAAAAGCTGATCCAACAACTCGTCAGACTGTTTCAGATTTTCCGGGAGCGCAGCTTTGCTAAGTCATTCCAAAGCAGTTCTACCAAAGTTGACATTGGAGAGAGTGACCAAAGAGTCAGAATAGTATAATATACAATAATAGTCAAATTACAACCTTAAGTGGACTTGGAATGCCCGAAGTACATATGAATGCTTTTCACACCATATAGGAGACAGGCAGGGAATTACTTTAGTTTGTACACATTTCCACAGCAAGGGAATAAAAGGGTTAACCTAAGTCTCAGGTGAATTTATTGAAGATCTATGCTTATTTGGATGAATTTGATTGGAGACTTCTTCTGGTCATTTTAATTTACCAGGTAACTGTGACACAGACATGGCTAATTGCTGCTAAATGGAGGAATACTGCAGTGGGATCAGAAAACAGAATGACAGTATCTTCTCCCTTCGTCACTAATTAGCTGTGTGACCTTGCACGTGTCACTTCTCTCTGGATTTCAGTCAGCCTTTGGCTAATTCTTATTATTATCATTTTCATTTACATGAATATATGGGGTAAAAGTGCAGTTTTGATACATGACTAGATTGCATAATATTGACAAGATTATTTTTCTAAAGGACTTCTAAGTTTGTAGCAATCTTCAATTTTATTTTCTTTGAACAATCAAGTAGTCTTAAGAGGGAGAGATTACAGAGATGTATACTTAATCAATAATCAGGTTCTTGGGTATTTCCTCCCCTCTTTTTGACCCCTCTTTTTTTGGCATGGAAATCTTTATTCCTGCATAATGCCTGAGCATTTAATGCAAAAGATTTTAATTTAAAAGAGGCTGTGTGGTCTCTGCTGGTTGCACAGTTTCTCTTTGTGTCTGTGCTGCTGATGATCAAATATTGCAAAGCCATTAATTACCTTAGGACAAATGCAGACGGCCATGTGCAAAGGTTCTGGCCAGTTGCAGAAAGCAATATGCCAGATGTAAAGTTAAGTGAAGGGTTTTTCTTGGTATTTAAGGTTCAGTGAAAAAGTAAGAGGGGCAGCTATGCCAAGAATGAAAAGCCAGAGCTTGCCAAGTGCTTCTTTAAGTGGCTTTAGCCAATGTGAGACTAAACAATGCATTAAATAGGCATACAACTTACTGCAGTTAGGGAATTGCATGTCAAATAACACCTCTTTGCTATGTTTTAAACATGATCTCACGTATAGATAAAGACAAACAAAATGCTGTGTTGTCATCTCCTTAGTCTAACAGCTAATAAGGCCTGGGGGTTTGAACTTTCCAGGCAACCTAAAGTAATTCTTTGGGATGTCTCAGGGAGAGGTGTAGGATGGAACTCTGCCAGGGCGGCAGCTCAATGCAAAAACGATTTTTTGCCACCATGGGTTGTCAAAGACGTCTGGCTGCACAAAAGAGCAAAGCCCTTGCAGGCTTTTATTGAGAACAATGAGACATCTTGGGAGAGAACTTGTGGCCATTTTCACTGTGTCTGAATCTTTGGTGTGGGCTGTAAAACCAGAAGGAAGGCTGCTGGAGAGATGAAGGCAGCTCTAATGGAGACCTTGGGCAATGATGGCATGACACAAGATGTCTGGTCAAGGTACTGGAGGCCCATTGAAGTAGCAGAATGCCAAAATTCTCTCCTGCATCCAAAGTGTCTCCCCTACCAGCCACTGAAGATAGGATACATTTCAATACCAATGGTCTTCAAACAACTGGTTGAGTAATACCAGCAAAGGTGGTGGTCTTGCATCCCAACCACTGGCTGCTCCCACATCTCCTTTTATAGTCAAGTTGGGGAAGTTTCTTCCTGTCTGGATTATGGTGTCTGTGACCACCTCCCATTACTACCACTCTAAAAGCACCCCAAGAAAAAGTTTAGTCCAATTAAACAGCATTTTTTTAGTAGGTCTGTGAGAAAAACCAATGGAAGAAATAGTTGCAAGTAATGAAGCACTTGAGGTCTGCAGGAAGAGGAAGAAGATTTGTAGTTGGCCAGAAGAGAAGCTCCCCAGATCCTACTGCATATCCTGGTGTTCACAGGTGAGGTGCAGTGTTCTGTCTGAATTCAGCCTGCAAAGGGTCTTGTACAGCAGCAACCTCTAATCAAAGAAGACTTTTCTTGTGCATCCTGAGGAAGTTTTCTTAGCATTTCCTCAATTTTTCCAGAAGCTAAAATATAGGGTCATTAAATAGATATCTTTCTCATGCCTCTTTTCAAGGAAGTGTTCAATATCAGTTTAGTCATCCTGGGATTCTTGCTCCTTATCTCCCATAAGACTACCGGGATTTTGGAAGTATCTCCCTATGCTACACACTTCTTGGAGGCAAGAGAACTTAACTTTGTTTCTGGAACCATTCAGTGGGGTAAGTTACAAAATGTTCACGTCTCACATTTCTCATTTGTCCCATGAAGCAATAATCTTTGCCCACCAAGACTGGGGTAAAGACAAAGTGAGAGAGCTGACACAACTGGATTTTGAAAAAGTAAATATACTAGATAAACATGACATTCTTCATGTTATTATTACTAATACTACTACATAATTCTTACTACTCATAATAGATTTTTAATCAGCTGCCTCCAAGGAGAGAAAATGAGTGTGTAATTAATTGGGCAGTTCATGTACCTCAGCATTGGCAACAGATTCTGCAATTGATCTCAGAAGAGAATAATTAAGTGTAATAGCTCACATATGTGGTGCTTACTATGTGTCAGGCAATATTCTAAGTTAACATATTCTAATATAATGATAACTAATTTAATCCTAACACCAACTCTATAAGGCAGGCTCCATTTTACAGATGAGAAAATTGAGGAACAAACAGGTTAAGTAACTTGCTCAAGATCACTCACCAAGTAAGTTACAGAGCTGGGGTTCAAGCCTGAAGTGTTTGGCAATAGAGGCCATGCTGTTGGTCTTGAATCCTTCGCTCTCCTGTTTATAACTCTCCCTCAGGAGGGAGATGGTCTCGAAGGGCATTAGTATGTCAGAAACAAATGCAAATTATTTTCTAATTTTGCATCATTTTCTTAGTGGTCCTATGGTTGCGGAGACTGGTCCTTTACTACTTAAAGATAGTAGCAAGCATTTGGGGTCAATATAAAAACACATTGCTTTTCTTTAATAATATCTGTGGCCTATTAGCTTAGTGGTACTAATGAGGCCAGGGTCATAAGGTCAAACCCCACATGTACCAATTAGTTTCAAAGAGAAAAGCTTTCCCACAGCTAGTGACTGTACCCCTAACTTTGACCAGCTGTCACACAGATGCATAGCAGGCCATCTAAGGGGTACCAATAAAAGGAATGAAAATGGTGCAACTCAAATCCAGCCCCACTCAAAATAATGCTAATGGTGGGTGAGTGTGATGCCAGATTCCCCAATTATACACTCTCTTCTTTAATTGAAAAGGTAATAGGCTGGGAAGAGGCTTTTGGTGAAGGTTTAGAAACCTGTAGATTCTATTTGTCCCCTCTAATTTAATAAAGGGCATCTAAAAATGAACATACTCACTTGACCTCACAGTCAGGAGAGTGAGAGAACGTAAAGATGAGAACTGTTAATGGGTCTATCCTAACAAAGAAAAATGACAGTCTGTTTTCATGAGGCATGTGCTTCTTTGGCTCCTTGGTCCAAAAGACCTGCGTGTATTTGGTCATATCTAAGCTTCTATTCCATCCCCGAGGGATTGAAATCCAGCTTAAAGCAAAACAAAATGAAGAATCTGGCTCCTTTTACTTTAAGTGAGTGGAATCTCCTATCTCTGGGGACCAACAGAAACTATGTAAATAAGATAAAAGAGACTAAATGTTATTTGGTCACTACTTAAATCCAAGGTTTTTCTTTCTTGAATAGCACCAGAGCTTTGTTAATTACAACCTAGACTATGAGTCTGTTAAAGTTAGAAGAGGTCATTTATTTTAATAAAATTCCCTTGTTTTATGGACAAGGACATTTAGACCCAGGAAGTTTAAATGCCTGCCAAACTCCTACAGCTAATGAATGACAGGTCTGGGAGTAGTTTTCTGGACCGTATATATCAAAGGAAAGAAGCTTGACTTAATAATAATAACCTAGATCTAAGAAGGTTGTTGCAATCAATAACAATGAAAGTTCGTTGTAAAGTTTCACTTAAAGCCCTTACAAAACAGTCTGTTTTAACACATGAAGAATGCCATTCGTTTATTCAGACCTGTTCTTAATAACTATACATTGGAAGTATGTTTTACAAAAGCTATAAATCCTGAAGAGCTGAAAGAATATCCAACTTTCTTTTCTAATTGATTTACTTCTCCATTTCCCCAGACCGCCAAGGTAAAGCATATACAGTTTATTTAAGGGACTGTTTATAGACTCTTAAAACTAAAAAAGACCCCAGAAACTCTCTTTCAGTTGCTGTTAATTGAAACCATCCAAGATGGTTGGTTGTCTGTCAATTTTTTAAGAATCTCCAAGGAGAGAAATTCCACAGGCCCATAGCAGCATGTTAAAATGGTTAATCACCATGGCTGTCAAAAATTATATCTATGGTAAGCTTCACTTCTCCTATTTCATTTGAAGCTCTTTTTTTTCTTGGTGTTTTTCATGCAAAATGAGGTTGTAATGAGCCACCCTTTATAAGGGCTCCATCAATCTAGTAAGAAAATCGCTAGCTCCTTCCCAATGTGCTTTCATCTCCATTATGCCACCATTTTTCTCACAGGACTACAAGAACACAAGGCTAGCTGATAGGCTCTCCTATCTTCCCTGTGATGCATAGGAAAGAATGAGTAATTAGCTGTTCATTGGGTCTTTCATTTCATAAAATGTCTAGGGAAACTGCATTAATTATACATGAACTGTTCCATTTATGATGGGATAATGTTCACAAACAGATAATCTAGAAGGTTGCTTTCACTGTGCTGTAGTGGAACTTGGGCTTGAAGGGAAAAATATGAGCTCATTCACATCATTGGGTCAATCTACACACAATAAGCATTACAAAATATTTTATTCAGAACTGTTCTAATAGAGTTAAAAAACTCTCCTTGTTAAATATTGCAGATTGACAAAAATGATAGATATGGAGGCAATTTTCTTTTAGATGTTTGAATTTCAAACTAAAATCAGAAATTGCTTTCTACAACTAAAAGAATTGTACTTCCAAAATGGATTTAAAGCAGTTTAAAATAAAAGGCACAGCCACAATCAAACTTTGAAAATAAGTGTAAAGAGAATAATAAGAGTCAACTGACAGTGTATAGAGGTGGGGAAGAATGCTTCCCTCTAAAAAGTATTTCAAAGACTGTGCTTAGAGCTGACTTCTCCACACACAGTAAATCTCAGGGGATGAAAAGGAAACTGAATGAAATTTGTTGACAACAGTTAATGCCTGTAGGAATAATTGGCTCAGACACAAAACAGACATCAATGTAGCTTGGGGATGACCAAAATGCAGCAGCCTCTAAGTGATTGTTAGTATATATTTTTTCAGTTCAAAAAAAAAGCAGTTTTATTAAATAACTGGATAACCATGAGGTGAGAAGTATTGTCTACAGTATTTGACAACCTTAATTCTTGATGATTCTTTTTTTTTTTTTTGAGACGGAGTCTCGCTCTGTCGCCCAGGCTGGAGTGCAGTGGCCGGATCTCAGCTCACTGCAAGCTCCGCCTCCCAGGTTTACGCCATTCTCCTGCCTCAGCCTCCCGAGTAGCTGGGACTACAGGCGCCCGCCACCTCGCCCGGCTAGTTTTTTGTATTTTTTAGTAGAGACGGGGTTTCACCATGTTAGCCAGGATGGTCTCGATCTCCTGACCTCGTGATCCACCCGTTTCGGCCTCCCAAAGTGCTGAGATTACAGGCTTGAGCCACCGCGCCCGGCCAATTCTTGATGATTCTTAAGACTAAGATCCCAAACAAGTAATTCCATTCTATTCAATTGGATTCAACTGGATTCAATTCAATTCAATCCTGTCAGTTCAACAATCAAATATGGGCAGCTACTATAGCATCCAGGCAATGAGCTAGACACTTGGATTCAAAGGTAAATAAATATGTCCTTTGGCATCAGGGAGCCCATTGACAGGGTATTATTCTTGGCAGGGTAGACCCTTGTAAGGTGAGACCACAAATGGAACAAAATATTCAGGAAAAACATAAAGGATATAATCTATTCTCCATGGTTATTTTTCTATTACGACAATAATACTTAGTTGCATTTTTCTTTTACCACTCAACTCAGCTGTAAGCCCCTTGAAGTCAAGGTCAATCTCTCATTCATTTCTAGGCATCTCATTCATATCTCATCCAATGCTTACACATAACAGATGCTCCATCAATGTTTTGAATTAAATTAAAATAATCTAAATGGATTAACTTCTTTTGGGCAAATAAGATTGTCCAATTGATTAGAAAGTTAACAAGAATACTTTTGTGCATGAGGGTATGTCGAATTAACATAAGTCACGGAATTCTAGAAGCCAAAACTCATGACACACATACTTTCAATGACAATACTGACAACATATGATTTACAAAACCACTTCCTAGCTAAAGTCATACAGTAAACATCAAGATTTGCTATATATAACATTTCCTTTTCAAGTTATTCAGACACAATTTTTAAAAATTTGCGAAATTTGATTGTTGCACTAACAGAACAAGAGAACCTGGAAATTGGTTTCCATTTTATTTGTCCAATGTTCTTAAGTATCTGTGCAAAAACATGTAAGTATCATACCATTACTTAGGAACAATCATTTTTTCCATTCTCATTTTTCATCATTTAATGCAAACATCATAGGCATAGAAGGATCCAATTTTCATGCACTGTGCATGGAAATTCTGGAGCATGTCATGTTGAACATCACAAATCAACCTGGCACGTAACAGAGGACACTTCTAGGCTTGGCAATTACCTAGTGAACTGGATCAAAGGAAATTGCACAAATGGATTATCAAGGGGAATAAAAGTCCTCTTGGGCATAATAAGTGAGACACACATTTTCATTTTTTTAAAAACTGAATATCAGTAGCTGCAAATTATAGAATAATTATGACCCACTGTTGGCTCATATGATGTCCCACAGTTATCTTCCACAGGGTATTTTAAAGGTAAAACAAGTCTGCTATTGGAAAACCACTCACCCAATGCTCTCATTCATCTGCTCTGCAACAGAGAACTGGATAGAATTGCTTTATTGCCAGAAAAATAAATGAGTTCATTCAATTAAAGCACTGGCTGGAAGCAAATAGTGGGAATTTGCCTATTCAAATAGTAGAAGGTACTTCTGATTCTTTGTCACTAGTGATTTAAAAACTATTTGTTGCCAAATCCACTGCAAGTACTGATCACCAATCCCCTCACAAGCCTCTTCCTTCCCATCTCCCTTACTGATCTCCAGACCGGTATACACAGGCCACCCTCTACCCTGCCAGTCATACACACACATACCCCACCTGCCTAGGGAGAAGCTGACATTTGGGAAGGATGAGAGAGACTTCACGTGTGTGAGTCATTACAGGAGCTATTCAAAGCATAGTGGGTAACTGAGGTAAGCTGTCTACACTGGAGTGATATGAACCTTTAAGAATGACTCATGCTCAGTTTCCTGGAACTCTCTAAAACTCCAAAGAATTATAAGGAATGAGCATCTGGCTTTAAATATTTTGCAGCCCTATACAGTGAGATAGATGCATGGGAGCTAGATTCTTTAAGTGATCAGTTCCCATAGGAATCATTGACTTTTGCTTGTGTATATTATTTACACACCTTGACTTGGCTGTCTACTTTTCACTGGCTGTTGACTTTCTAATCACCTAAGAGCTACTTAAGAGATAAGTGACCCTGTACTTGTCAGAGACCCTTTTCCAGATGGTGACATCATTGAAGGGTCCCAGAGAAGAACTATGCCAAAAGAGAGCAACAACAAAAAATCAAGGTCAATTGGCATAGAGGGCAAATTCGTACGGCATTTCGGTTTGTATTTAGAGACAGTCTATGTATTTGCAAACAGTCCTGCCTTTAAGTGGAGTTCACCTTCTGTCTGTTCATGGTGATTTCATGTTGAATGGGGACATCTAGGATATGCCCTTTAATATTTTTTCCCAGATCCACATGACTGGAGAGTCCTTACTAGTTTACTCCAAATCACATGGCACTTAAAGCAGCCCTGCATGTGTTCCATATGTTTATATGTGCAACTATAGGTTTTGAAAACAAAAACATCAATACCTCAGGGCTATTTTTTCCCATCCTTTCATTGAAAGGAATGAAATAGTGAGGGTAGATCATAATAGTTGAAAGAAGGCTTAGCAGGAAGTAGTTAAAGACGAATTGTAAAGGAGGAAAATTCCATCCTAGATCTGCAAAACCTGCCAAAGCCCCGCCGAAACACTATGCTTACTTTAAGGTGAGGAATCTCAGAGGCCTAGGATGGTTGCCAGACACGGGCAGTCATTCAGTTATTCACACACTCCCTGCGGTTGTAAATCCACAGAGCTGTACACGTTAGACTTGAGCAGCACAGTGAGAGGGAGGGCTACTTACTGAAATAAAAGCCCCTGTCTCCACACACGAACTGAAGAGCATCCACCAGCTCAGCCCCGCAGAGCGTCTCCGGTCCAGCCGTGGCGGAGCTGGTGAAGGTGAGCAGGCACAGTGCCAGGTAGAAGAGATGCGAGGAGGACATGGTGTGCATCTTCACCTGCCCAAGAAACAGAGGGAGGGTCAGGTTTCTTCCTTGGTCCTTGCAAGGGGAGTGGGGTTGGACAGAAGTGCATTGACTCCCACGATTCCACAACTGTCATTAATCAGGACTACCCAGCACAGAAGTCAATAAAGTACACGAGAACCCAGTGGGAGTTGTGGATGGAGCATGTCTCAGCATCCAACAACCTATGTTTATTCCCCTGGCTACTGTGGATCCTTGGAGGAGTCCTCTCTGAACCCTTTCATTATGGGTTCCTATTTCAGTGAATTGAGATAAAATATCTAGAAACATTTACTATGGAAATGAAAGATGCTATTGTTACAGTGGGATCCCATATCACTCTGAGACCCTGGTAGGACTTTTGAATTATCAAAGATTGTGCTCAGTACAGATTCGGGGCCAAATAAGTTTTGTTAATTTAAATTCTCTCAATATTGGCCATCCACAGATGCATTCATTATTGAGCAGAATATTTTTAACCAAAACATTATTCCCTATTTTGACTAAAATAATTTACTATGGCCAAAAAATGGCTTTTGACAATACTATATATCATCATAGGGTTTTTTTTTTTCTCTCTTATTATGAGAGAGAGAGAGAGAGAGAGAGAGAGAGAGAGAGAGAGAGAGAGACACTGATTCCTTACCTGGGGAGTATCAGCAGTTGACACAGCCACAAATAGAAGAAAATAACAGAAACAGAAAAAAATATGAGAATCGAAGAATGAAATTGGCTCTAGTAGAAGCCACTCCTGCATTCTAAAGCCCCTGGCCTCAAGTCCAATATCAAATCAACACATGTTGAGAATCCTTTCTGTGTGTTTTTATTTTATTTTTAGTCACAGGAATTCTGGCTTCATCTCTTGGAGGGACTTATGTGTCACTGTATCTATTTTATAGCAAAATATACCAAGGGACCCCTGGTTGGCATGACTTAGTCAATGATAGACAGCCAAACGGCAGCCTTGCCAAAAGCAGCAGTCCTGTGGCTCAAGTCTCCATCCTCACTCTAAGTAGTAGAAACCATGCTAAGGCAATCATTAAGTTTTTCCATATTGTTACTTGTGGCACAAAGATGTGGCTTTTTCCAAGAAGCCTCCCAAGGTGAGTTGTTTCACTTCTCCCAGATGCATCTACTTTCAGCATCATGGGAAGAGTCACTGACAGGGTGTTAGGTGAGGGGCCCTATTAAAAGGGTTGTGGAGTCACTCTGGAAGCTATAATTATAAAAAGAGGCTTTTTTGAACCTCACAGTAGTGGCAGGTCCATTCAACCCCATCACTTTTGAAGAAACAGTCATTTATTTTCTGACCACCCTCCTTGCCCTCCATGGACTCTCAGTTTAATGACTCTATATCAGTGGCAAAATTTCCCCCATCATTCTAATGAAGATTTCCATTTTTGTAGTCAGACCTTCACCTCGGCAATTGAAGAAAAAAACAAAAAACAAAAAAAACCCAAACCCCTGTCTCTTGTTAACAAAATGTAAATATTTAGTTAATGGTTGTAAAGCAGTTGAAGATGAAAAGCGCCCTCTATTTGCAAATGATCATAAATAATGGACATAAAATAGAAGAGGAGGTAAAAGCTCAACTGAATATTTACTGCATTTTTCTCAACAGGGCCTCTACATGGAAATCTTCCACCCCCCTACATAGCCCAAAACACTGGGACTGGAAGAAGCAAGTTATCATCCAATTCTCATTTTTTTTCTTTTTTTGTTGTAAAATTAGTGGGGTTTTCCTATTCAGTATTTCCATTAGAAACCTCAACAAATTCAACCCAACTGGACCTCATAGCATTTTTCAAAAGAACAAACCTGTGATTGACCTTGCAGAGCATACCCCCGCACTGCGGGAATGGGCCAGTTCTAGAAAGTATGTTATTCTACCAAATCCTATTTCTCCACCCCTCCCTTCTTTGTTGAGTTTATAGCAATGCTGAAGTCTAAGCACCTGCAATGGTAGATGCCTTTAAGTTCTTCAGTTTTCGTGAAATCCAGGGAAAAAAATTACTCAAGTTATAGCCTTAGTGAATTTCAAACTTCATTAGATGTCAAAACTATATTTTTAATAGTGAGCTCTAGTATAACACATTTCAGTGCAGCAATACATATAAATCTCTAGAACTTAAGAATTTCATATTTTAATAGATTTTCTTTTCCTTTCTTTCTTTTTTTTTTTTTTTTTTTTTTTTTTTTTTTTTTGGCTTTGCTGAGTTATTATATCAATAAATCTCGGAGATACTTATAGTCGTAGGGCACAAGATAAGAAGGCCTCTAGGCATTTCTTTTAGTTAGGAACAGTACCAGGGAGTTACACCCACAGGAGAAGCCCAGATAATTATATCACTATTATGTCACCACAAGGGAAAACAATACCGAACTTGCTTAGGAGTTAAAAGTGTGAAACAAGTGGTCCCATATGTTCATTATTTCCTTGGCCTTTTATTTTGCCAAACACAAAGAAATGAATAGAGGGAAAGGAAAGATATGATAGAAAAAAAGGGGAGAATCAGAAAGACATGAAAAAAAAAGAAAAAAAAAATCAGAAAACACTTTCTCAAAATCATTCACAAACCAAATTTTAAAAGTTCTTTCTTTTATAGAAATTTTAAATAAATGGAATATTAATTGATTCCAGATGTCTGGGCTACAATGAAAATGCCCTGTAAAATTTGAGGGCAACAGTCATAAGAAAATACTCACTGTAGGTGTAATCATTTTTGTTTGTTCCAGGTCTTTTACAGCAGGTCAGGGTGGGTATTATGAGGCCGATGTGAATGGAAAACTGAGGTCTTAAAAACATGTGCTGCTTTGTGGGTGGGGTTTGTGAAAGCATCTAGTTACATTTGGACACCCAGGCAGGTACGCTATGAGCCTGGGTAAACTGCCTTTTGTCCATTGAAACAATGAACAAATTGCACAGCTGGGATTTAAGTCAATCTTTTTCCCCCAACCAAGCCACCTATTTCCATTGTATGCCTATTGTAGCCGCCCAGATAGTGACCCAAGCTCCAGTCCACTCCCTTACTCCCTGCCCCCGACTCACTCACTTGGAAATACCTTGAGACTCAGAGTACAATCAGTTTGTGAGTTCTGCCTCTGGGCAGGACACCTTTACTCACTGAATTACATGGGAAAGACCACGCAGCTCCCTCAAACCACTTCCTGCTTCAAGTACAGAAAAAAGTAACAACTTATTAAGAGCTCCACTTCTGAAGTGTTCAGCATACACACCAGAAAAGTGCATTTGGAAACAATTTTCTTAACTTGTAATTAACGCAGAGATAACGTTCCACAGCCTCGTTTATGATCCCCTAAGTAGGGAGACAAAAACTCCAGCTGCTAGATCACATAGTATGTATACACAGTGACGTCATTTCTTTGAAAGCAAGGTGGCCTGCATGTGTTGGTATCTCAGGAACAGCAGAATCAGGTGCCTGACAAGGGTGTATCTTTAACTCCCAGAGCCACTTACTTGACTAGGGAAAGTCCTAGCGGTGAAGTGTTTGAAAGTAGCAACTGAATGCTGCACTAAGTGGCAGAGACGTCTTATGAATTGAGCCCTCAGGCAATTGAATCGGTGGAGCCAGTGACAGCAGCTTAAAAGCGCTTGTAAATTGAAAAAAACACAAGTCTTGAAGGACATAATTTTGCTGAGAATGGAAACTAGAACTACAGCCAGCAATCGGAAACGAGAAGTCGGTGCACCGACAGCAGCAGCCAGATTTACCTAAAGGGACTTCACGACACCGAATATAAAATCAGAGTTTTACAACACAAAACCCCAAGTCCCAACTCTGCCCATGAAAGTCCTCTTCTAAACAGAAAAGTTGGGCGAGCAGCTCTTAGAAAGTTTCTGCTTTCCATATACAGTATGTATTTGTTTAAATTATGCAAATATGCAAGGTCAGCAAGAGTTGTCAAGGAGTTCTTTTTTGGAAGAACAAATTACACTTTACTCTAACTTTAACTCTCTCTCTGAGCATAAGTGCAGAGTTCCGGCACCTTAGCTCCAAAGATCATATTTAAAAGCTTTAATATCATCTAAAATATAACTCTTCATATATAGCCTGTCTTGTAAATAAAGTCCTGATGAGTTACACACACACAGACGCACACACACGCACAAGAACATGGTCTTAAAAATAAAACATCTGCACCTGCAAAAGAAGAAAAAAAATCCCCAAGTTCATCTCCACGCTCTATAGCCCTTAGCCATAGACAGGATTTAAAGGAATCTTCTATAATGACACCACGGAAGCCCTGCAGAAGTGGAGGATTTAGCGTAAGTACCTTGCAATAGTTTCTACTCAGACAGATATCTGTGCAAATGCATCCATCTCCCCGAGCTATTTTTCAGATTCCACAGAATTGCATATTCAGCAATTTATAAATAACTCCCAGTTCCGAAACAATGAAAATTTTAAAGTGAATAACAGTTCTAGGCAGAAGCAAACAGTACACAATTTAAATAAAATTCCCCAATGACTTCAAAGAGTAAGAAATATTTACCTTCAAGAAATCACAAAAGCAGCACTTAAATAATTGGGTTGGAAGACTGCTGATTTTTCCCATTGCTTCTGAAGTACAAAGTCTGAAAATGAATTGGTTAGCAGGAATAATGAAGCAAAAAGAAATCCAGAGAGATGGGAGATGTTGAGAGCAATGTCACATTTCAATTTTGAGGACTTTATTCCATTGCGCAGGCTCTATGTGCTCTGAATTTAGCAGTGACAGTGAGATTTAGCAAACAGAAGAGGGATTTAGAGAAAATCCTCACATTTATCTACAAAACACAGACACTGTAGACAGGAAACAGCTGGGGGAACATTTGCCTTCTCTCTCTCTCCCTCTTCTGGCAAAGTTATCGAGTAAGGACTTTTTTGGGCATGGTGACAAATAACATCATACCTTTGCATTTTAAAACTAGAGCACAGAAGCATTTTTTTCCCTTAAAAGAATGTGTGTTAGTGACAGGGTTAGCAGACATTAAAATACTTAGGCTGCCATAGAAAATAAGGATCTGTTTTCTGATTAACTTTCTGCTGGGCACGAAGACACACACGTCTGCTCATACACCTTACCAGTATTAAAGGAATATACACGGGGGATGGGAGAGCAGTTTTACATTCTAGAGCAAATGCAAAATATAAAACAAAAAAGAAAGAAACAACGATAAGACCCTCTCCAGCAAACTCTAAATTTTAACCCCGAAGTGACTGGGGTAAAGTAGATTGGAAGACAGCACTCGGGTGACCCCTTGTCCTAGTTGCCAAGTGAGCGGAGTGATCTCATTTCCTAGAACCTATGGAGGGGCAGGCAGCATCCGATTGGTCCCTTTAGGACACTGTCTCATACTTTCTCTCCTGCGATGAGGCAAAGACTATGCCAAGCTGTAAAAACCAACTGAAATAGAACATTTTTCTTTATTCTTTAACTAGGTTGCCGGTCACTGTCCCCTCCCTACCCCACCACTCTGGGAGAAGGGGACCTGGGGGCCAAACAATTTTCCTGTTGTTTGAATTTTCCACATAACTCAAACCTGTGTGTGTGTGTGCGTGTGTGTGTGTGTGTGTGTGTGTGTGTGACAGGGAGTCTGTGTGCCAGAGTGTGTTTTCTTTCTCTGATTTTTGTGTATTCTAAATAACACCAGCTGGCTAGCAATACCCTCTCAAGGGTTATGATGTCATTCAAATCCCTCAACTGGGTGACTGGCCGGCAACATGGTCCAAGCCAGCTGTTTTGCTATTTATAATGTACACTTGCCTTTGCCATTGAGAATTCAGTTCTGATCTTTTGTTGATACAGTGTGTACCTATTTCCCTTTGGTTTTGTGAAGCAGTAGATAAGAAAGTGGATTATAAAATAAGGTTGCAAAAGCCCAGAGCAGACATACTTCTTTCCCTAGAGAGCTTTCCAGGCCTGGTTTCCCAGGAGTGGTAGAAATAACCTGGACCTTGAATTTTTTCTTTTCTTTTTTTTTATTTCCCACATGACTCTCAGGGGACTGACACATCAACTGAAAACAGAGTTCTGCTTGAAATCCTACTCTGGCTCTTTATGTTATACTGGGGCCAGAAATTTGTTTGTAGAAGTGGATGCCCTAACAAAAAACAAACAAACCTGTTTTCTTTGGAAGGGGGTTGGGTTTGTTTGGGTCTTCTGTGTGGTTAATACCTTGTAGCAATGTTTACCTTTCAGAAATCAAAGTTAGAAATCTGGAATTATGTTGTGTCAATGGTGCACTATGTTCAGCAACATTTTGTGAGCTCTACTATGTGCCCAACTACGCACATCCCTAGGAAAACAAAGAGGAAGAAGATATGGTAAAGTCCCTTCAGGGGCTTGCAGTTGAATGTCAGAGACAAAGAGGAAAACTTCACAGTCATGTAATGGGCATGTGCTCTTTTTAAAAACATGAACAGTGCACAATGAGAGGGAGTGACACATTCTCTGGGAAGACGGGAGTAAAATATTTTGGAAAATCCGAAATGAGGGAGGCAAACTGTGTCATGAGAGGCTTTGGGGTACCATGTTGGGAAATTTCAGTGGATGGGATTTGACCCAAAGAGTATACTAAGAGGTATCATCCAGAGGTGGCCCGGTAGGTGGCCCTGGATTATTCTTAATGCAGGGATTACCCACATGTGCAGCTGTGTGAGTAATCCCTGCATTTAAGAATAATCCGTGGCTTCCTTTAATAAGCTCTCCTTGTGCACTTGATTTACAACAAATCTTTTTCTTTTCTGCGGTTTTTGTGGATCACACCCTTTCTGAAAAATGTCTATCCTCTTATGGACTTCGACGATGTAGATTGTATGGAACAAAAGAGCTGATCTCACCTGTCTTCCAGATGAGAAAGAACCTCTTCAACCAAGTTTGGAGAGTCAGACACTGGCTGGAGTCTTGGTGCTAAGTTCCTTGTTCCAACATTGGGCACCATTACAGGTAAAGGCCAGGGCTTTGTTTAACCCCTTCCCATTGCAGTTTTAGCATACTTTAATTGTTCCAAGATGTCCTAGAAGCTAACTATATGTCTTCAAGTCTGTCACCCACTTTGATGTGCTCTCTTGACATGCTTGGTGCACAGATAACCTTATCCACAAGCATTTCATATGAAAGGCTGTTTTGGGGACAGATGCTGTACTTCAGCGATATTGACACACTGACTCACAGTCTCTCGGTTTTATAACCCCAATTACCCTTAAAGGATAATTAGGTTTTAATTTATGTCCCAGTTTTTATGTCACAATCAAAGAAAACTGAAATTTCAGTGAGTCGTAATTGTCATCAGCTGTGCTTTGGAAACATTCCGATGAGAGCTATCAGTTTCCAATGGGGGAAGCAATTTCCTGAAGTGATTAATGTATATTTCAATTGGGAGAATGGTCTATATTTTTGGACAGGGTGAGCCAGCAATGGAGCAGGGCAATAATTCCTAGAGAAAAGGTCATTTTCTTTGCTAATTCCAGGAGTCAATACAAAAATGAAAGAGCAATAAACGTGCCACCGGATTACTTTTTAATGGTTAAGTGCTGTACCTGCTTAGGAGTAAAAGAAATGAATGCACCTATTACTACAAATTCAAGGTAGTAGTAAATCTAAAGCCCAAGAAGAGTTCGGGTTATGAGGTCCCATTGGAGAGAAACATCTAGGGTCATTATAAAATCATGGAATGATTATGTAGTCTCCTGCCAGCAAAAATCTGACAGTGAGATATGGCCACCAAAATAGCTAACTGTAAGGATGTGCTCATCATAAGAATATCCACTCCTGGAAATTCAGAGATTCACAGTTTCACCTTTTGCATGTGTAATGCCTGTGGGATATAAATAACTCTCCCCTAAAGCCTTCTTCTTGAGTAGCATATTTGCATAAAGCTACAGCCTCAGAAGTCTTCTGACACCTTTCGCGCACACACAGAAAAAATTGTTCATTTCCTTAAAGGGCAAGCTGGCTAAGGTTCACAGAAAGCATGGGTGGGGTGGGCAAGGAGGCCCTGTCTTCTCCCTAACTTTTTTTTTTCTTCTAAAGCCATGTTCCCAGTCTCCTGTGTTAACTGGAGAGGCGTTAGTCCAAAAGGTAATTTCATATCCATGTACAATAGGTTACAATTTATTTCATTAATGTCTTTGCTGATTCCCAAGGAAAGCTCAGAATGGACATTTGGAGGTAAGGGAATTTTGGAATCAAATAAAGGGTGAGGCATAAGGTTCTAGGGCAACCACCAGGCAAAGAACTTGGGGGAAACTATTGGATGCTTCTCTTGGATCATGGTTTGTGAGGATGGTTGGTCATGGGTTGCTCAAACTAATGTTTGAGGTCAAGAACTTGTCAATTCAGAATATAAAACTCAGAGGAAAAGACAGAGTTTCAAAAACTCAACATGCTGCTGAGCAAGTGGCCTAATGTCAGCTCCAAAACATCTGCTCAGAAAGATTCCTGTGATTCCCCAGGAAGATTTGCTCAAAGGAGCTGCTCTAACTCCTTGAAGAAGCGTTTCGCCCACGACTAGGGAAAACAGAAATAGGGAGGAGAAAACCTCTCACTAAAGAAATCAGTGCTTTCTTTTCAACATCGATCTTGGATCTTATTTCTTCTAAAATGTCAAAAGGACAAATGCTGGAAACAGAAACGAAACTGTTGTGGTTGTGTGAGCAAAGTTGTTCTTCGTTATGGCAGAGGAGAAGTCACGGCATGGGGTAAGGGTGGGCTGGTGGAGTGAGAGAACTTGAGGACTCGTCACACTTGCCCCACGTTGCATAGAAGGTGGGGAAAAGAGACACCAATGCCAAACTTCAGGGGCAGGACCCACGTAAACGCTTTCTTGGGGAATAAAAAAAATGTGCGCGCCCTCTAGTGGACTTCTGAGAAACTGCCACTGCACTCTTGACCGTGGCTGTGCGTTCTGTCAGGAGTGGGGGGTTTTTTGAAAGTTCTGGATTTAAATACATTTTAAGCTGCATTTATCTTTAGTTTTGTTAAGTCTTTTGAAATAAGTAAGATAGATATTCAATTCACTGTAGTTTAAAAAGGGGAAGATTGATAATGGGGGAAAGAAAGATCATAAACTTCATCAGGGCATGGATGGATTCCTCACGGCCATATTCCCAGCTCCTAATTCCGGGTGCATGAGCTCGAAACATTTTGTTGAATGAATGAAAGTCTGGAAAAAAAATGATGATAAAGGTAAAATGTAAAAATTGCGTAAACCCCTTGAGGGTAAAATAACCAACCTCCTCATTTTATAAGAAAAATAAGACCAGGAAGAGGGGCTGTTGGAGGATAGAAAAATGACTTGTCAAGCAAGACAGATTTAGGTGCTCACAAAATAGAATTCAAACCCAGTCTCCTTGTCTGTTCTGCAGTATTTCTATCATATTAGTTTTCAAAATGTGGGTTATAACACCCCTGGTCAAAGATGTGGCGTTAAAGAATCACTTAAGTATAGAGGTGGTTCCATTTACAATTCTCTTTCTGATCCTGAATTTCCAAAGAAGAAAGTCTCAGTTTGGTACTAGTTTGTCTTCAGTGCTTCCCTAGCACTCATTAGTCTCTCTTTATTTTATTATTTTTTTACATTTAAGTTTTAATTTTTGTGGGTATGTAGTAGGTATATACATTTATGGGACACAGGAGGTATTTTGATACCGGCATGAAATGTGAAATAAACACATCATGGAGAATTGGGTATCCACCCCCTCAAGCATTTATCCTTTGTGTTACAAAACCTCTCTTTTAACAACCAAAAGTGACTCTCCAGTCCAAAGTCTTTCCGGGCAGAAGTTTCTATCCAGAATTTAATAATACTATTTTGTTTTATGGAATTTTCTTTTAAGCAAACCTTCTGTTTAAGGCAAATGATGCTATATTTAAAATAGATATTTTAAAGTTTAGTTTTAAAACATATGTATATAAGTCTTAAGAATATCAAGTTAAGAAAAACATATATATTTAAAGTAAGTAAATAATTTGACAGGTGGCCGATGGTTATGACACACAATTGTAGGTGGTGTTTGAAAGCCTGGTGTTTGGAAATCACTACAATAACATGCCATTGTGTTAGAAAAACAAATACATAGTCACAACATAAAGGCAGGGAACAAAGACCCTCTACTCAAAAAGATGCCACCATATAAATGCATTAATTACATTTCTAGATAATTTTAATCTCCATTAAGCTCACTCATTTTTCACTTCAGTCTTTCACAGAGACTGGAAATGTTGAAGAGGGGTTGTCAGCCAGAAAAGCATCTGAGTTAGGCCTTGAAGCATGAATTCACCTCCAAGATGAAAAATCAATGATAAAGGCTATTCCAGGCAGAGGGAACAGCATGAGTAAGCTTATGTAGGGATGAGAAAGTTCACAGCGATGGGGGGATGTGGGAGCTGAGACTGTGGCTATGAGCTCAGAGTCCTGCCCTGTGGAACCCTTTTACCTCTCACTCCCCATCAATAGCCTCCTTCACACAGTTGGAAGACTGGAAAACAGTCTTAATTTTCTCATGTTCCCTCATACACAAAGATTTGTGTGTAACTAAGTCTGTGATTAGCCCTGGGAATGAAGAGTGCCTCAAGGTAAATAGCAGATGTGGGTTACATCAAAGCCTAGGCCCACGAGAGGCAAGCCTGGGTAAGAACTGAGGTACATATTGATCATCTATTCACCTTTCCAGATATTCCGTTTGTAAAGCTTAATTGCAGTGTTTATATTTGGGAGGTAGATTTTAATAGAAAAATGAAATGATTACACTTGATAAAGATTTTCCATTGTAAGAGTTGAGGCAAGATCTTGTTTCTGGGGAGCAGTGAACTCTCTAGGAATGCAGGTTCATCAGAACATCACACACTTCTTGTGGGCTGATTAAGGAAGTTTTATTATGCTCCATGAAAGCAGTGCATGCAGCCCCAGCCTCAATCTTTTACCTCCAGATGGCTAACTGTGGAACTTCTCAGGGTGCTTCCTGTTGGGGTCCCCTGCATAAACAGAAGTTAGGACATTCAATGGCAGAGGGGACGCTGCATCCAGAATAGCCCTTCGTAATGCTCTATCTGGGAAGCACATACCCTTCAAAATAGTATCTTGTCCTGGCTGGGCGCAGTGGCTCAAGCCTGTAATCCCAGCACTTTGGGAGCCCGAGGTGGGCGGATCGCCTGAGGTCAGGAGTTCGAGACCAGCCTGACCAACATGGAGAAACCCCGACTCTACTAAAAGAATTAGTGGGGCATGGTGGCTGGTGCCTGTAATCCCAGCCACTCGGCAGGCTGAGGCAGGAGAATCTCTTGAACCCAGGAGGCAGAGGTTGTGGTAAGCCAAGATCGTGCCATTGCACTCCAGCCTGGGCAGCAAGAGCAAAACTCTGCCTAAAAAAAAAAAAAAAAAATAGTATCTCGTCCTTTGCCCAACACAAACTCTTTAACACGGGTTAAACACCTTGCAGACACTCAGATATTCCTAGGACACCCTTTGCTCCTTTCACAATACCTTTCACAAATACCTCAGCTTCTTTTGGAGCTCCAGATAAAATGTTAAACCCAGTTGTATTAGTCACGGTTCTCCAGAGAAACAAAATCAACAGGATGTATACAAGTATATATAGAGAGGTTTATTTTAGGGAATTGGCTCACATGATTGTGGCAGCTTGGAAAGTCAAAGTCTGCAGGGTAGACCAGCAGGCTGGAGAACCAGGGAGGGGAGCAGAGGCAGTCTGCTGGCAGAATTTCTTCTTCTGAGGGAGAGGTCAGTCTCTTTTTACTAAGGCCTTCAACTGATTAGATGGGACCACTCACATTATGGAGGTAATCTCCTTTACTCTACTGACTTAAATGTTAATCTCACCTTAAAAAGTCACAGAGACATCTACAGTGATGCTTGACAAAGTATTTGGGTACTGTGGCCTAGCTAAGTGGACACATAAAATTAACCATCATATCAGTGCCTCTCAAAAGGTGCACTCACTGGTCCTCCCTCACTAAAACTGAATAGTAATAATAATATTTTCCAAGTGGCAAAAAAGAAAACCCAAGTTAATAAATTATATTTTCCAATTCTAAGTTTTCTTCTCATTCATTTTTCTTACACCTGTGACTCCTGCACTTACTGTTTCTTGATCATTGCCAAAAAGAAGTTGTGGCCACTTGGCTTGGCCATGTCATTAATATTTTATGAAGATGACGCTCATTGGCAACAAGAAAATAAACAGTGGTTTTTTTTTTTTTTTTTGGTCTTATCCTAGAACACACACGCACACCACTCAAACACATGAAAACAAATACAAAAAAAATAGGCACCTGTGCTTAGTTTCTCTAGATAATAAAAGTACACTAATTCCCTGATAAGAAAGTTACCTGTTTAGACCAATGGAGAGAAGTTTCAGGCCTAAGGTGATATTTGAATTGGGATGATTTCCTGCCCTTTAGCAACATTGGGAGAGAGCTTTTACATGTTTATGCCTCTAGAGACTGACTCTGTGCCTGACCCTATGTGGGGCTATGAACCTTTGTGTAGCATGAGGCAAGTGATTTTTAGCACCTCTAATACTTTTCTGCATTTTTTTTTTTACATTAAGCCAGTATTTTACAGTCAGGAAAAGTCTCCCAAAACAATTATATGAAACATGATTGATAGGTACTATTTGTACCATCTGTTCTTAGTGTTGACTGAAAATGTAGCATATACATGTGTGTTTATGTGGATGTGTATTTTTTTATTATACCTTAAGTTCTGGAATATATGTGTGGAACATGCAGGTTTGTTACATTGGTATACATGTGCCATGGTGGTTTGCTACATCCATCAACCTGTCATCTACATTAAGTATTTCTCTTAATGCTATCCCTCCCCTAGCCTCCCACCCCCAGACAGGCTCCGGTGTGTGATGTTGCCATCCCTGTGCCTGTATGTTCTCGTTGTTCAACTCCCCCATATGAGTGAGAACATGCGATGTTTGGTTTTCTGTTCCTGTGTTAGTTTGCTGAGAATGATGTCCCTGCAAAGAACATGAACTTATTCTTTTTTATGGTTGCATAGTATTCTATGGTATATATGTGCCACATTTTCTTTATCCAGTCAATCATTGATGGGCATTTAGGTTGGTTCCAAATCTTTGCTGTTGTGAATAGTGCTGCAGTAAACATACGTGTGCAAGTGTCTTTATAGTAGAATGATTTATATTCCTTTGGGTATGTACCCAATAATGGGATTACTGGGTCAAATTGTATTTTTGGTTCTAGATCCTTGAAGAATCGTCACACTGCTGTCCACAATGGTTGAACTAATTTACTCTCCCATCAACAATGTAAAAGCATTTCTATTTCTCCAAACCCTCTTCAGCATCTGTTGTTTCCCGCCATTCTAACGGGCGGTGGTTTTGATTTGCATTTCTCTAATGACCAATGATGAAGAGCTTTTTTTTCATACATTTTTTGGCCACATAAATGTCTTCTTTTGAAAATTGTCTATTCATATCTTTTGCCCACTTTTTGATGGGGTTGTTTGTTTTTTTCTTGTAAATTTGTTTAAGTTCCTTGTAGATTCTGGATATTACCCTTTGTCAGATGGATACACTGCAAAAATCTTCTCCCATTCTGTAGTTTGCCTGTTCATTCTGATGATAGTTTCTTTTGCTGTGCAGAAGCTCTTTAGTTTAATTAGATCCTATTTATCTATCTTGGCTTTTGTTGCAATTGTTTTTGGTGTTTTAGTCATGGAGTGTTTGCCCATGTCTATGTCCTGGATGGTATTGCCTAGGTTTTCTTCTAGGATCTTTATGGTTTTAAGTCTTTCATTTAAGTTTTCCCAACATCATTTATTAAATAGGGAATCCTTTCCCCATTGCTTGTTTTTGTCAGGTTTGTCAAAGATCAGATGGTTGTGGATGTGTGGCACTATTTCTGAGGTCTCTGTTCTGTTCCGTTGGACTATTTATCTGTTTTGGTACCAGTACCATGCTGTTTTGGTTACTGTAGCCTTTTAGTATAGTTTGAAGTCAGGTAGCGTGACGCCTCCAGCTTTGTTCCTTCTGCTTAGGATTGTCTTGGCTATACAGGCTTTTTTTTTTTTTTTTTTTTTCTCGGTTCCATATGAAATTTAAGATAGTTTTTTTTTTTCGGTTCCATGTGAAATTTAAGCTAGTTTTTTTTTTTTTTTTCTAATTCTGTGAAGAAAGTCAGTGGTACCTTGATGGGAATAGCATTGCATCTATAAATTAC
>NW_016811065.1:758664-845791 GCF_001698545.2 Rhinopithecus bieti
TTTTTTTTTCTAATTCTGTGAAGAAAGTCAGTGGTACCTTGATGGGAATAGCATTGAATCTATAATTACTTTGGGCAGTATGGACATTTTCATGATATTGATTCTTCCTATCCATGAGCATGGAATGTTTTTCCATTTGTTTGTGTCCTCTCTGATTTCCTTGAGCAGTGGTTTGTAGTTCTCCTTGAAGAGGTCCTTCACATCCCTTGTAAGTTGTAGTCCTGGGTATTTTATTCTCTTTGTAGCAATTGTGAATGGGAGTTCACTCATGATTTGGCTCTTTGTTTGTCTGTTATTGGTGTATAGGAATACTTGTATCCTGAGATACAAGTATTTTGTATCCTGAGACTTTGCTGAAGTTGCTTATCAGTTTAAGGAGATTTTGGGCTGAGACGATGGGTTTTTCTAAATATGTAATCATGTCATCTACAAATAGAGACAATTTGACTTCCTCTTTTCCCATTTGGAAAACCTTTGCTTCTTTCTCTTGCCTGATTGCCCTGGCCAGAATGTCCAATGCTATGTTGGATAGGAGTGGTGAGAGAGGGCATCTTTGCCTTGTGCTGGTTTTCAGAGGGAATGCTTCCAGCTTTTGCCCATTCAGTATGATATTGGCTGTGGGTTTGTCATATTAGCACTTATTATTTTGAGACACATTCCATCAATACCTAGTTTATTGAGAGTTTTTAGCATGAAGCACTGTTGAATTTTATTGAAGGCCTTTTCTGCATCTATTGAGATAATCATGTGGTTTTTGTCTTTGGTTCTGTTTATATGATGGATTACGTTTATTGGTTTGCATATGCTGAACCAGCCTTGCATCCCAGGGATGAAGCCGACTTGATCATCATGGATAAGCTTTTTGATGTGCTGCTGGATTTGGTTTGCTAGTATTTTATTGAGGAGTTTTGCATCGATGTTCATCAGGGATATTGATCTGAAATTTTCTTTTTTTGTTGTGTCTCTGCCAGGTTTTGGTATCAGGATGATGCTGGCTTCATAAAATGAATTAGGGAGGATTCCCTCTTTTTCTCTTGTTTGGAATACTTTCAGAAGGAATGGTACCAGCTCCTCTTTGTACCTCTGGAAGAATTTGGTTGTGAATCTGTCTGGTCCTGGGATTTTTTTTGGCTGGTAGGCTATTAATTACTGCCTCAATTTCAGTACTAGTTATTGATTTATTCAAGGATTTGACTTCTTCCTGGTTTAGTTTTGGGAGGATGTATGTGTCCAGCAATTTATCCATTTCTTCTAGATTTTCTAGTTTGTTTCCATAGAGATTTTTATAGTATTCTCTGAAGGTAGTTTGTATTTCTGTGGGATCAGTGATGATATCCCCTTTACTATTTTTTATTGTGTCTATTTGATTCTTCTCTCTTTTCTTCCTTATTAGTCTGGCTAACAGTCTATCTATTTTGTTAATCTTTACAAAGAACCAGCTCCTGGATTCATTGATTTTTTGATGGGTTTTTCATGTCTCTATGTCTTTCAGTTCTGCTCTGATCTTAGTTATTTCGTGTCTTCTGCTAGCTTTTGAATTTGTTTGCTCTTGCTTCTCTAGTTCTTTTAATTGTGGTGTTAGGGTATTAATTTTTGATCTTTCCCACTCTTTCCTGTGGACATTTAGTGCTATAAATTTCTCTCTAAACACTGCTTTAGTTGTGTCCCAGAGATTCTGGTAAGTTGTGTCTTTGCTTTCATTGGTTTCAGGGAACTTATTTATTTCTGCCTTCATTTCATTATTTACCCAGTATTCATTCAGGAGCAGGTTGTTCAGTTTTATGTAGTTTTGAAGTTTTGAGTTAGTTTCTTGATCCTAGGTTCTAATTTGATTGCACTGTGGTCTGAGAGACTGTTTGTTACGATTTCCATTCTTTTGCATTTGCTGAGGAGTGTTTTACTTCCAATTATGTGGTCAATTTTAGAATAAGTGTGATGTGGTGCTGAGAAGAATGTATATTCTGTTTATTTGGGGTGGAGAGTTCTGTAGATGTCTATTAGGTCCACTTGGTCCAGAGCTAAGTTCAAGTCCTGAATATCCTTGTTAATTTTCTGTCTCATCGATCTATCTAATATTGACAGTGGGGAATTAAAGTCTCCCACTATTATTGTGTGGGAGTCTAAGTCTCTTTTTAGGTCTCTAAGAACTCGCTTTATGAATCTGAGTGCTCCTGTATTGGGTGCATGTGTATTTAGGATAGTTAGTTCTTCTTGTTGCATTGATCCCTTTACCGTTATGTAATACCCTTTGTCTTCTTTGAACTTTGTTGTTTTCAAGTCTGTCTTATCAGAGACTAGGATTGCAACCTCTTCTCTTTTTTTATTTCCATTTGCTTGGTAAATCTTCCTCCATCCTTTATTTTGAACCTGTGTGTGTTTGCATGTGAGATCGGTCTCCTGAACACAGCACACTAATGGGTCTTGACTCTTTATCCCATTTGCCAGTCTGTGCCTTTTAATTGGTGCATTTAGCCCATTTACATTTAAGGTTAATATTGTTATGTGTGAATTTGAACCTGTCATTATGATACTAGCTGCTTATTTTGCCCATTAGCTGATGCAGTTTCTTCATAGTGTTGATGATCTTTAAAGTACCAGTTTTTCCTTTACACATGTTGTGCTTCCTTTAGGAGTTCTTGTAAGGCAGGCCTGGTGGTGACAAAATCCCTCAGCATTTGCTTGTCTATAAAGGATTTTATTTCTCCTTCACTTATGAAGCTTAGTTTGGCTGAATATGAAATTCTGGGTTGAAAATTCTTTTTTTTTTTTTTTTAAGAATGTTGAATATTGGCCCTCACTCTCTTCTGGCTTGTAGGCTTTCTGCAGACAGATCTGCTCTTAGTCTGATGGGCTCCCCTTTGTGGGTAACCCAACCTTTCTCTCTATCTGCCCTTAACACTTTTTCCTTCATTTCAACCTAGGTGAATCTGATGATTATGTGTCTTGGGGTTGCTCTTCTCGAGAAGTATCTTTGTGGTGTTCTCTGTATTTCCTAAATTTGAATGTTTGCCTGTCTTGCTAGGTTGGGGAAGTTCTCCTGGATAATATCCTGAAGGGTGTTTTCCAACTTGCTTCCATTCTCCCCATCACTTTCAGGTACACCATTCAAATGTAGGTTTGGTCTTTTCACATAGTCCCATATTTCTTGGAGGTTTTGTTCATTCCTTTTTATTCGTTTTTCTCTAATCTTGTCTTCACACTTTATTTCATTAAGTTGGTCTTCAATCTCTGATATCCTTTCTTCCGCTTGATCGATTTGGCTATTGATACTTGTGTATGCTTCACAATGTTCTCAAGCTGTTTCTTTCAGCTCCATCAGGTCATTTATGTTAGTCTCTTAAGTGGTTATTGTAGTTATCAATTCCTCTAACCCTTTATCAAGGTTCTTAGCTTCCTTGTATTGGGTTAGAACATGCTCCTTTAGCTTGGAGGTGTTTGTTTTTACCCACATTCTGAAGCCTACTCTGCCAATTCGTCAAACTCATTCTATGTCCAGTTTTGTTCCCTTGTTGGTGAGAAGTTGTGATCCTTTGGAGGAGAAGAGGCATTCTGGTTTTTGGAATTTTCAGCCTATTTGCACTGGTTTTTCCTCATCTTTGTGGATTTATCTGCCTTTGGTCTTTGATGTTGGTGACCTTCGGATGGAGTTTTTTGTTGATGTTGATACTATTGCTTTCTATTTGTTAGTTTTCCTTCTAACAGTCAGGCCCCTCTTCTGCAGGTCTGCTGGAGTTCGCAGGGGGTTCACTCCAGATCCTGTTTGCCTGGGTATCACCAGCAGAGGCTGCAGAACAGCAAAGATTGCTGTCTACCTTTCTCTGGAAGCTTTGTTCCAGAGGGACACCTGCCAGAAGCCAGCCAGAGCTCTCCTGTATGAGGTGTCTGTCGACCCCTGCTGGGAGGTGTCTCCCTGTCAGGAGGCACTGAAATCAGGGACCCACTTGAGGAGGCAGTCTGTCCCTTAGCAGGGCTCAAATGCTATGCTGGAAGATCCACTGTTCTCTTCAGAGCTGGTAGGCAGAAATGTTTAAGTCTGCTGAAGCTGTGCCCAGAGCTACCCCTTCCCCCAGGTGCTCCGTCTCAGGAAGATAGGAGTTTTATCTATAAGTCCCTGACTGGGGCTTCTGCCTTTCTTTCAGAGATGCCCTGCCCAGAGAGTTCGGTGTGTATTTAGTTACTCAGTTTTGCACTTTACTCTTGAAACCTTTTGAGCCTCTGTAAGTATTACCTTGGTCTTGGCTTGCTTATTTGACACCTGTATTCACTTGCTTATCAAACCTCACCCTCTTATAATGCTTCTCAGGTCCATCTTCTTCCTTTTCAGTTGCCTGGCATTGTTCCATAATGGATTGATGAAATTCTGATTATTGCATGAGCTTCTAACTAGTCTTCCCTCATGGCAATCTAGCCATTGTCTTGTTGCTGAAATCGTCTTCCACACATACCACGTTAAGCAACATGCAATGACTCCTCAGAGTCCTTTGATCACGTCTAAGTCTTCCTCCTGCCATTCAAAACACTCTCTTCCTCAGCAGCCTCATCTCTTGCTAATGTTCAGAATGGCTTCTTCATAACTAACCTGTTATTGTACACCAGTATGCCCCAACTCCCAGCTTGGTGCTTGGTTTTTAATAGGTGCTGAATAAATATTTATATATTAAGAATGATATTAATATATGCTACAATTGCTGAGTTTGTATTATGTTTAATACTTTATTTCATATTAATTTTAATAATCTGATTTAACTATCACTCTATTTCCATTTTAGTTCAAAGTGGCTGGGGCAGTTCTTGAAACATACCAGATACCCAAAAATGTTTGTTGGATGAATGAAGAGAAAATTGGGCTAGAAGTTAAATGATTTGGCTGATGTCATATGGCTACTAAATTACAGATTTCAGATTCAAAATCAGGCTGTTCTAATACACAACACTATGTGCTCTTCCAGCCCAACATTACAAATTCATGCAGACTTTTCACTATACTATGTTACCTACAACAAAACAAAACAAGCAGCCAGAGAAGCATAAATAGACAATTAGTCTCCATAAGCAAGAGTTGGAAGAGCCCAAGCCAGAATCTCAGGCAAAGTCTGACTCTGTCAGGAAGCCACTTATACTCTTTCAGTTATAGTAAGAGCAAAGAGCAAAGGATAGGTTTTCTGGGGTATGTCTTACTGGAGCCTTAGATGTGTGAAACTGAAGTAAAGCAAATCATAATGCCAAACTTTTATCTACTGTGTCACACTCTGATTTGGATAGGCTTTGTTCTGATGAGATGTAAAAGCCTTAACATTCCCACTTAATAGCCTGGAATGCTCTATTTCTTACAATCCTAGAGTCTTGGGTAAACTCAGTCTGTACTTCCTAAGGTTAAAGAAGCATCTACATGTTGTCCTAGGATAAATAATATAGCAAATTCCTTTCCACCTGCCCCAGAATCAGTGCAGTTTGGGAGTTTTCAGAAAGCTATTACTTTCCCTGTTTGGCAGTTCTCAAATGGGCTCATGGTAGATTAGAGACAGTTTCTGAAGTCATGCTGACTTTCTTGAAATTCAAGATAGTTTGACCAGGTTGTATGCTTACTGACTAGCATTTTGGCTTTCTGCTCCCAGTTCTTTGTGGGTTTTTTCCCTCTTTTCTTTTCCCTCTTTTCCTGGCTAATGAATACTAGCTGAACTAGTTCCCTTTAATCAACTACTCTGGCTTCACATCCCTGACTCTTCACAAGGAAAATGGTGACTTCAGATTTGGATCTTGCAGGGGTTAGAGCACTGCCAACCCACTGGCAGGCTCTTTACCAGCTTGGGTTCCCATCGAGGTAGCAATCCCACATCCTGGACTGGTGAGCTTCTCTGCAAGGTGCCAAAGTTGTTAAATTCACTCCACTGCTTTGGAAAGCAGAAGACATCCAGAGGCAATTGTAGCATTTTCAAAGTTTGGAGAGAAGTTAGGGCTTCTCAGTGAGGGGATCTATTTTTCCCAAGAGGACCTCTGTTTTTCCCAAGATGTTTTCCCAACATCTGGCCTTTTCCAATCCCCTCACTTTTGTGGATATTGCAGGTAAAGCAAATGTTTCAAACCAGTGACTATTCAGCAAGTGGTGCCCCCAAGGACAGTCTCAGTGGGGCAAGGAACTCCTGTGATCCAAATTCAAACAACTCTTAGGACCCAAACACAAAACACACAAAACATAAAACCCAAAGCTGCTGGGAATTGAAGGGAATCTTTCCAGTGGGAGGGAAGAACTGATAATCTATGCTAAGTGAAATCAGGAATAACTGGACAATAGCAGTTGTTACCATTCAACACCATTGGTGGCAAATTTGCATTTTTGCTGTTTATAAACACCAGTTCCACAGGATCTCCATTGAGCCCTTTTGAAAAAGTTCAGTGGCACTCATGTCCCAAGCATGCTAAACCCAGTGTTGTGTTTATCCTACAATACAAGAGGGAATTTCTTTGTGAAGGGATTTTTCTTTGTGAACCATTACTGAAATGCATGACTGCAAGATGCAACTCCTTAGTGGGGGCAATCCAACTACTCCCATGGAAGCCAGGTCACCCCAAATTGGAGAAAACTTCATTCTCTTGGAACTACTAAACTATGTTGCTTGGAAAATATGTTAATACCATTCATTGTCAAACAAGTTGGTTAAGTCCAGAAAACGGGCAGGAAATACCAGGCTGCATTCACATAGATGCCCTGAACTACAGCATCTCTTCGAATGAGACTATTATTGACTTTCTTAAATAAATGTCATGGGGTAAAATCATGCCTTATGCAAACCAGCTGAAATGTGTGATGTAACTATGTTAGCACGTTTTTATAGCCCTGAAAGAACGCAATGGGGTGGGGGTCTATCAGTAATCATCTAAAGACGCCGAGTATACATTCCAGATGTTCATTATGTCCCAGCCATTTGCTGGGAGTAAAGTGGGGGCTTTCTTCTTGTCCAGGAAGTCTGATTTTAGTAATTGAAACAGAGAGTCACTTGAAATATCATATGTTTGGAATTATAATACTAAATCTCATAGTTCCAGTTAAGTAAGTGTATATGTGCAAAATAAAACAAACATATAAAAAGCAGTGGGGGGAGAGAGAGAGAGAGAGAGAAAAGGAAAAAAGAAAGAGCAAGTAAAGGCAATACTATAGGACCTTTGCACCTAAGCTCTTTCTTTCCCGTTTCAACCTCACAACACCTTGTTCATTTCTACTGTCAAGCTGAGCCTTTACCGATAAGGTCCAGGGACATAGGAAATAAATGCACATGCATATCAGATTGACTGGATCACTGAATAACAGACCTGTGCAAAATCAGACTGTTCAATGGCCTGCACTATCGGAAAAAGACACTCACTCGTTGTGCTGCTTAAATTGCAAAATCTTCTCCAAAAGGAATTAGTTTTGAGCTGTCTTTAATGAGTTCCCTTAAAAACTATTTAGACTTTTAGACTGTAGAAATCTGCTTCAAACGCTCTTTATCCTGGAGGGTAATGTGTTGAATCACACTAACTTTTTTTGTTGGAGATATTATAAAATCAATACAACAACCGAAGCCCTTTACAATTCAACCTGGCTGACCTTTGCAAATGAATATACATACATGCCTTGCATTACATAATTTCACCCATCCTTCTGATCAAACTGGACTACTTTTTATACTCTAGACATGCTTCATTCCATGTGCACGCTCAGCTCCTGCTAAAGAATCCTCATCCCCACCTCAATCCCTATGTTTGGGGCTGAAAAGTTGAGCACATTTACCACCTGTCCTTCATTAATCCTCCTGCCGTCTCTTCTGTGCCCCCAACCCCTGCACCAGCTAGAAGTGATGATTCACCTCTGTGAACTCCCATATCACTTGAGTCATGACTTCTTCTTTCTATGCATGTATGTAAATATGTAGACACGTATCCATATATTTATTGATTCCTTCATTCATAAAATATTTATTGAGCATAATAGCCAACATGCCATGAAATAGAACATGTTGATGAGTGAGTAAAACCACACCCCATCTCTCCTCTTATGGCAGTTTACCATCTACTGCAGGGAGACCATTATTCATGAAATGATTATACTAATTAAAGTATACTTACAAGCTGAGCTGTGAATCATACAAGAAATACATGTTCCTTCTTTCTGTTTGTTGTTTTAAAGAGTGTAACAAAGGTACTTGATCCAAGTATGGACTGAAAGGGAAGGAAGCAAGGGAATCTTCCTTAAGGAATAGATATAGAGGCAAAGGGTTAAGTTATCTCAGTTTCTTAAGGGAAGACTTTACTCAGTACTTGTCTATGCTAGAGCTTCAGGCAGAGCTGGAGGGACTCAAAAAAAAATTTTTTTTAATGAAACAGCATTTATAAATGCAGGTCAGAATAAGTGAGAAGCAGAGGCTCAAAATACCTTCCTCCCCATCTACTGAAGGAAAACTGTCTCTCTTAAAAATACAAACAATCCCTGGAAAGGTTACATTCACTGGGAGCTTAATAGGAATTGCTTTGGGGTTTTATATAAGACTAACAAAGTTTATGCTTTTCATCAACACTATATTGCCTTCCAACATCTCCCACCTCCTCACTGAAAACTGCTTCCAACACTAGTCTCAAAAAGGAGGTTACAGTCAGAACTGGTTACTCACTTCCTTCTTAAAGACCACATGGTCATCCTACATGCTTTTAATCCTTCTTGACATCCCATCATGGGGACTCTCTAGACTGCTCTGTCCATCTCTCAATCTGACTTAATCTTCTATACCCCTCCCCCAAATCTTTCTATTGTGCCCCTGGAACTCATAGCAGGTCGTCAGCAAAATTCCCCATTTCCTCATCTTCTTTTGCTTCCTCTTTTTTCTTTAACTGAAACCCATGTGCCTCTGGAGGAAAGTGATTCTGCCTAGTCCTCTCTGTGGAGACTGTTTCTTTTTCTCTTGTATTTCATGCACACCAGGGTCTGGAGATGATGGATAGATGTCCTCTTCAATCCCTATGACTATTTTCAGATGATTTCTCTCCCTCTTTCCCAAACTGCTCCATCTCCAGCTCCTCTGGAGCACAAGTTATCAGAATATACCTCCTGCTCTCCCACTTGTTGCCACTATCCATTGTCGTTATTGTCAGTCCCCTTTATTCATTAAAGATTTGTTGTCTAGATCACTGCCTTCTTTCCACCATTGACTTTGTTAGCATTCTTAAGTACTTTGGCATCTATGTAGACAGTCTCTTTGGCAATCTGGCTCCTCAGCTTTTTTGCCTCCTTGTATTGAGTCATCTGTTCTTCCATCGTACCTCATATATCAACCCTAATTCTCATACCCTAAACTTTGGGTAACTTGCATTACCTCCAAAGTCTCCATTGTAAGTATTTCACTCCCTGTATTCCATTTTCTATTTTTCCAGCCCACCTCTTCTAGTACTCCATCTCTAACCATTCCTTGCCACTATTGGGATCTCAAATCCTTTGATTCTTCTATATTTCCTTATTCCTTATCCCATTATGTCCTCAATTTCCCCTTTACTCAACCCATCATTCTGTGACCCATTCCATGACCCATCACTTTACTCCATCCCCTGTGTGTACATACCTCATCCATGTCTTTTCCCATCACATTTGTAAGGGAAAACCACAGTTCTGAATCTCCATCAACTCCATGCCTACACCTGTACAGCTGAATATGGTTGGAGAAAATGCATAACCAAGCTGAATGGCCTCACTTTAGATTTTTGACCACAAACATCGAATCAACCCTCAGCACTGTCTGGAAATGCAAGACCTTTCCAGAAACAATGTGAAGAACATTAGGGGAAAGGACAAGACTAGGAGCAAGAGGACTGGGTAGACTTCATATGAGAGATTCAGATTAAGAGATGACGGGTCTATGGATTAGATAAGTGGTCACAGGAATGTTGGTCATACTTGTTATCAAAAAGACAAACGATAACAAGTGTTGACAAGGCAGCGAAGAAAAGGGAACCCTTGTATACTGTTGATGAGAATGTAAATTAGCACTAGCCACTGTGGAAAACTGTAAGGAGGTTGCTCAAAAAACTAAACTTAGAATTACCATATGACCCAGCAATTCTACTTAAAATATTTGAAATAAGTTTGTTGAAGATGCACTCCCATGTCCATTGCAGCACTATGAAATCAATGTATCTACAACAGATGAATGGATAAAAATATGGTATATATACCACAGAATATTAATAGCCTTTAAAAAGAAGGAAATTCTGCCGTTTGTGACAATATAGATGGCACTGGAGAACATTATGCTAAGCGAAATAAGCCAGGCACAGAAAGACAAATACCACATATTCTCACTTACATGTGGGATTTATAACAATCAAACGCATAGAAGCAGAGAGTAGAATGGTGGTTACAGAGGTTAGGGGGAAGGGTAAATGTAAATGAAGAGATAATGATCAGAGGGTACAAAATCTCAGCTTGAAAAGAGGAATACATTTTTGTAGTTCTATTACCCAGTGTGGTGAATATAGTTCATAATAGGGTATTGTATACTTTGCAATTGCTAAGAGTAAATTTCAAATGTTCTCACCACAAAAAATGTTAAGTATCTGAGGCAATGGATATGTTAACTAGCTTGACTGAACTATTCCACACTGTATTCTTAAATCATAACATCATTTTGTACCCCACAAATTTATACAATTATAAATTATTGATTTACAATAAAAATTTGTAAAAAAGAAAAGTTAGGATATTAGTTTATGGAAACCAAGTGGAGAAAGTGTTTTAAAAAGAATAAGGAGAGGTTAGCAATATTAAACTCAAACTCAAAGTATGAATCAGAGTCACCTAGAGGACTTGCTAAAACATAGGTTACCGGGTCACATCTCAGAGTTTCTAATTCAGCAGATCTTGGGTGGGGCCCAAGACTTAGTCTCTAATATGTTCCCAGGTGACATTTGTTTTATGATGGCAAACCACTGCTGTAAAGATTCTGAGTGAGTTGAGATTTGAAAAGAGTTTATTGGTTTTGAAAATGAGGAAAAGAAAAACATATCTATGTTGTGTTGGGTGGAAAAAGATGCAGGGAGTTAGGAACAATTGGGAGGAGAAGATATGAAGAAAGTGAGGATGGACAACTCTTTCAAGGCATTCAGTTATCAAAGAAATGAGGCCAGGTGTGGTGGCTCACACCTGTAATCCCAGCACTTTGGGAGGCCCAGGCGGGCAAACTGCTTGAGTTCAAGACCAGCCTGGGCAACATGGTGAAACCCCATCTCCACAAAAATTATGCCTGTGGTCCCAGTTACTCAGGAGGCTGAGGCAGGAGGATGCCTTGAGCTCAGGAGGTAGAGGCTGCAGTGAGCTGAGATTGAGCCACTACACTCTAATGTGGTGACGGAGCAGGATTCTGTCTCAATCAATCAATCAAATAAGAAAGAGGAGTCAGATAGGGGGACTTACAGGGAAAGCCTTTTCATTTAAAGTTAAAAGAGATTTGGACATGTTTATCTGATGACGCCAAAGACCTGTAGTGAAGCCCTGAGAAACAGAAGGGAACGGGAGGGACAGGAGGCAAATGCTATCTTAATGAGCTGGAGGGGACCAGAGAAAACAGGTGAGATTCGCAGATGGAGGGGCAGGTAATTGAGAGTCATGGATGGTGGCAGATGTGGAGAGGTTTGTGAATGGAGGAGCCCATCCTTTGTTTTGTTTTGTTTTGTTATTTTGAGACGGAGTCTCCCTCTGTTGCCCAGGTTGGAGTGCAGTGATGCGATCTCGGCTCACTGCAACCCCTGCCTATCAGGTTCAAGTGATTCTCCTGCCTCACCATCTTTGAATTGCCCAGTTTTTCCCTTAAGATAGAAAACAAGCTCATCTGCTTAGAGCAAAGGAGAAGGTAGCAGAGCAGGAGGTTTAAAGAGAGGAGAACGCCTGAAGTAGCTCCTGAGGAGAAAGGGAGAGAGTTGACTATGGACAAACACATGCTGTATTCAGAGCAGCAAGGGCTCAGCTGTGGTTGGACTCCATGATTGCAGAATAGACAGACTTCTCCCAACACTTGGCAGCCGTGGTTTAGAGGCAGAGAAGGCTGACTGGAATTTACCCAGGGTAGGGGTGACTTTCTCTCTTGCTCTTTTGAGAACAATAATACCTCCATTAACGAGCGCTCTGGGAATAAAGCTCTTTACTATGAAAACAGGCAGTCTGAAAAACAAAAACATGTCCATAAATCATGAAAGCAGAACATTTGTAACCTTGTGACAAAATTGCTCAGCATGCAGTTTCTTTTTGTCCTGGATCAGACCCTAGTCTAGATCAACATGTAAAATCTTTGAAGACTGTCTTCTGTCCCAGGTCCCCTTGACCTGCTTCAGGGGTCTGACATCTCCCGTTCTCTTCAACCCCACCCTTTAGCAAACCTGGGAAGGATTTGATAATCAATCTTGTTACTGCTGATTACAGACTGTTGGAATCCCTCACTCATGTGTTGCTTTAGTTGAGAATATGTATTTCAAATGTCTTTTCTCCAGCTGTGGAATGATATTGGACTTTCCTTCTTTAAAAAACATTTAGCAACAGCAGGAGTACAGGAAAAGGAGACAGTATATCTGACTTCCAGTGCCCTGTATTGTATGCAACAGCCAGAAAGGTATCTGATACAGATTATGCTTAGCAGGCATCTAGTGAATGGATGAACAAATGAGTAAATGAATGAATAAATAATGATGATGTGTTGGAGTAGGGATAAAACTGATGCAGAAAGAGAAAATACACATTGTTGGTGGAAGTACAAATTATTACAACCTTTGTTGGGGGCACTTCTTAGTTGGGTTTCCTTAGAAGTCAACCAAGACAGAAATTTTGAAGGTAAGTACTTGCTTTAGTCCATTTTGTGCTGAGTCTGGGTAATTTATAAAGAACATAAATTTATTTCTTGCACTTCCAAAATCAAGGTGCTGACATCTGGTGAGGCCCTATTGCTGTGCCCTCATAGAGTGGAAGGTGAAGGGCAAAAGAAAGTGCACCTGCTCCTGCAGGCACTTTTTATGTGTGTATGGATTATAGTTAATAAAACAAAATGCAAACTTCTTCCCCTGCTTCTATTCCCCACCTTCTAATCTCAAGAGAATTGAATCTTAAAGAATTCCAACAGTTATCTTGGGGCTCTTAAAAGCCCTGATGTTGGGATTATTCCATTCCTAGCATATCACAAAAGTGAGTCCTCGAGGCTTCTTTCCCTGTTGCATTTTTTACAGGGCTCTGCTTTTCTGCAACCAAAAGACATGATGGCTGATCAGTGTCTTTTTAAGAGAAACACAAAAAACAAATACATTCTGCCTCAGGCTGTACTAGATGTCCTTTATAATTGGTTGCCAGTTGAAATGTTCTCATCCTTGAAGAAAGTCCCCTAAGTGGTTATGACACTTTTTCAGGCAGGGAAGGCACTCCTTGGGGGTACCTTGAGGGTACTCAAAGCTTTTCAACATTTGGCTGAGAAGTGGTGTGTCACAGAAGTGTCTGATTAACGTAGATCTTCATTTTGAGGAACTGCTGCTTTTTCTGGTATGCTGGGGGACAGAGGAACTAATTTGCCCTCATGAAACTCCTGAACTGCTGCTGTTTCTTCTGCTTTCACAGCCTCTCCATGGAGGAGAGGATTAATCAGCTAATTGCTCCATGTAATCAGTATAGGAAGCCACATTTAGAATAGAATGCCCAGCTTAGATGGTTTAATTTTGGGCAGGGAGTAGGGGGAGAGGTACAGAATCCCCATTTCTCTTTGTCGGCATTACTGAATAATAATAATGACAAAGATAATAATTTCTCATCTGAATGATCACAACAGCAACCCTGAATGCTCTTCCCGTCTCTAGTCTTGCCACTTTTAAAATCATCTTCCAAGATGTGACTGCAGTGATCTTTCTAGAATGTGCACTTAACTCTGATGATCCAATTCCTGAAGACTTTCAGTGGAACTCTATTTTCTTACAAAGCAAAATATATACCATTAACCAGGGTACTCAAAGCCTTTCATGGTCCAATCTTTGTCAAATTATCTAGCCACATCACTTTCCACTTTCCATATTTTTGTGCTTTCTGCAGTGTTTACTGATCTTTACATGAAGCTTATGTTCTCCTGTATTTGCAAGGTCAGAGATGCTGGCCCTTTGGGTTTCCATGGCCCCGTTAGTGTCTTTCCCTTTCATAGTACTTACTATAATGTATTGTAATTTTATGTTTTATTGCCCATATCCTTTATTAGATGACAAACTTTTCTAGATAAATATAATCTCTTTCTTTATAGTCACAACATGCCGTAGTCATTCAATAAAGTTGTTTACGTAGATTAACTTCCCTCTACTCTTTCCCCATCAAATGCCTTTGCTTGAATACCTCAGTTCACTCACCTTTGTAAATACCTCATTCCACTCTTACTATCTTAGGTGTAGTCAAGAATAGCATTGCAGATTGGGATCCCCAAGCAGAAGACACTGCAATGAAGATTCACGTGCTGAAATTTGGGGGGAGGTTTCTCAGGATCAGCACCTGCGGAGGAAGTGAAAGAAGCAGATTGGGAAAAGAGAGAAGTTGGGCTGTTGTATGGAGGCAACAAAGCCTTAGCTGACCCCATGGAAAGCTCTAAAGCTGGGGTAGTCCTTGAGGGTTGCCCAAGTTGGGGCAGAGAGGCTGAGTTTTTATATCCCTACATCAACCAAATGTTGGGTGCAGACTGACCCTGGAAAGGGTTATGACCTTGGCAAGGTTATAAGTTCTCTCTTCACCCAAGAGCAATTGGTGTAGAGGCCTGAGAACTGACAGCTCTTGATGGGCAACACTTGCAGCATTTGAGGTAGTAATCAGGAATTTCAGTCCTGAATAGGGATATGGACAGTGCAACCTTCTGTATCAACTATAAATATGAACTCTGGAGTCAGAATGCCTGTGTTTAAATGTGAGCTCTACCATTTGCAAAGTGTTTCAGTTATCTATTGCTATGTTACAAGCCACCCTGAAAGTTAATGGCTTAAGAAACAAGTCATTTATTTAGATCACAAATCTGCAATTTGGGTAGGGTTCAGTGGGGATAGCTTATTTTTCTGCACATGGGGTTAGCTGGGATGGCTCATCAAATGTTGAAAGAACCACCTCCAAGACGACTCACTCACATGGCGGTCAATTTCAACATGGACAACATGGCTTGAGTTTCCTTATGGCATGGTGGCTGGATTCCAAGGATGTATTCTCAAGACAGCTAGGCAGAAGCTGTATCACCTTTTATGGTCTGGCCTCAGAAATCACAGAGCATCACATTTTGATAGAGGGGTGTTGCTATGGTTCCAGTATTCCCCCTGCTGCCAAACTCATGTTGAAATTTAATTGCCATTGTGACAGTATTAAAAGGTGGGAACTTTAATAGTAGTAATTAGGCCATGAGGGCTCTGCCCTCACGAATGGATTAATGCTGTTATCTTGGGAGTGGGTTTGTTATTGTAGGAGTGGGTTCCTTATAAGTTTCTGTTCATTATAAATTACCCAGTCTCAAGTATTTGATCATAGAAGCACAAAAGGGACTAAGACAGGGTTCGATACTACTTTGTAAGAAGAGCATGTGAGATTGAATTTACTGTTATGACTATGTTTGAAAAATACAATCTTCCACAATTTCCCCTCTGGCCACTATAATTCATGCCAATTTTTATGCAAAATATACTCATACCCTTCTCCCAAGACCCCCAAGTCTCATCCTACTACAACATTGGGTATAGCCACTTGAGTGTCATTCCGAAGACCTATGACTAAAGAGTCAAGTTGTCTGCTCCTCTCATACCCAACATATAATGGGGGACTTCATACAATAATCCCCATAGATATTTCCATTCAAAGAGGGAGAAAATAAGAAACACACAACTGTTATGGCACTACAACAGTTTTGAAATACAGCCAGATGCTTGCTGCTAGTTCTTTGATTAAGCCTCATTCTACTACCTGGGAATGGTTCTACACAGCTCTTGGTTCTGCCCCCTGACTTTTGGCTCCATACTCTAAATTTTGCAGCTGAATAATTTTCTCAGTCTACATCTTAGTCCAAAGCACTCTTTTAATTGTATGCAGTTTCCATCCCTTTTAGTCTGAATTGACAGTGCTTTTACCAGAACTATTCTCTCTCTCTCTCTTTTTTTGAGATGGAGTTTTGCTTGTGTCGCCCAGGCTGGAGTGCAGTGGCACAATCCTGGGCTCACTTCAACCTCCACCAACTGGGTTCAAGCAATTCTCCTGCCTCAGCCTCCCATGTAGTTGGGATTACAGGTGCCTGCCAACATGCTGGCTAATTTTTGTATTTTTAGTAGAGACAGGGTTTTGCCATGTTGGCCAGGCTGGTCTCGAACTCCTGACCTCAGATGATCCGTCCTCCTCAGCCTCCCAAAGTGCTAGGATTATAGGTGTGCACCACCATGCCCAGCTCAGAACAATTCCCTTAAAAACTCTTTGGATTTTCTATGAATCATTTTGACATGTACCCACTAGACAAAAGTCATCCACAGACCTATTTGAGGCAGGTATTTCTTTCCATTGGACCTCTGTGAGTGTCCTAAGGAACATCACCCTTATGATTCTTAGAAGCCTTATTGTTTAATGGAGAAGATCTGTGAGAGACGACACTCATACCCTCAGAAGTTATTTTATCTGAATATATCTCTGAGATACCACCTTAAATATTTCTTAGGTCTTAACAAGTGATTTAAAGCCACACCCTGTATTCAGTCCTCTTTGCCTTGAAACCATTTATAGATATGAAAATCTTGGAGAGGCTGGGGATGAGACATAGTTTTATTTCCAAACCCTGAAAATTCTGACTGTTTTGTATATAATGGTTTGTCCTTTACCTCATCTCTCTCCTCTCACATTTTATCATAGGCAGCTAGAAGAAGCAAGATGACTCTCCCAATATTCTTCTTGAAAGTCCCCTTGGTTAAATCATCAGATCTACTAGGTACATTTTATTTTGACCATGCTACCCCAGGTAACTGAATTACGAAATTTTCTGCCACTACATAATACAACATGGGGATCTTTTCCTGTAGCTTTGAATAACATTTTATTCACTTTTCTTTTGGATATAGTAGCTCCTTGAAGCTTTTTAGGCTTTTACTAAAATTCTCTTCAAGATCTTTTAGGATTCTGCTTACTGTACCAAAGCCAATGCCACATTTTTTATATTTTTTTAAAGTGGCAACATCCAATTCCCATACAAAAAAAATTAATTTATCTCTTACTCCATAGCAGACCATCCCAAAACTTATGGCTTAAGGTAAAACCAACGATTTATTTGGTTCATCGATCTTCAACCTGGGCAAGGCTCAGCAGGGATGTTTCATCTCTGCTCTACTCAGTTGTGGTGGCTTATCTGGTGGCTGGAGGATTCACTTGCAAAATGGCTTATTCACAGAACTGGCAATTTGGGGTTGATTACCAGTTCCTCTCCATGTGAACTTCTTCATAGGGTGATATGGTTTGACTGTGTCCCCACCAAAATCTCATCTTGAATTGTAGTTCCCATAATTCCCACACGTTGTGGGAGGGACCCAGTGGGAGATAATTGAATCATGGGGTGGTTCCCCCACACTGTTCTCGTGGTAGTGAATAAGTCTCACAAGATCTGATGGTTTTATAAGAGGAAACCCCTTTCACTTGGCTTTCATTGTCTCTTGCCTGCCTCCATATAAAATGTGCCTTTTGCCTTCTGCCATGATTGTGAGGCCTCCCCAGCCATGTGAAACTGAATCCATTAAACCTCTTTTTCTTTATAAATTAACCAGTCTCAGGCATGTCTTTATCAGCAGCCTGAAAACAGACAAACATATAGGGTGAACTAGGTTTTCTCACAGCATGATGTCTAGGTTACGAAGGTGAGAGTCCTAAGAGAACCAGCTATAAGCTGTATCACCTTTTATGACCTAGGTTCAAAAGTCATGTAGTACCACCTGTGCCATAGACATAAGTTTGCCCAGAGTCAAAAGGAGGAGACATAGACCCCAGCTCTTGGTGAGAGGAATGTCAAAGTCTTATTGTAAGAAGAGAATGGCCATATTTGAAACATATAAGCTAAATCAGGCATATTATTTAACCTTTGTGTACCTCAGTATATTCTAAAAGTGTAGTATCTTGGAGAAGACACACTACTGCAGTTGTTTTGACTAGCACAGAGTGGAGGGAGCCTACCTTCTCCTTTTATCCTTTACATCAGAATTCTGGTAGACTACAGCCCAGGGCAAATATGGTCCATTGCCTGTTTGTGTCAATAAAGTTTTATAAGAACACAGTCACATTCATTAATTTACATGTTGTCTATGGCTTCTTTCACATTATAACACCAGAGTTGAGTAGTTGTGACAGAGACCATATGGCCTGAAAAGACTGAAATATTTACTATCTGTTCCTCTACAGAAAAAGTTTGCCAATTCCTGCTTTATATCCTTGTCAATCATAGAAAGTTAGAACTGGGAGGGGCCTTATAGATGACCTCTTTGAGTACACTCTATTCCATACTATGGATGACAATGCTCAGGCCCAAAGAGGAATAAGTGACTAGTTAGAAGTAATGACTTTTAGGCCAAGGCAGGAGGATTACCTGAGTTCAGGAGTTTGAGACCAGCCAACATGGTGAAATCCCGTCTTTACTAAAAATACAAAAAGTGGCTGGATGTGGTGGCAGGTGCCTGTAGTCCCAGCTACTCAGTAGGCTGAAGCAGGTAAATCACTTGAACCTGGGAGGTGGAAGTTGCAGTAAGTCTAGATTGTGCCATTGCACTCTAGCCTGGGAAACAAGAGCGAAACTCCGTCTCAAAAAAAAAAAAAAAAAAGAAGCATTGACTTTTTTTTTTTTTAAACTGTTTACAGTGTAATTTGTTCTATGCTGCTAAACACTTTACAAATACTCTCTCCTTTCATCCATAGCAAACACAAGGTAAACCCTATTTTAATTCCCAATTCATGTCTGAGGAAAGTGAGAACTCAGTTGAGTAATGTGTCTAATTACATACAAGCAGAGCTGGAATTCTAACCCAGGTCTTGCTGAGTCCAGAGCCAGTGCTCTCAATCACAGTCTTTCTCAAAGTGTGCCCTGCAGTCCACTTGTCTCAGAACCACTCACATGAGACCCACTGTACCACACATATGCTATACTCAGGGCTCTCAACCCAGGCGGTACATTGGAATCACCCGAGGAGGTAAATATACCGGTACTTGTTAGAAATATAGTCCTGCAGACTAAGAAGGCCTGTGATGGGTCCCTACGCATCCCTCTTTTTGGCAAATTCTCTTGGTGATTCTTTTCTCATTCAGTATTGAGAATCATTTTTCTCTACCCACTAGAACTGGGTTTTTCTAATTGCTACTTAGGAGTTTAGTGGATAGTATTGTTGTTCAACTGACATCTTTACATCAGTTCCCACTTACTCCATCTTACTATTGCATCTACAAAGATACCGTGAGAAAGGCTATTATGAAAGTTGAGCCAAACCTTAAGGTGGCTTTAATGGAATGACCAGGAGGAAGGCACATCTATTCCCTCCTGGTCTGACTTTCTCTTGAGTACACATTCTCCTCTGAAGTAAAAGGAGCACAGAGAGTGGTAACCCAAATTCTAATTCTGAGAACAGGAGGGACTAGGAAAGAAAAAGAGAGAAAACCTGGGACTGGGAAAAGTTGGCAGCTTCTGGGGACTGGAGAGCAGCTTCTGGCCCAGCAGAATGATTGTTGAGTTTTTCCCTTCACTTTCCTTTTGCTTTCAATATTCATGTATTTGCAGAAGATTTGAAAATGGAAAATAAATGCAAACAGCAGCCCTTTTGGCTCTAACCAGCCAAAGCCAGAGAAACTAACAATTTTTAAGTAATCATTACTCATATGAACTCATTTAAATCTTGGTACTTTGAAGGAGTGCAATAATTATATCTCCATTTTACATATGGTTGTTTGGTTTTATTTACAGAAGTTGTGATTTCTACATACATCACAGATGTTTGGTGAGTTGCCCAGTAAGCAGGGCAGGAATTTAATCCTTATTCTTTGAGCACAGGAATGGCAAGAGAGAAGCTTCCTAATCAAGGCTCTCACATTTATCAATAATGTCAAAGCATTGTTATGACTTAGGCAGTGGCTTTTGAAAAATTATAGATTCTTTGTATATAGGAAGAGATATTCTCATTCTCATTTTGCTCATTTAACCTGTTGGCAAAATTTGACAATGTTTTGCAAAACTTGACAGTCTCTTGGATTTGTAAAAATTTACTTTGTAATGCAGATGCTAGAAGAGGCCTCTAACTCCCTATCCACATGTTGCCCTTGGTGGATTAACCACCCTGGTTTGCTCAGGACTGAAGGGCTCATGGGACACAGGACTATCACTGCTAAAAGTGGGAAGGTCGTTGGTAAAATCGGGTGAGCTTGTAAGCCTATTGGTTGCCCCAACTTGTGTACAGAACTCAGCTATTTCCTGAGTTCACAAAAAAAGATCTACTCACTAACATTTTATAATTGACATTTCTCATCTCTTTCCTCTTTCCCCTCCCTCCCTCTTTGAGGAACAAATATAATTCTTGTACAGAGGAGTTTGCCTCTCTTCCTGAAGCCATGGTACCACCCATTTCACGGCCCCAGGGCCTTAGCGTCTACTCCAAGTAAGCTTATCACAACATTTCTTGACACAGACACTGTGCTCTCGTGAAGAGGAATGCTGGCAAATAGTTTTATCTTGGCTTGTTGCTGCTTTTTTCTATATATCACCTTGTTCCAAATTGATATGTTTTGTGACAAGTCCACCTAATCTGTGATAATCCTTCACTATTCATCCTATGAACCCCAATGTACTTAGTACAGAATGCCAAACAGAATGTCGTATACATGACCAGCTGGGTGGCCTAAGACAATTCACTTGATTTCTCTGAGCTTGGATGCCTCACTTAAGAAAGGGAAGAGCAAAACAAAATGATTTTAAAGATTCCTTCCTACCCAGACATTCCTTTGTGTTATGCACTGAGTTGAATGCAACTGGGTCATGGGAATCTTTTCCAAGTAGCTTGGAAAGCTCACAACAACATCGTTTAAATATGCACTGATGCAGAACATGGAAATTGCAACAAAGTTGATCCTCAGACCTTTGCTAACAATGATATAACAATGGCCATTAGTGTCTCCCTCATTTTCAGAAGTCCCTGCTCTCTGCTCTGTTCTCCTGTGGCAGGGTGCTATTTAGACAGTTACTTATGTGTTAAGCACTTAGAAACAAAGAGGTACATTCTTTCTACCCCTAATTTTGAAAGTACTTTATACATATTGCAAAAATTTTGGAAAATGTAGAAAAGCACAGAGGATGACAAAAATCATCAATAATCTCTCCATGCAGATATTACCAATGTTAAACTTTTGGTGCATTTTGTAACCAAAAAAAATGTACTATGCTCTTTTATAATTAGCTCTATTCACTTAGCAATAGATTATCCTTTCTTATTTTATGTGAGATTTCTAGTAGCTCAGTTGGATTCCATTTTATGAGTAGCCATAATTTATTTAATCGAGCCTCTCTGAATATTGGGGGTGCCCAATCCTTCAGATTTTTTATAAACAAACATCTAAGACTGAACGTGGTGGCTCACACCTATAATCCCAGCAGTTTGGGAGGTTGAAGTAGGAGAATTGCTTGAGGCTGAGAGTTTGAGACCAGCCTGGGCAACATCCTCATCTTTACAAAAAAATTTTAAAATCTTAGCTGAGCCTAGTGTTAACTTGTCTATAGTCCTAGCTACTTGGGAGACTGAGGTGGGATGATAGCTTGAACTCAGGAGTTCAAGGTCGCAGTGAGTTATGATTGTACCTACACTCTGGCTTGGATGACAGAGCAAGACAGTCTCAAAAACAAACAAACAAACAAACAAACAAAAAAACTCCAGACATATAATGAATTACTTTTTTTTTTTTTTTTTATCAGATATTCTTATGTCTGACTACTTTCTTAACAGATATTCCTAGTGGTGAATTCTTAGGGTAGACATTACAGACATTTTTGTTTTAAAAAACTGTCCAAAAGTGTTGTCTTCCAAAAGTTTTCTCAATTTACACTTCCCCTAACAGGACAGAATTGGGGCTACTCCTTGCAGTTTTGCCAACAATTAGTTATGACCAAGGATTACGTTGGTCAAGTGCTTTCGGTAGGGGCAAAGTCTAAAGTGGCAGCCAAACTGCTATTGCTCTTTGATCTTGCCATGTTTATATAATATGTCTGGAAATAGGGCAGGAAAGCAAACAGTGACATTGATCATTTGGGGTTAGAGTTATCCAGTAAGTATTGAAACACCTAAATATATGTCAGGGATTCTTAACCTAGTGTCTGTGAACCTTACTCCAGACTTTTATCCCACTTAATATAATAGTCTGCTCCAAGCTGAACAGGCCGATTTAAACCAGACGCCATGACTAGGCCACGAGGAAACTTAAGAATAATTGAAAGGTTTATAGGAAAAGGGGGAGTGAAGGAAAACTACCCATAGCGAGTGCACTTGTCATATGGATCAACTTATTTCATCATTAATACATGGTGCAGACATGTTTATACCCATTTTGTCAGTGGAGAAACTGATAACTTTGAGAGTCTGGGACTTCCTTCATGGTCATGCAGCTAATTAAAAACAGACCTGGGAGCCGAACCGTGATTGTTCTGACCCTAAACCAGTGCTGTTTCCATTATAACACCAGCACGTGTTTGCCTTCCTGGAAAGGAAAAATAAGGCTGGGAGTAAACATAGTGTAAAAAGAGTATTAGATTAACAGCATAATACCTAGCCTGCAATAGAACTTGAATGTATTTTTGTGGAGGGAGTAAATGAATGACGAGTATTTACATCTACTCCTTTGCTTAAAATGTCCTAAGCAATAGGAAAAGAGTTGGTAAGGCTTTCTCCTCCACAGAGTTGTTTGGTTCAAGACTTCGCCCTTTAATTATACCATACTTTCTTCACTCCAAATTAGTCCAAAACAGCCTACAATAGCTTTGTGTGCCTGGGTGGGAGAGGCAGTCTGGGAGATGTGTTAGGGTGATATGAACTTTCTGATTTTAGTAGGTAGCATATTGGTGATTTCATGTGGTTCAGCTTAATAGTTCAAAATGCTGGTGTTTCTTTCCACTTTTAGTACTTACGAGGGAAAGAGAGCCACTTTCTCTTCCCTCTCAAGATCCTGTGGACACCCCTTTCTCCTTCTAAACAGAAGGGGCAAGGCCAAGTTGCTTGCTCTTGATGTAACAGCACTTAACATAGCTCATCATCTGGGTGTTGGCTGCAGTGGGCAAAGGTGGTGGAATTGGCAATGGAAAAAGCTTTGATGGGAAGGTGTGGAGGTAGATCCAGAGAAGGACCACTTGTTCAGCAGGGAGCATGGCCCCAAGCACAGAGACTGAGATAAAGACCAGGACCCTGATTCCAAGAGTGGGAGGAGAAGGGCAGAGGAAGAGGCAGAGGAGAACAAGACAGAGTTTACATAGGACCTGAGAAATCACATGAATGTTTAGAACCAGGAATAAGCCACAGCCTCAGAAGTTAGGCCTCAGGTTCAAGGTAGAAGGAGGTGCAATCTTTATTTTGTTCTTTAAATGTGAACAGGAGAACACATTTTTCCACATTGCACTGAGTCCAACAGAGCCCAGGCATTGGAGCTGTTGCTGTTAATCCTCAGGGGAAGTTTCAGGCTTTACCACTCAGTATATTCTCCAGGGATCTAGTTGCCTGGTCAGGACTGAAGCTGTACAAAGAGACATTCTTCTCTTTGCCAAATGTGTGGTGGTTCCAGAGCTCAGGCTGCACGTTGGGGCATTCACGGGTTAAGATGGGCAGGTTGGGGTTTGTCTTTTCACTTTCACATCGTGTTTCTCCATGGAGTCCCTGTGAGCTGGAGAGAGTGACGCTGAGAGTGTGCTGTTGAGGGAGGGTTTCCCCAGACACCTGGGAGGTTGAGGCCATGACCCCAGTGTCCCTAAGCCTGCCAGCCTTTCCTGACACCTGGCTGCTGGGTGAACACTGGCATAAGTGGATGCGAACCTCAGGCATGCCTAACTTTGCCCCATCACTTGACTGCAGTACTGAAGCCCCCAATTGCCTTAGGGGAATTAAATATGGAGCTGGAGACCTGAGCAAATCAGGGTTCTTTTAACCTTTTTTAGAGTCTGGGACCATGCCACGCCATAATGTATGCTATGGTCTGAATGTGTGTGTTCCCCTGAAATGTCAAATGTTGAAATCTAACCCCCAAGGTGACAGTAAAAGGGGATGGGGCCTTTTGAGAAGTGATTAGACATAAGGGTAGAGTCCCCATGAATGGCATTAGTGCCCTTATAAAATAGGCTCAAGGGAGCTTGTTTCTCCCACCATGTGGGGGCACAGAGAGAAGGCAACATCCATGAATCAGAAAACAAGATCTCATCAGATGCTAGATCTCCCAGGGCCTTGATACTGGAGTTCTCAGTTTCCAGAACTCTGAGAAGTATATTTCTGTTGTTTATAAGCCATGCTGTTTATAGTATTTTGTTATAGCAACCCAAATGGAATAAGGCAATGTGTCAAGAGGCTTAGCAGTGTACTGGGGTGAGGAGCAGGGACGGCACAGACAGGCTGATGTGAGGCAATTCAGGCATCCTGCATTCACAGCTTTTAAATAGTTACCTTAGCCGGGTGTGGTGGTTCACGCCTGTAATCCCAGTACTCTGGGAGGCCGAGGTGGGTGGATCAAGAGGTCAGGGGTTCGAGACCATCCTGGCTAACATGGTGAAACCCTGTCTCTACTAACACTACAAAAAATTAGCCAGGTGCGGTGGCAGGTGCCTGTAGTCCCAGCTACTCAGGAGGCTGAGGCAGGAGAATTGCTTGAACCCAGGAGGCAGAGGTTACAGTGAGCCGAGATTGCACCACTGCACTCCAGCCTGGACAAAAGAGTGAGACTCCATCTAAAATAAATAAATAAATAATTACCTTAATCCATTCACCCAATAGTTACTGAGCCTGTTTTCTCTACCATGCATTGTGTTAATTTTAGAGATCACAGCAGTGAATAAGACAAATAAATTGTCTGTCATTATGGAGCTTCTATTCTAATGGAGAAGGGATAAGCAAGGAAACAAGTAAGTAATCTCATTCTGTATGGTGATAATGTTATGAAGTAAATACCCAGGGTGATGGACTGGAGAGTAGTGGGAAGAGGCTTGTTTTACATAGGGTTGTCCCAGGGCAATTGATTGAAGGTCCAACAGGTGAGGTTAAACCAGCTTTGGGAGGATCTGGGAAAAAGCAGGCCAGGAAGAGGAAAAGGCAGCTACCAGGGCCTGAGGTGGGAAGGGGCCGGTATGTTCTGGGGCCAGTGAAATGAAACAAGGCCAGAGTGGGAGGAGAGATGCTAAGAAATAAGCCTAGAAAGAAGAACACAAGGGAGGATGGGCAGCTACTTGGGGGCCCCATCTGGGAGTTTGAGTTTTATTCGTAACACAATGGTAGGACATCGGAGGGTTTTCAGTGGTAGACTGGCATGTTAGGAATCATCTTTTAAAAATGTCACTCTGGCTGCTTTCTGGGAATTACAAATGGGCAATGGAGGATCCAGATAAGCGATTTCAAAGCCCTTTGGCAAACTCAGTGCCAGTCCTTGACTTCTTGTGAGATCTCCTTGAAAAAGCACTTGGCAAAGGGTCACTGCTTTTTATAAGTTCTAAAATTCATATTGAAATGAAATCATGGGGAGAATCTAATAAGAACTTTTTGGGCACTCTTTTATGAAGATCATAAAGGAGATTAGAAAAAAACATACATTTGGAGAAGTACCCCAAAAGTTTATGCATCTTTTAATTAATTAATGAATCATTCATTTATTCATTTTTTCTTTCTTTTATACAACAAATATTTATCATCTTTCTACTCTGTGTCAGGAACTGTGCTCTGTCCAGGGATTCAATGGGAGAATAAATGGATAGTATCTTCTGCCTTCTTGGGGCTTGTGGTCTACTCTAGGAAGTTTTCATAGCCTTTAAAAACTCAGCCATGTTGCAAGACAAGTTCTACAGACCTTCTGTACATCATATTACCTATAGTTAATAATATGGTATTGTGTACTTTAAAATACACAAAGAGGATAGAGCTCATGTTAAATTGTTTTACAACAAAGAAACCAACTCAGAAAGTAACACAAGGTAATTTTTGGAGGTGATGGATATGTTTAGTACCTTGATTGTGGTGACAGGTACTGTGGTTTTACACATATGTCCACATTCATCAAAATGTACACAATAAATATGTGCAATTATTTGTATATCAGTTGTACCTCAGTGAAGCATAAAAAGGGAAAATGAAAACAAAAAGGAACTGAGCCAAATGGAAGCACGAGGAAGAGTGGAGAGACGTCACATGGGAAGAGCCTCAGGTTCTCATAGGAGTGGGAGCTCGGTAAATATTGATTGACAAACAATTGATGTTGAACAAGTTGTTAACATCTCTGGACCTGTTCCTTGCTTTCAACAGAAGAGAAAAGCTGGGCAGAGGGCTGGAAACTCCGAGTAGCTGGCGTGTAAGTCTTCTTTCAGTGTTAAAAGTGGGATGCAGAAGTAGGATAGAAGGATAAGGGTGACACCAGCTCAGCAATCTTAGCATCACTAAACATAGGATGACCTATGTGCGGACCTCCTAAATGGCACAATATGATGGATGTAGCACTCCCTGTGAAGTTTTCTTTACAGAAAATTGGACAATAGTTTGATATTGGTAAAGCTGCTAGAGCTACCTACCATTTACCGGAGATAATGAGGAAAGAGAAGCATGTTGAATGCATCACAGGTCACAACATGTAACCAGCCAACGCTAAGTGTAGACAGTTCTATAGGACAAATTATCTGTTTTTGTGTTTGTTTTTTTAAACACAGAAAAGTGCCAGGTTTTGGGTGAGTTAGATTAAAGGAAACTTCAGAGACGTTTCAACCAAAAGCAATGATAGATCCTATTTGGGTCCTCATTCCACAACTAGATGTAAAGCGACGTTTTTGAGACAATCAAAGAAGAATGAACCCAAACTGGGTATGAGTTGACCTTAAAGAGCTATTATTCATTTTGTTAAGGGCAATAATGGTTCTACGGTTTGGCTAAAGGAAAAGAAGTTCTCAGGTGTTTCATACTACAACATAAGTGAACCTTGATCACATCATGCTAAGTGAAATAAGTCAGACACAAAGGGACAAATATTGCATTGTATTATTCTACTTATAGGAAGTACCTAGAGTAGTCAAATTCATAGAGACAAGAAGGTAGGATGGTGGTTGCCAGGGGCCGGAGTCAGGGAGAGGTGGGTACTTAGTGTTTAATGGATTCAGAGTTTTAGCTTGGGAAGATGAGAAAAGCTCATGGTTGGATGGTGATGGTTGTACAACAATATGAATCTACTTAACGCACGTGAACTTACACTTAAAAATGCTTACAATGGTAAATTTTATGTGATGTTTATTTTACCATGATAAAAAAAAAGAGAGTTCTTAGGTATTAGAGAGAAATGCTGGAGTAATTCCAGGTGAGTGAATGATCTGATGCCTGGGATTTGCTTTAAAATAGTCTAGTAAAACAAAACAAACAAAAAGTCTGGAGGATAGAGGAGAAACAAGACTAGGAAAATGTGTATATTGTTGAGGCTGAGTGATGGATAATGAGGGCTAGTTATAGTATTCCTTTACTGATGATATGTTAAACACTTTATAATATGAAGTTTAAAATATCTCTGTCATGGTTTGGTATGTTAATTTTCTGAGAGGCTTGCTCTTTTTAGAGGACTCAATTAAAAAAGCAAAAACAAGTCCTGCAAAGCCCTAGTAACATGAGCTGTCATGGTATGAAATTGAGCGTAAAAGAGGGCCCAAGCTCCAGGACGTGGTCATAGAGACTGCATTATAGTGAGCAACTGCCTCATATGTTATATAGGCACTCTGTGCTGCTGCCCTTGTCATACTGCTGGGCAGAATAAATAAAACTGTATGCATCAGTGGCCCTTCTTGCTGCCTCCACCTTAGAACCATTGGGGAGCGTTTAAAAATACTAACGCTCAGGCCCCATCTCAAAACAATACCAATTGAGCTAGAATTTCTGAAGGAGGGCTCCAGAGAGCAGTAGTTTCATAGAGCTCCTTAGGTGATTCTAATATGCAGCCAAGGCCAAGCGCTACTAGTATATGAACTGCTTGGTGCCTAGGAGGTACTCACAAAATGCTGATTGAAAAAGAACCTGGAACAAGTTGCCTAGTATGCTGTGTTTCAGCCATTTGACAAAGTCTTTTATGGAAAATGATTTATATGCAACCTTTTCTCCCTTCCACCCAGGGGATCCGACTACCAGAGGCCAGAAACTTATTTCTGGAGTCTTTGCTGGAGCAGGCATTCTTATGCCCAAGAGAGTATTGTGGTGGCTGTTAGCAAGAGCCTGGAAAGATAAGAACAATTTCAAAAATGTTTTGGGGCATCACAAAACCCCATTGTAACACAACGCTAGTTGGAATAACATTAAAGAAAAGTGAATTATGCCTGTTTATCAAAGGGAAAATGAAAGCCCCTTGGAAATGAGTTTTATTTTGAAGCTGAAGCCTTTAATCAAATTGACAATAAAAGATATGGTCCTTCTATGAACCGAGGAATGATAAGCAGCCATTTGCAATCTCAATACATAGCTTCTGGCATTTAACTCTATGTTTCACCCCTGGTGTACTGAGAATGAACCAATATTCATGATGGTTAGAGAGAAATGGAGTCCTTATCCTGATTCAGTTAACTGAGTGCACAGTGGAAATAATTCCACATATCTTCCTTTCCTCACCTCTGTGCCTTGGAGTTCAGAAAGAATATTCACAGGCAATCACTTTAAACAGACTGACAAAAGCACGTGCTCAAAACTTTCATTGCAAAGAACTTTTCCATATAGTAATAGACTTTAAACCTGAAGTGAAGCATATGTATGTTTGTGTGTGTCTGTGTGTGTGTGTGTGTGTGTGTGTGTGTGTGTGTGTTGTGGTGGGGGCTGTCTTTTTATTTCTCCAGAGCCAAACAGAGTGAGTAGTAGATGAATAGAATTGCCAGACTTAGCAAATAAAAATGCATAATTCCCAGTTAAATTTGAATTTTGGATAAATTTGCAAATATCACCTGAGACATACTTATACCAAAAAACATTCAGTTTTTATCTGAAACGCAAATTAAAGTGGGCAGCCTATATTTTATCTGGAAACTGTACAAGAAGAAAAGAGGGGTCCTTCCTCTTACATATCCAGAGTCCAAATATCTTACTCCAGCATGTCCAGGATGTCTTGGAGGTTCAGATCAACAATAAATGTCCAAAAATATGGGCCAGGAGGGTGATATTCGCAGTCAGTATCAAGAAGTCAATGTATCAGTTAGCAGATGGTTCAGAGCATCACCTCAAAACTCTATGGCTTAAGATAATAATTTACCACTGCTAACACTTTTGCAGATTGATCATGGTTTGTTCATGTAGGCTAGACTGGGGTTTATAACTATAGGTCTGTGATTAATTTGGGGTAGTTCAGCTTAAAGCAATGGCAGCTGGAGAGACTATGCTCCCTATCTCTCTTCTTCCTCCTGACAACAGTGGGATCATTGGTGCATGGTCCTCTCATAGTGATAACAAAGGCACAAGTGTACACGTGGAAATATGCAAGGCCACTCAAGGCCAAAGCTCAGAACAAGTACGCTGCCATTTCTGCCTACATGCTATTGGCCAGAGCAAGTCACATGACCAGACCCAAAGTCAAAGGGTAGGGAAGTACCTTCCACCCACGAAGAGGCTATGGCAAGGGTGTGAATCAGGGCTAACAATTCAACCTACCACAGGAAGGCACAGGGAAATTGAGGTTTAGGGAAGGGAATCAAGTCATTGGCATCTTTTGGAAGCAAAGAGGACCTAGACATGTAGGGAGGGAGAAACGGGAGGTCAGTTACTGGGGAGCTGGGCTACAAGGTCAGAGGGGCTCCAATGCAAGACTTACTTGATTCTTAATTTGATGCCAATATTTCCATGTGCCTGGAAAAGTTCTCATGGACTGAGATGAGACAGAACATACAGGTAGGGATTTAATGGTCTCGGCAATGAAACTTACAGGACAGTAGTATGGTTAGCAGTTCTCCTAAACTTTACTCCTTAACTCACATTGCACCCCTTGCCATCTCACCCTCCATTAATTACTCCTTTGACTGAAGAGACAAGACACCAAGGCCATGGTAAAAGACAACTCATTTGCATTCATTAGTGTTGTAGCCAAGACTTTTTCCATTCAAAGAGGAGAAATCCAACAAACCAGTCCAAGCTAAAAAGGGAAATGTTAACATGTAACTAAAAAGGCTATGGATATCAGCTTCAGGCAAGGCTGAATCCAGGTGCTCAAATGATGTCAGTGGGGACCTGTGTTTCTCTGTTCCTGGGCTCTGTGTTCCTCTGTGCTGGCATCATTCTTAGGCAAGGTTCTGCTTCATGAGGCCACAATGGCCACTGAAAGCTCCAGATGTACACTCTATCAACTTGGCAACTTAGGAAGACAGATCACAACCCCCCCACTCCCCCTGGCTTTTTTCTTCAGTTCAGTGAAAATCCTGGAATTGAGTTTTGGGCTTAATGTGGGTCAAATGTCTACTTTAGGCTTAGTGTGGATCAAATGTCCAGGATACTGATTTGCCGTACCTGAGTGTGCGAAGCCGAATTGTGACATCTGATCACTCCCACCTAATCCACTCTGACTGAAAGCAGGGGAGGGGTGGGAAAATTAGGGAAGTGTAACCAAAGATGCTGTGCAGGCAGAAAAGCAACACATATCTCTATGGCTTCTCATTTTCCTTAGAGTAAAAGCAAAAGCTCCTTCAGTATCTGCTTTCCCCACCTGTCACTGTCCTATTACCTCCCACTCTCCCCAGCTTTATTTCTTTTCAGCTGTACTTGCCACCTTCCTCTCGCAGGCATTCAAGGAGCACCTATATTAAGCAGCCTGTGCCACCTATTTGGACACTTTCTCACTGATACCTCCCTAAACTATTTTAAATAGCAATCTGAGCCCTCATCACTTCTAATCACTTTTACCCTAATTTACTCTTGTCCTCCTTTTTTTTTTTAAATAGTATTTCTCATATCATGTTTATTGTTGACTCTGTCTCCACCTTCATTCCTATCCCCTTCTTTACTGCCTGCAGAATGCCAGCTTCACAAGGACAGAGGTTCTTTGTATCATTCATGAATATATCTCAAGGGCCAAAAATTGTGTTGGCCACATAGTAGGTGCTCAGTAAGTATGTGTAGCATGAACCTACTACAGTTTCTGAGAGATGCTAAACATCAGATCAATTTTAGAGAGAAGGGATTTGCTAGGGTTGCAATTCCACAACGATCCAAATCCCCAACTCTCCTGTGATGTACCTATGAGAGAAACATTAATGTTTCCTTCTGAACTTAGATAAGACCCACCAGGTAAGCCCTATGAATCAACGAACACTTCCTGAAATTAGGAAGTTATGCTCTAGTCTTGCATACAAGATGGAACTTGGGATATTAGCCCAGGTGTGGTGCAACTAGGGAGTACCAGATGTCTTTCTCTGTGGCAGTGGTGGTGGTGGTGGAGTATGACTAAGAAGGTAGATGGCATCAAAGTGGAGGTGATGGACATTGAAAGAGAGATGGTGAAGTGTCTAAAACAAGATTAGGGCTGTGCATGGTGGCTCACGCCTGTAATCTCAACACTTTGAGAGGCTGAGGTGGATGGATTGCTTGAGCCCACGAGCTCAAGACAAGCCTGGGCAACATGGTGAAACCCTGTTTCTATTAAAACACAAAAAATTAGCTGGGCAAGATGTCACATGCCTGTAGTCTCAGCTACCTGGGAGGCTGAGGTGGGAGGATCACCTGAGTTCTGGAGGTCAAGGCTGCAGTGAGCCATTATCATGCCACTGTACTCCAGCCTGGGTGACGGCATGAAAACCTGTCTCAAAAAAAAAAAAAAAAAAAAAAAAAAAAAAAAAAGAAAGAAAAGAAAAGAATTAAAACAAGAATAGATCTTCATATTTTATACCTTATCTTGGAAGGAAAGGCCTTAGTTACCTGGTCCAAAATTGAAGAGTGCTTTACGGGCTGATGGCACGTATATAATCGTGAGGTATCTTAGTTTATTTTTATTGTGCACCAAAGGGTTGTAACTCTTCTTGTTAAACTAGGACACTTCTGAAAGTCACATGACTGATCATGGAATCCTCCAGGTGTGGGCATGGAGCTCTCATTTCATTTACCTAAGCCACAGCTTTTGCATCTTTCTGAGATGTGAATAGCATTCATTGGGTCCTCGAGAGATCCAATACCCACTGCCCAATTTCCATTGGTTTTATGAGGAATAGATGTTTGTCACTCCCTATTCTTAAGCTGCTGCTATTGAGAAATGATATGGAGATATGGAAAGTGTGCTGAGATTAGCAGTCAGTGGGACTGTGCACCACTTCCAAATACAGCATGCATTTGGAAGAGCTCATGCATTTGGAAGGCCCTGTTTGAAAGGTTATTTCTTAGGGGCTTTCCGAGAGAGCTGCACTTAAACAACAACAAAACAAATTAAACAGTTTGTGGTGAAAGCAGAGCAAAGGGTGGACCCCAAATTAACATGAGGGCCCATCTGCACTTGGGGGACTCCAGAACTCAGATCCCTGGGAATGCCTCTCTTTGCCAGTGACCTTATGTGTTTGTTTAACTGTCCAACTGAGGGTTCACCCTGACATTTAGGCAACAAGTCAGAGCCTGTGGAATTACGGTGACAATTCAAACATGAGAAAGAAACAGCTGCCCAACAGGGCCACAAGAAATACTGCTATTCAGGAAAACTGCTTTTCAGGGTTTTTTTTTTTTTTTGTCTTTCTTTTTTTCTTTCTCTCCTCATGAGATGTTGGTTACTGAGATCTCCTCCCCTGATTGTACTCCAGGTGTCTGTGGAGGAGGTGGCAACAGGCAGTTCCCGCCCTCTGGGAAGCAGCAAAGAGGTGGGGAAGGCAAGAAAGACACTGGAGAAAGGTACAGGATAATTTGTGTCGAGACTGGTGCCTTAAAAGGCGGTAGGAACAGATGGTTTAAAGGGAGGAACTGCTTCTTTGCACACGCAAAGAGAATTTCTGCAAAAATCTTCCAGAAACTTTTTGCAATTCTTATCCCCTTACCGCTGGACAGGGCAACTAAAAAGTGATGAGTAAGTGAGGAAGACTTCGCTTTTCGGTTGATCATTCTCTGCACTGTTTGGTTAACTTATCTTCCATATCTATTGTTTTTTAATTGAAGTTTTTTGAAAAGATCTATTTAATTACAACAAAATAAGTCACAGGGACTACATTCACTCTACCTTTATTCTCTATGAGCCAGGGTAAAGGGCTTCACTTACCAGCTGTGTGGACTTGGGCAAATTATTTAACCTTCCTGTGGCCTATTACCTCATTTAAAAAATAGGGTTAGTAATAGTGCCTGCATTTAGGGGTGGTTGGAGGACTCAGTGAGATAAGATACAAGGCTGGGTGCTGGTTATGACAAGCACTCAGTAATCTTAGCTATCACTATCACTAGTCTGGTTCAAATGCTGTCCGAACACAGAACTCAGCAGCATAGGCTAGTTTGTCCTAAAGACAGGCCCTAGCGGTCATGGCAAGTGACAGCAGCAGCTGCCTTGTGGACTGTTGTCTCTGGTCCCATGGCTGGGGCTCTGATGGACAAGGTTGCATGGTGCATAGATGGCTCCTAAGTGTTCAGATCATCAGAGGCGGGAAGGAACAGCTGTTTGGGATTGGAACCATGGGAACAGGCAGAAGGCAAGGTTGATGGGGTCACAGACACACCTGTCATTATCTTAGCAAAATAAATTGTCTGCCTAACAGCATGTCCTGATAGATCTGAGAAGAATAGAAAATTTGGAGCGGCCCAAGTGGTAAACAAGAAACGAAGTATGTATTCTATAATTTGGTTAAAATGTCATCTTCCCTGCCTTCTCACTTTTCCACTGAATATGTCTGGAGCTGGAAGGGTCTTAGCCATATATAGAATCATAAAATAATTGAATATAAGGACAGAAAGGAACTATATAGATCAATTTGATCCAGCCCCAAATGTCAATAGTGCCAAGGTTGAAAATCCAGTCTAAGCTAATGACATCTTCCCCCTTATAATGGTTAGTTTAAAATTCCAGGCTTAAGCCAATTAGCACAAGGTATATCAAGTAACAGAGAACATGATTTATACTAACTTATACAACTAGGACATTTATTTATCTCATATAGTAGGAAGTTCAGTGGTAAGGCAGACTTCAGGTCTGGATGATCCAGTAACTCAACAATGCCATAAAGTTTAGTTTTTCTCTATTTCTCTACTCTGCCATTCTTGGTGTGTGAGCTGTGGTGTTAGGCTGTTTTCTAAGATGTCTGTCAGCAGCAGGTGGGGTTGGTGTGCTTTCTTGTTTCTAACCCATGTTGGGGAAGAGAGGAGAGAAGAGAGGAGAGAGGAGGGAGGAAGAAGGGAGGAGGGGGGAGGAGGGAGGAGAAAGAAAGAGAAAGAGAGAGAGCACCTCTCTTCCAGCCATGTGATGAGAAGTCCATAATTTCAATCAGATTAAGGCAATTTAGGAAATGTGTTCACCTCTAGACCAGTAGTAGTGGTCAGGTAAAGACCTTGATTGTCTTAAATAGTGGTCAGGTGAATATCTTGATTGGCTTAAGCCTGGAATTTTAAGTCAACCATTAGTAAGGGGGAACACATTAGCTTAGACCTGGATTTTCAACCTTGGCATTTTTCACATTTGGGGCTGGATAAACACCTGTTGTGGGGGATGTCCTGTGCCTTGCAAAATGTTCATCACCATTCCTCTTCTCTGCCCACACAGTGCCAAGAGTAACGGGCCATGTGGATAGAGGAGCAGCTGAGAGGAGGACAGGGACCAGATGGGGCAAGATCTTGTAGACCATGTTCGGGATTTCCGTTTTTATCTTAAAAGTACTGGGAAGGGACAAATGGATTTTAAATAAAGGATAATTCTAGTTGAAGTCTGGAGAAAAAATAGGAGCAGACTAGTAGGGGAAACAGAGGGCCCTGATATTGCAGTAGAGCAGGTGATAACTGAGTCTGTTCCAGCTATGTTGGTGGAAGTAGAAATGGAGAGAAATGGACATATTTGAGTGCTACTTGGAAGCTAAACCAGATAGAACCCAGTGCTGGAGTCAATATGGGAGATGAGGAAAGGAAGATATTAAAAATGAAGCATGGGTTTCCGGTTTGTTAACTTTGAGAACACTGGAGAATGATCAGATTGTAGAAGGAAGATCATGTTCTGAATATATTGAGTTTGAGGCCTGTCTGAGATATTCAAGTAGAAATGTCAAATTGGCAGATGGAGATATAAGCATGGTCTTCATGAGATAATATTGGACTGGAGAAGGTAGTGAGCATGCTGAAAACTCACCTCAAGGGACTCTGATACTTAGCGGTTGTGGGTTGGATAAAGAGCCATGAATCTTGGAAGGAGAGGCCAGAGGAACATAATTAAGAGGGGTAGGAGGGGGTCCCAGGAGAGGGTTGTATTCCTTAAGCCATTGCAAGAGAGCATTTTGAAAGGGAAGGCTTGATCAGCAGTGTTATATGCTGTGGAGAGGAGATGGAGGGTGAGGACCAAAAGATTGTCCTTTGGATTTAGTGACATGGAGACCATTGGTGACTCCAGCAAGAACCATTTGAGTGTTGAAGTCAGAAGCCAGGTTGGAGAGGCTGGATGAATGCATGGGAGAAAACAAAGGACATAGAGTTGATTTCTCATGGAGAGGTTTGGCTGTGGAGGAAAGAAAAGAGAGGAGGATAGCTGGAGGAGAAGTGAGGGTTAGGGAGAGTTTTTCTTTAGGAAGAGACACATGGCTATGTTTAAATGGTTTATGAGGGTGGGAGAAGAGGTTGGAAAATACAGGACAGAAGTGGAAATGAACAGTGTAAAGTTACTGAAAAAGCAGGAGGGAATGGAATCCAGGACAAAGGGCACTTCTATTGTAGCCAGAAAGGAGGAGAGAAGAAGCATGCATGTACGTGGATTTGAAGGGTTTGTGGCTGGAAGTTGCTAGCATTACTGCTTGAATTTTTCTATGGCGCCTGTCAGTAGGTAGCTCAGTGTCTACACAAAAGGTGTGGGGAAGCTTGTCTTGTCAAATATATTTGGGATATGCTATGTTAAGTTTAATCAGTTTTCTTCACTGCAGGACTTTCCAAGGCCTTTATTAATACATAAGCATTCATTGTGAGAGTTTAAGAGGAGGGTAGATGAAACAGCATTTCCCACTGGACCACAGAGTTGTCTAAGTGCACAGCCTCTCATGGAATCAGTTTCGTGCCACTCTGGGAAACACTAAGCAGAATCGACACCTTTGTTTTATGGCAGAAGAACCTGAAACCCTGAGACGGGAAAGGGTAGAAAGTTGTTTGGTTGAATTAATAGCCATGGGGATACTTCTGCAGGGAGCACAGGGGCTCCCCCAGGCCTTCACTTATGTGAGCACAGCCCTTTTACTCTTGTTTGTGCTGGTGACCCCAGCACTCTGCCTTAGCTGGAACCATATAGTTCTACTTTGAAATATGCAATTGCGTGGAGAGGTAGCCATTACACCTTTGTGTGTTACCTGAAAGGATCTATGGCAAGACATAAATCTACTGACTCTGAGTTCAGCCTGCCTGGAGTTCGTAACAGAACTAGCCGTGTGCCCTTGAGCATGTGACTTAATTTCTCTGTGTTTCAGTTTTCTCATCTGTATGCAGGGAGTAGTCATGGCATCTCTACCACAAATAATTGTTGTGATGATTAAGTAGAATAATAAGGCTGGACGCAGTGGCTCATGCCTATAATCCCAACACTTTGGGAGGCCGAGGCAGATAGATTACTTGAGGTCAGGAGTTCGAGACCAGCCTGGCTAACATAGTGGAACTCCATCTCTACTAAAAATACAAAAATTAGCTGGGCATGGTGGTGCACACCTGCAGTCTCAGCTACTCAGGAGGCTGAAGCATGAGAATCCCTTGATCCTGGGAGGCCAAGTTTGCAGTGAGCTGAGATCATGCCACTGCACTCCAGTCTAGGTGACAGAGTGAGGCTCTGTGTGAAATATAATAATAATAATGATAATAATAATAATAATAATAAATAGAATAATACTTATAAAGGGCTTAAGATAGTGTCTGACCCAAGTAAGTACCTAATAACTGTTAGCTATTACTGGGAACAGAGGGGCGGCTGGGTCACAACCTATAAACAGGGCAGCAGAGAAAGCTGGCAAAAGAAAAGAAAAATGAACAGATATGTCAAGCAAGGTAGAAGAGAGTAATAAAAGAGTAATAGAGAAAGGCTTTTCTCAGAGCCTGGATCTGCCTTGGGATTTGTGAGACAGCCCTATGTCTTTATAACAAATTCCCCTATTAGCTTAAAGCTAGCTCAGTGACTTGCAAACAAATAGACACAGTGGCTAGAGTGGTTGAAGAGAATTTGAACCTGAGTCCCATGGCTTCTAGTGCAGGACTCTGATTATTACCACACGTAGTTTGTTTAGGACTTAGATGTAACTCATCAAGAAAAATCTTCTCCCAGAGAAAGAAAGCAGACCTTTGCAGCTGGCAGCAGATTGTGTCTGGGATTAAATTTAGTGTCCCTGGTTTCAGGAGAGGCAGACTCTTCACCTTCCAGCTGTGCAGGCAGCACCTGACTGAAGCTGTTGAAGGTGTTACAGAGATGCAAGGCACTGAAGGCTCTGAAGCTGTGTCAGCCCCTCTTCTCCCTTTAAAATGTTCAACTCAATGGTTTGTCTATGACATCATCTAGAAACTGATGCAATGGATAATGTTTGCCTGTTGCTGAGTTTGGGTTTCCCATGAATGTCCATGACTCCAAAGTTCAGCTTGCTCACTTCATCCTGCCTAGAATACCTTGCCCTTCTTTTTCTCCCTGTGGTGGGCCTACTCTTGTGAAGCTCAAACTTGAGTAGGCTGGAGATCACCTGTTAAACTGCCACTTTTCTGGGCCCCATGCTGGATTCTGACTCAGTCACTCTGGGATGGGACCCAGGAGTCTGCATGTTTAACACGTACCCCAGATGATTTTGATGTAGGCAGTTCAAGGTACCACTCTTTGAAAGCACTGCACACTCTTATCCAGATCTTTTGGAAAGAATTCCAGAATTGTGAAATATATGGAGTGGGATTTTTAAGAAAAATTTTGATGTTGAAAGTCAAAGTTATGTAGGGGCTATTTATTTATTTATTTATTTATTTATTTTTAACTTGTGCCTCAGTTTTCTGGTGTGTTTAATTGGGCCAGTAGTGGAGAGGCCTCTCTCTTGAGGTTGCTGCATGGCTCAAATGAGCTAAATGCAAATGAAGGACAGTCTGTAAGTGGGAAGGCCCATGGCAATCATTATTTTGTGTTAAAATACAAGTCTCAGTGCTGGAAAGGATCCTGGTGGCTATGTAACCTAACACTTAAATTTTCAGCAAGAAAGGGCTGGAGCAGAAACCGCATCTTACTTTCCACTGTATTCCCTGATCCAGCTCAGTGCTTCCTCCGTGGCAGCAAGCTTAATTTTTGTTGATAAGGACCCAATATTTTTAAGCTTTTGAATGCAAATGAGTCATCACCCAAGATGCCGATTGGCTGACACGAGTCCTATTTGGTCGGATACTAAATAACGAAGAGGAAAAAACTGGTTATTAATGCAAAGAGGCTAGGAAAAGGCAGTGAATAGCGGCCCAAAAATAGCCTCAATAATTATAAGTCTTACAAAGCCTGTTGCGATGTACTTTATGAGTCAAAAATGAAGTGTGTGTGACATGAAATGAATCATTCTGTGAATAAGAGAAGTAATCTTGCTTATTTAAATGTGTTTTGTCAGCAGTGATGCTCTCTCCTGAATAATGCGTGCCCTTAAACAAAAATGATGGATAGCTTTGTTGGTGTAACATGGAATGGATACAATTCTGCCAGTAAAAAAAAAAAAATCATGGTAATTTAGTATTAAATGGACTCTGGCCTCACCTTAATTAAAAAAAAAATTATAACACACTTAAGTAAGTTTTCATGTATCAACCCTTTGTATTTTGGGAATACATGGTTAGCCTCTTTCTTTCACTTTAGAATTGATGGGCAGGAATAAGGAGACCATGTTTCTCCATTTATCTCTCTCCAGAGCAATCTGTCAGTATTATTATATGCCATTCTCATAAGCTGCTTATCTTATATAAAACAAAATAGTCCTGTTTTCATACTCATATTATTGTAATTTTCCCAGTGTTTTTATTGGGATGGGGGAGATTGCATGCATTTCTTTGATGTATTGGTACCTTGTTTCCAGAACAAAATTGAGACAGATATATTAAGATTACTGTCTCTGCTGATTTGTTGTGATACATTGAAGGTTTTGGACTTCAACAAATAAATTCCTTCTTCCACTTCTGAGTTTGAAACAATTGAGAGACTCACACAGGAAGCAGGCCAAACGAGAGGTCCAAATTTCTTCTTGATGACTGAGAAACTGTTGAGAATGTGATTATCAACCATGGCTAAGAGGATTTGTTAAGATTTTCCTCAAGAATTAGATAGTCATGACTGTTAGTTGCGCCCTCCCATTCCATATCCTCTTTTTCCTTAGTAATAGAGTTCCCAGGCTGTGGTAGGGCACATGCTCCTTAAGGAAACAAACAAACAAACAAAAAACATATTTCCACTCTCCTTTGCAGCTGGATAGCCATATGACTAAATCCTGGCCAATACGATTTAAGTGGTGTGTGTAACTACTTGAAAGTTCCCTGAAAGGGAAGTCCACCTTTATCTTCTTCCCTCTTCCTGCCAACTGGAAGGTGGATGTGATAGCTGGAACTCCTGGAAGCTATTCTGGAATTCTACCCACATGCTGACAATGGTAGAACAAGACAAGAGGCTCTGGGTTTTCTGATGGCCATGAAGTATCATAGTAGTTTTGAATGGCTTACCTCTGTATATCACTTATATTCAAAAAGTATAATTTTCGATCTGACTGAAACCCTAGTTATTTGGGATATTCTGTCATTTACAGATAAACTGAGTCTTAATACAGGCAGTTAAAGGTCTCTCCCGCAGGGAGATCCAGATCTAGGTCCAGATCCTGGAGATCCACATCCTGGCAGAGAGAAGGTAGAAATGTTTTTTGTCAGCAGTGATGGACAGATCACAAAAGAAAACTATTCAAAAGCGGCTGAACCCTCAACATCATGTTCTTTCCTCCAAACACCAATCAGGTTAGTGATTGTTTACCCCAAGGAGAAAATGACTGAAGGTACCAAGAGAGGCCAGGAATATTAACTAATGGAGGACCCTCCATGTGGAAACATGAGACTTGGAAAAAAGAGGTTCTCCTGAACCTGGGAAATATGAATGCACCAAAGATTGCAAAGGCTGAAAAATGGGATTGACAAAACACGTTCCACTGACAGTAAAGTAGACCTTTGCCATTATGACCAGGGATTCATGTTGCTAGGCAGTGGGATAGGCAGGACTCATTTATGTAGGTTTTTAAATGCCAGATGGCAGAGCTGTGAGCTTATATTTTGGCAAAGAAGGAGGAGTCAGTTATTGTTATGTGATCCTTGACTAGGTACCATGCAAGGAATGTGTCATGGATGTCGGCCCCACAAGGATAGTGGAGGGTGGCTGAAGCATTTCCCCAACAATCCACAGACAAAGTTTGAACACCTCAGCCTGCTGGGGCTCTGATGTGACTACCACCCATCAACCTATTAGACTCATCTCTTGGCATTCTCCTCCTTGATTTGAGGTTCTAGCAATACCAAGGGGCTTTCAGCTTGCACATTCCCTGCCACCTCATACTTCTGGACCTTTCCACATGTTATTCTCTGCCTGGAACAGCCTCCCTACTTTCTTTGCTTGACTCTTTCTCAACGTTTAAGATTCAGCTAAGATTTCGTCTCTTCCAAGAAAACTTCAGTCAGTTTAGTCCAGGTTATGTTGCAGCAACTAACAGTTCCAGATTTAGTGGATTAAAACAACACTTGTTTTTCATGTGTGTTTCACGTTAATTTCAAGCCAGCAAAAGTAACCTGATCATCACAGGAGTTCAGTCCTTCAGAATGACCAAGGCTCCATCTCAAACCATGCTCCATGGTGGCAGAGGCAGGGAAACAGGAACATGAGACACCATGCACTGACTTTCAAAGCTTCTTCCCAGAGGTAACACATGCCACTCTGGTCACATTTAGCTGTACAAAGAGTCACTGAGCTAAGTCTGCTCCCAGAGGGAGGTAAGTGTGATCATCCCTAGGGAGGAGAAGCAGCTAACACAGTCTACTGCAGCCCCCCAAACCTCACCTTTCTATCTTTGGCTCCTGCAAAGCATACGTTCTGTACTCCCTTAATGTCCTGAGCACACTCCTGTTTTAACTTCTCCTCCTCTCCATCATTGCTTGCTATGTACAAGGCACTGCACTAAGCCTTCTTCATTCTTTCATTCAATCCTCACAGTAACTCTGTGGAGTTATTATGTATAATATTGTTATTAACACATTTAATTCTGACAACATTCTTCGGAGGAGAAGCTGTGATTATGCCCATTTTATAGTTGATGAAACTGAGTCACAGAGAGGTTAAGTGACTTGCCTAAGATCACAAGGCTAGTAAGTAGCACAGCCAAGATTTGACCCCAGGCAGTCTGTCTCCAGACAGGTCACCAAACTAGCCACCCTTTGTCCTAAGTGTTTTACATATATATTAACTCATTTGACTCCTGCAACAAGAATAGGTACTTTTCTTGCCATTTGACACATGAGAAGCTGAGGCACAGAGAGGTAAAGTAATCTGTCCAAGCTCCCTCAGAGGGAAGTGGGCTTTAATCCCAGGGAGTCAGGTTCCAGGGCCAGAGCTTTCAGCTACTGTGCCATTTTGTCACAGTGTTTGTTCATTTTTAATCTACCTGATATGGACCTCTCTACAAGGGACCAGATGGGTTTGCATATGGATATAACAAGAACAACACACATTCAGATGAGAATAGCCACTCCATTCCATGGAATGAGCTCTTTATATTCAGTGGGTAGTTAATGTGTATATCTGTGGTTTTTGTGTAGCTCTCAAATACAGTATAATTCCAAGGTTGTGTTGAATCCCTCCTTGCTAGGAATTTGGGACACTTTAGTTTCATATGGCCACAAAAATTGTCTCTGTTCTGGTTCTGATAACATGCTATTCTGTCTTCCATGATGGCCCACATCCCACATTGACCTATGTAGGTTCATTCATTCACTCACTCATTTGGTCATTAAAAATGTATTAAACCCTACTAAGTACCAGGCACTAATGCAGTTACTGAAGATATAGAACTTCATCTCTCTCTTTCTCTCTTATCTGTCTATCTATCTATCTATCTATCTATCTATCTATCTATCTATCTATCTAACAAAACAGTGAAATACCTGCCCTTGTAGCATTTACAGTCTAATGAGGAGAATCAGATAATACACAAGTGAGTGGTAAGTGCTAGGAAGATAAATTAAGGAGGGAAGGGAAATAGGGAGTGCCTAGGGGAGAGGGGAGTTGCTTATTTAGACTGGGAAACTAGGGAAGACCTTGCTGAGATAGAGTCCAGGAAGAGGTGAGAGTGTAAGCCATGTATATATTTGTGAAGAGTCTTCTAGATCCAGAAGAACAGCAAGTCCCTGAAATGGGAGCATGAGTAATGGGCTTGAGGAGCAGTACAGAGGCTGGTGAGGCTGGAGCAGAGCAAGTGAAGCAGAGAATACTGGGCAGAGGGGATGCTGGGGCAGTTGGAAGTACAAAGATAATCTAGGACTTTGTGGGCCTCTGTGTGGCCTTTGGATCTTATTTTGAGTGAGAAAGGGTGCCCCTGGAGGACACTGAGCAGCAGAGTCACTATCCACACACTACATCCAAGCTGCCATGTGGAGAAAAGGAAAGCCAAATTCTCACCAAGAAGGGTGGTTTAAGAAATTATAGTGGCCAGGCACGGTGGCTCATGCCTGTATTCCCAGCACTTTGGGAGGTTGAGGTGGGTGGATCACGAGGTCAGGAGATCGAGACCATCCTGGCTAACACGGTGAAACCCCATCTCCACTAAAAATACAAAAAAATTAGCAGGTGTCTGTAGTCCCAGCTACTCGGGAGTCTGAGGCAGGAGAATGGCGTGAACCTGGGAGGTGGAGCTTGTAGTGAGCTGAGATCGCGCCACTGCACTCCACCCTGGGTGACGGAGTGAGATTCCATCTCAAAAAAAAAAAAAAAAAGAAAGAAAGAAAGAAATGATAGCACAGTCAACCATGGGTGATGCCATTACAAAGACTGACATGAGCTTGCCAGTTGATTTGGAGGGGATTTCATGAGGAAATGTGGAGTGAGAAAGCCAAAATGCAGAAAAGGATGGATGGCATCCCATTTTTATAAGGGTTTGCACAGCTTTTAATTGTATACATTAAAGTTATGCTATATATGAAAAAGAATAAATTTTAATATAAATGTGGTATTAATTCCATGGTACAAGCATTACTCTTTACTTTTATATGTGGAAACTGAGGCTCAGTGAGTTCAGTGGCTGCTCAGGCTACACATCCACACAGCAACTGCACAGGAGGAGCTGAGTTCCCAGACATCTTTATTCTACAGCCTTCATTTCTTTACGTTCCCCACATTATTTATTCCTGCACCTATTTTCTTCCTCCTGAAGGGGGAGTAACTTTTCTTAGCCAAAATAGAAAAGAGCAGTCACTGATAAGATTTTTTTCCATCAGGAGATAAATTTCCTAAAACTTCTGAACTCTGGAAAGCACTTTAGTTCTTAACTCAGATCCACAGGGGCTGTGGCCTTCATGAAAGGGAGTATTTACAAGAATATTATTAGTAAGATGACCTCTCCACAACACCATGGCAGATAAAAGTAGAGTGAGCTGGAAATTCTTCACACTGGAAGAGACAAGTTGTCCATTTGGAAGGAAAATCAAAGAAAAGAAAGCCCTATTATGAAACAAACAAACAAACAAACAACAGAAAATAACAAGTGTTGGCAAGGATGTGGAAGAATTAGAACCTTTGTGCACTGCTGGTGGGATGTAAAAAGATGCAACCACTGTGGAAAACACTATGGCACTTCTCCAAAAAATTTAGCATAGAATTACCATATGATCCAATAATTCCATTTCTTGGCATATAACCCAAAAGAATTGACAGCCACTGTCCTGAAGACATATTTGTACATCCATGTTCACAGCAGCATTATTCACAATAGCCAAAAGGTAGAAACAACCCTAGTGTCCACTGATGGATGAATTAATAAACAAAATGTGATATATATCACATTTTTATAAATATCATATATGATATATCTATGCATATATATGATATATATGATCTATTTATATATCACATTTTGTTTATTAATTCATCTGTCAATGGACACTCAGGTTACACACACACACACACACACACACACACACACACACACACACACAATGGAATATTACCCAGTCTTAAAAGGGAAGGAAATTCTAATACATGTTACACCATGGATAAACCTTGAAGACATTAAACTGAGTGAAGTAAGCCAGACACACAAAAGGATGAATATTGTATGATCCACTTGTATGGGTTACCTATAGTAGTCAAATTCATAGAGACAGGAAGCAGAATGGTGGTTGTCGGGCTGGGGTGAGGGAGCCAATGGGAGTTAGTGTTTAATGGATATGGAGTTTCAGTTTGGGAAGATGAAAAAGTTCTGGAGATGGATGGTGGTGATGTCTGTACAATGATGTGAATGTACTTAATGCCAATGAACTGTATACTTAAAAATGGTTAAAATAGTAAATTTTATATCATGAATATTTTACCACAATTTAAAAGAAGAAAAAAGAAAAAGAAAGACACTCCCTGTGTGATTAAAAATCCAGCATTCACAGTGGCCGGGTTCCCATGAAGATTTTATCAAGGAGAACTCACCGGAGCCTATGGCTACCCACCCCTTCTTGGAATCCTTTGGAAAATAGGACCCATGCTTTGTGCTCCACGTTTCATGGCTTCAATTAGCTCTCAGTGACCCTGGAGGTGGTGCGGCCAGCCAGCCAACTCTCCGGGATGTGTTCTTTTTCCCGTGCATGATCTCAGAACCTGATTAAGTGCATCCAGATTGAGGCGCCTAGGGGAGGAGGGATGATGGTGACCATCAATCACAGAGACAGGCAATGGAGACAGCCTCGGTGGGCTGCCTCACCTTCAGAGAGAACCTGGAGGAGTTGTGGAAAATGCGAGAAGCGTGCTCTGGCAGGGAGAAGGGGTGTGGAACTCTGATGAGAGCAGAGGCAATAATGCTATTGGAATTTCTGAAGGTTATTCAAGACTCCATATCAGTGCCAGTTATATTTAACCTTCTTTTTAACTTTCTGTCTTCCTTCAGCTATCTTAGAGAGACATTTCTCCCCAAGGAGGACAGAAATTCATTTCACTTGGTCGGAAGCAGCAGGATGTCACAAAAGCACCCGAGTGTGGCTGTCTGCCAGTGAGGTTTGAGACAGCAGTCTCCAGTTAGGGGAAGGATCTATCAGTGCCCCTCCTTGTTTCCCATTTCAAGTGTTTTGTTAGATACAAGGACACTGTGTGTCTCATTCCCTTTGCTCCTTAACAAGCCCCTTACACCATGTACCTAGAAAGGAGAGGATGTTCTGCGTTACTTATGTGTGAGCCCTGGAATACACCTATCAGTGCAGACTGTACTTTCCAAACCGGGGGATCACCTGGCCAGGCATACATGCCTCCATGGAAAACCTGGCCCTGGTCAGGGCAATCAATGGAGAAGTTTGTGCTCAAAATCTGGGATGTTTCAGCTGATGGGAGGAGGAAGGAGTAGTAGCAAATTCGGGATTTAGCTCTATGACCCCTGGGGAATGGGTGGCTGGAAAGAAGCTACTGATTAACCTGTGAGGACAGACTTACCTGTAGGTGGGAAAGAAATGCTTCTCAGAGTAGTCAAGCCCTTACAGCTCCAGTTCTTCTGTTCCTTGACTGTTAACTCTCTCCCCAGCCTTACCTTCTCTGGACCGTAAGTATAAAATGTAGGGCTTCTTTTCTTCCTTCTGACTTTCCTCCCCAGTATTCCTGACCTGCAAACATGAAGCGGAGGTATGAGGCTGCTCTTCCTTGAGGTCCCCCACATTGTCTCTGTCTTGTTACTATTATCTCTCTCTCTTAAAAATTATATACATAGAGATCAAATCCTTAGCTGTGAATCAGACTGCCTGGGTTCAAATCCCACATCCTAGGCCTGAGGGTGGGACAACTCTCTAGAGGATGTTGAGGGGGGGAGCCTGAGTGTACCCGGGAGGCCCCTTGCCCTGCTGGATAGAGGTGGGCCCACCCTATGCTCCATTTTCTGGGAACCAGTTGAAGTCCAACTGCCGTTGCTTTCCCTGGTTGGCTTAGTTAATTCATCCCACATGTTTCCTCTGCTGACTGGTGAAAGAAAACTCCAGTGTCAGGTTGCGCCTGAGATCAAGTCAGAGTGGCTTCCCCCTGACATCTCTGTGATCCTGGGCAGATGTGCTCCCAGGGCAGGGCAGCATGACCACCGGCCACGGAAAGTCTGTGTGTGTGTCAGGGTGAAGTGCAGCCTGGGGTGAGGGGCCTGGCAAGGGTGGGCAGAGGGGCAAGCACTCCTTGAAGGGCACTCCAGGCACTAAGCCTTCCAGCGTTTGAGGCTGGAGCAGCCCTGTTGTCAGCTACCTGTGGGAGCGCAGGCCTTCCCTCCAGGTGCTGCCTTGCCACTACAAAGGCGGGCTGTGTGATAAGACCTGTCAAGTGCAGCTTTGCACGCTCTCTGCTCTGTTCATACCATCTTGCAAAGTGGGTAATATCCTCACTTTTGTTTCCCCAGTGAGGAAACTGGGATTCAGAGAAGTCAGGTAGCTTGCTTAAAGTCACCAGCAAGGAAGTGGCCGAGTCTGAACTTGAACTCCCTGGTGGTGCCGTCAGTGCACTTTCCTCCTCCTGAGATGTGGGTTGATTCTGCAGCTCCTGAGTAGGATGCAGGAGGTGAGGGCCGCGTGATGTAGGGAGGGTGCCTTGAGCCAGTTCTAATGTCTGCTCTTAGGTAATCCCTTTCTCATCTGGAAAACAAAGGGCTTGGGGGCCCCTTTAAAAACTCTCTGCTACTCTGATCCCTTTTATTTATTTATTTTCCTTGATTACTTTCTCTCCAGTGTAAAGCCGTATCTGTTTTGTGTTTCCTTAGGAGATTTCAATCCTCCGAGGGCATTTGTCTCCCTCCCAGCACCAGGCCTAGGCAGGGCTGCCCTTATGACAAGGTGAACAAATGTAGTAGAGCTGAAGGACCCAGGATGACAGTGTAGGATCTTTTCCCAGGCTTTTGCCTTTGCCTGGCATATCAGTACTTAACTGACCATGTACCAAGCACCAAACTTCCATGTAACCTTCAAAGTGATGTCACCATCACTAAGAAGCCTTCTTTACCATAACCCTGTGTGCTAGCCATACCTAAGTAAAATTCGTATGGCTGCTACTGTAAATCATACCTTCTTTCATAGCTGGGATGTTTCCGGCTTAGTGCTTGTTTACACATCTGTCTTTTCTACAGGCATTGGGTTTCCTGAGTGCAGGAGAATATGTCTTTATCACTTTTGGTTTAATAGTGCCTAGTACCTGTTATACAACAGAAACTCTACCAAGATTTGTGGGAGTAAGGAAGGAAGGAAAGAACAAAGAAAGCAATCCAATCTATTTGACTCTTTTCTGTAGTTACAAATTTATAGGAAGTCTGCAAAGTGCATGAGTCAGTCCACAGAACTTCTCCACTGTGTGACTGGGTTTTGCTTGGGTCATCAATCTGCCATTTCCTGACTCTTCCATCACAAATACACACACACACGCACACACACAGAGCCACAGCGTCATCTTTGAGCAATGCAGTCAATTTTAATAGGCTTTATTTCCCTTCTCTTTAAAACCTAGAGAAATAGAACAAAGTTCCCTTTAATTTTCTTTCACAAAACTCATGGGTAACATTTTAATTATTCAAGTTCATTTATATGCCTGTAACCACCTCTTCTCTCTTTGTTTCCTCTGGAAAGCTTTCCTTTTCATGCACACACACATACACACAGATGTGTATGTGTATAACATCAAACAATAATACATTTTTCAAAGCTACTTTTTTTTCAACTTTTGGATTCAGAGACGATATGTACAGGTTGGTTACATGGGTATATTGTGTGATGCTGAGGTTTGGGGTACAGATGATCCCATCACCCGGATAATGGGCATAGTACCCAATAAGTAGCTTTTCCATCCATGCTCTTCTTCCCGTCTAGTAATCCCAGTGTCCATTGTTCTCATCTTTACATCCATATATAATCAATGTTTAGCTCCCATTTATAAGTGAGAACACCTGGTATTTGGTTTTCTGTTCTTCTGTTAATTCGCTTAGGATAATGGCCTCCAGCTGCATCCATGTTGCTGCAAAGGATATGACTTTATGCTTTTTAATGGCTTCATAGCATTCCATGATGTATATGTACCACATTTTCGTTGTCCAATCCACCATTGATGAGCACCTAGGTTGATCCCATGTTTTTGCTTTTGTGAATAGTGCTGTGATTAACATACAAGTGCATGTGTCTTTTTGGTAGAATGATTTATTTTCCTTTGTGTATATACCCAGTAATAGAATTGCTGGGTTGAATGCATCTTTGAAACCTATTCTGTTACTTGTTTTTCTAAAAATAGAAACTGTGTCAAAATTACAAAAGAAATAAAATTCATGGATTTAGAAAGTGTTAGCTGTAGGCATAAGTGGTCCTTCCTATAGGTCAGGTCTACACACTTAGACTCCTCAAATGTTTATAGCAATTCTCATGTTGTCATTTGAATCTGTCTCCCCCGAACTAGGTAGAGAACATTGCTTAGTCCAAAATCACACAGATTCAACAGTTATTTGACAAATATATGTTGAACATCTGTTACGTTCTGGGCATTACTTTTAAGTTCTACTGCTGTGATAAGACAGACATGATCACTGGCTGCATGAAATTTTCATTATGTAGAGGGAGAAAAGAGCAAGAAAAATAAGCAAAGAAACAAATATATACAATAATTAGAAAAGGTAGTCTGGGTGTGGTGGCTCACACCTATAATTCCAGCACTTTAGAAAGCTAAGGTGGAAGGATCGCCTGAGCCCAAGAGTTCAAGACCAGCCTGGGCAACATAGTGAGACTCCATCTTAATTTTTTTTTAAAACTGGGCATGGTGGCATGTTCCTGCAGTTCCAGCTACTGAGGAGGCTGAGGTAGGAGGATTGTGTGAGTCTGGGAGGTCGAAACTGCAGTGAGCTATGGTTGAACAGACCACAGCCTGGGCAACAGAGTCCATGGAGACCCTGTCTCAAACAAAAAAGAAAAAGAAAAGAAAATGTGGTAAGTCCTGTTGAGGAAATAACTTGGGAGGCAAGACAAAAAATCACTGATGTGGGTGATCTGTCTCAGTTAAAGTAGACAGGGAAGGCTGCTCTGATCTGAGACAAGAGGATAAAGAACAAAAAGAAGAGGGTTTAATAGCAGGAACAGCAGGTGTACAGGGCCTAGGGTATAAAAGGTTTTGATGTGTTTTACAACCTGGCAGAACACCAGTCAGGCTGTAACCAAATGGGCAAACCTGAGGAGGTATAAACTGAGGTGGGAGAAGGAAAGGGGCCAGATCACGATCTTGTGGGCCTTGTGGGCCAGGTCACAGTATTCAGGAAACTGAATTTCATTCAAACTTCAGTGAAAAGCCACTGAGGATTCTAAGCCAAGGAGTGACATGGCCCACTTTATATGTTAAGAAAGTCTATTACAAGTGGCCCATAGAGGGGTGATCATTGCAGGAGAAGGCTGATTGGAAGGGTGGCATTTGTCTAGGTGAGAAGTGATGGCCTGGACTAGAATAGTGGCTTGCAGAGAAGAAGAGAATCGGATGCATTTGGATATATTTGGGAGGCAAAAAGAATAGGACTTGCTTATGGTTCAGATGAAGTGGCAAGAATGAAGCAAGAATAAAAATGCTGCCTGGGTTTCTGGCTCCTGTGAACTGTGAGGACATTCACTGCAAAGCTGCCATGCTGGGGGATGAATTAAGAGGTTAGGTGCAGATGCCGGGAGTCATCTCTTCTGCAGCTTTCTAAACACCTCTGCTCGGTGCAATTAGAGCTGGTGCACCAAAGTCAACAGATATGTCCAGCATTTGGAAAATCCCAATGTTGATTGGGATTTCTCAGTTGGTCTTTAGGGCATGATGCATGTGGTAGAGGCAAGAAAAAAAATAAAAATAGTCTGGAACTGAGTCTTTGAGCAACTACTATGTGCCTTGTGTGGTACTAAGTGCTGAGGTGGAGAGGAAGGTTCAAAATTTTTATTAATGAAGGTATGTCAGGTGTCTATGGAGCTTTGGGGGTGGAAACTACTTTCTGCCAGCAAGTGACTGAGGACTCCACAGAGATAGTGACATTTAAATTGAGGCTTGAAATTTGGGTAGAGTTTTCCCAAGTAAAAGCAGAGGGCATTCCATTTTCAGCAGCAGCAGGGGCAGAATATAGCAAGTCAGGGATGTGTGCAAGGATTTATCATGTTTATGGAGGGAGAGTTGTAGTTCAATATGGCTAGGGGGTAGAGTGTGGTGGGGAGAGGGCACATGTGAGGATGGCACAGCCTGTGTGACCTGCTAAGGGGTCAAATCTGTACCTTTTGTGGGATGGGAATCAATAAAGGCCTTAACAGGGAATATGCCACAGTCAGATTTGTATATTAGAAAGACAGCTCTGGCTGGGGATGGAGAATGGATTGGAGGGGGAAGTCAGGATAGAAATTAGGGGGTCTAGTTAGGAGGCTAGAACAATAATTCAGAGGAAAGTTAACAAGAACCTAGAAACACTAATGATAATAATTATAGCTCACAGCTCCATGGTACATCCTCTGTTCTGGATGTATTACATACACTGATAAGTTCAGTCCTCAAAACACTCCTACACGGTCAGTTCTATTTACTACTTATTTACAGATTAGAAAACTGTGCTGTAGAGAAGTAAAATAATTTGCCAAGGTCACACTCCACTTAGAAAGTGGTAGAGCAGGGATTTGAACTCAGACAGTCTGATTCACAGCTAAGTTATGAAGAGTGACCCAAGAGAGGAGATGATGATAAGCTGCAGGGAGAACCAACCCTATTTGTTGACTCAATATAGAGGTAGGTGGGTGATGGTAAAGGAGAGAGAAGAATCAGAGAGACCCTGAAGGCTGTGATTTGGGCGCTGGGGTACGTGGGGCTGGAGACAGCATCGTTTCGTCTTTTGTCTGTGCTGCATACAGAGCAGCAACTTGGAAGTGTCTGCCCTGCCACTTGTGTGGCATTAAGAGAACCCCTGTAATCCTGTTTTTCAGTTTGATCTGGGCAGATGGGAGTTTGCTAGCCAGGGTTGGCATGCATATGAGTAACGTGAAGACTTCACTGGAATGTCACAGGGATTACGATCCTGCCCTTCTGACCTCCCAGGGATACTGTGAGCAACAAATGAGATAATGAGAGGCAGCCCGGCAGAGTGGGAAGCCAGAGGCTTGAGCTCAAGTGCCCTTCCTGTTTCTGAACCCTTGTAGGAATTCAGCTAATGTCACTGAACCTCAGTTTCCCCACTGGTGAAATAAGTCATTCCTCTCCTGATGACCACAGAGGGCTGCTGTGAAAGGAGTTCAGGATGTCATTGGGTGCACTTTGGAAATGATTGGATACTTCACAAGCAAACACGGGAGTGGTTACTGTACTCATAACTACGTGCCAGTGGAAAAATGAGCTGTACTGGGAGTGCATGACATCTAGACAAATCATTTTCATTGGTAAATCTATCTATAATTATCAAGCGAAAGCAATATATTGACCTACATTTTCAAATAATGCTCTGGAATCAGTGAACTTTAAAAGAATTTTGTTTTTTATTGATATGTAATAGATACACATATTTTCAGGGTACATATGATAATTTAATATGTTCATATAATTTGTAAAGATCAAACCATAAGCAAGTCCTATTCTTTTTAGTGTAATTGGGCTATCCGTCACCTTAAATATTTATCTTTTCTTTACGCTACAAACATTCAAATTATTCTCTTCTAGCTGTTTTGAAATATACAATAGATTATCATAAACTGTAGTCACCCTACTGACTTATGAAACATCAGGTCTTATTTCTTCTATAAAACATCATTGAACTTTTTACATCTTTGAAGAGACAGGATGTATTAAATGTCTTTAATGTAGTAAATTCATAAAGTATCCTTAATCTACTAAATCTCTTTGTGGTATCCCCAGCCAGAAATCCATTGATTTCACAAGTAATTTTTAACTATTGGTGGGGACACAGAAATGAGTAATTCAGAAACACTCCCAAGCTTAATGAGGTTGCATTTTAGTGAGAGAAGTGAGGCAAGAAATGAATAAATAATCAAATATGTAAGGTATCTAATTTCAGATTATGTTAAGTACTATGAAGGAAATAGGATGATGAGAAAAGAGCAGCAGCTACTTTACATGGGTGGCCAGAGCAAGAAACTGGAAGCTACGAAGAGAAGCTATGCTCAGTAAGAAAACATTCTGGGCATAGAGATGACTCGTGCCAAGACCCTTTGCTAGGAACCAAAGTGCCCTATTCAAGAAACAAGAAGGCCAATGTCTCTGTAGTGCTGTAAGTGAGAGGAGCAATGACAATAAATGAGTCTTAAAGGGGCAGGGGCCAGATCATTTAGGATGTGGTAGAGTTTGATTTATTCTAGGTGCAATGGGAAAGTCATTGGAGGGTTTGAAGCAGGACAGCATCATATGAGTGAAGCTTCTTAAAGCCTCCTTCTGCTACTAGATGGAGACAGGACAGAATGGGGCAAGAGTAAGCAGGGCAGGGCCACTTATGAGATGATCATCTGGGACAAAGGAGACAAGGGTGGAGAGAAGTTCGAAATATGTCTGGGGATAGAGCCAAAAGGACTTGCTGATGGATTAGATGTGGGTAATGAGTGAGGGACTGAGAATGGCTCCTGGATTTTGACCACATGAAAGGAAACTCTTGGATCAACTGTACACTCCAGATTCTCATAGGTCGGTGCTCTCTTATGAGACCAAAATCAACAGGGACCTTGTGTTTGTCCACACTCAGGATAGTTCTGTCATCAAAGGAAGCAAGATCTGCTCAGACCAACAGTTTTTAAAACATTACAAGCTAGAGATGGACCAAAGAAGTAAGAAAAGTTAAGGAGTAGAAGTAGGAAGAATGTTCTTATTTCTTTCCCACTTGTCTTTTCATTGAGACTACTTAATGCTCTAGTAATTCCTGTTCCTGTTAAAACCAGAAGTTTAAAAAAGCCCTAGAACATTGATTCTTATATCCATTTAAATACTGGCTGTTACTTCTCTTCCCATGTCTTTTCGAAGGCTGTCCAGCTATGCTGGGCCATGGAGGAATCGCGAATGGAAGGAGGGTGAAGAGCCACTTATGGAGATGGGAGAGAAGTCAGGATTTACATTAAAGACTTGGCTTTGTTGGCCCCTCTTCCAGTCTCATCTCTTGGGGTTGAAGTCCCCTCTATATCCACCATGTGTAACTGACTTGAAAGGCAGAAGTGTGCCTAGAAGAAAAGCTTCTATAAGAAGATCCTAGCATTTCATCTTGACAGTCTTCAGCTCTGCCCCAAGTTAACCCTGAAACAAGAAATCAGACTTAGGGGAGCATTTATTTCAAGGTTTCATAATCTCATGACAGCAGCTGGTGGTACAAAGTCTGGAGTCTACTGGATCTGATTATATACCAGATGGTTCTGTTTTCAAATTTACTCCAAATGTTCAGATGCTTTTTCACTAAATTCATATTTCCCATCTGATGTTACCCCCTGGGGCTGAACTTTAATCTGGGTTGTAGTTTGTAAGGTTTTTGTTACTCTTTTTGATCTTCCAATAGAAAGAGAATTCCCGAACACCACCATGCATCCACAGGGTCTTAACAATGACTATACATGAATGAACACAGCAGGATTGTTCTCTGAGGCAGGTCTTGCCTCCATCATACCTCCAGCCAGAAGTGGACTCAGATATGCCCTATTTGGAGAAGCCTCGAAACCCAGCTCCAATGACCTTGAGATCTGAACAACGTGTTCCTTTCCCCAGGCAGCATATGTTAGCACATCAAAATTCTTAGTAGCAAATTAAAACTTCTTTAGTGGAGAATAAAGGCACTAAGTAACTGTGTTACTGGCCTATTATGTGTCTCTAATTGTGTCACCTCGCTCCTCAGTAGGGTTTTCCGTTCATTATTTCCAGGTCCTTTTCCCACTGCTGAGCACTAATGGTCTTCCTATTCTTCCTCTGCACTCCAGCTGCCTACAGCTGTCAGCCACCCACTCCAGCCTTGCCTTTCTAGTGTTTTCATCTTCCTGCCAGCATTACGAAATTTAACTTATAACAAAAAATGTTCTCTGAGTCTCCTTTTCTTTATGAATTTCTGGTTTATTTCACCATTTAGAAACCTCTAGTTCTTCAAGCACCTGTTCTGGTTACTTCTTTTGACAATATGGCCTTTTCTGTCCCTAAGTCCATGATTCTAGTGGGCCCAGGAAAGAAAAGAAAGGCCTGGGCAGGGAGAACGTACCCTGGAGGTTGGCTGGTGCTTGGGGGAGAGGGTGCTTATTTGGCGACCTAGTGCTGAGCCATCATGTGGGTACCTCCAGCCACCATTCACATAGAAAATAAGGTGGGTGATAACCTGTGAAGCTACAAGACAATGAGGGTGGTGCCCTCTGCAGTTGTACAAAGCAATGGCTCTCCCACCAATGAGCTGTGAGACTGGCATTCACTTCACATCTCTGGAATTCCATTTTCTCATCTGTTGAAGAAAGTTTGTATGTAATGAATACTAAGATCATTTCTCCAGCGTTTCTAAGGCCATTATGATGAAAAGACCCATCCCTGTTCTCTGCATGTGTTCCTGTTTTGTAAATACAAGGTACATACATATACAGCTATGTAATTTGTGGGTGCCAGTGCAAAATGGAAATGTGGGGCAGGGCCCTTTCCCAATGATGATTGGGAATTTTAAGATGTTGACTGCAGAGCATCAAACCAATTATGAGGCCCTTCTGGGCCTAGGACCTTGTGTGACTGCACAGGTTGCACACCCGTGAACCTGGCTCCGATGCTGCGGCTGCCATGTAACCATATATAGCCTCCTGAGTAAGGTCATGCCCACATGGGAAGGTATGGTTTTCTCAGAAAGGAGAAGCCATTTCCTGAGTCAACCAAATGATTAATAGATAGGTCCTCAGATAGTAAAAAATAGGTCTTAAGTTTCTTTGTCCTAGTTTTAGTCCCTTGGGTCTAGACATGGAGGAACCTGTGTCTCTGGATAGTTGTGGTTTCAATACGATGCCTAGCATTTGTGAGCAGGCCTGAAACTTGGATAGATTGAGGTCTGTGACTATGGAAGGCAGGTAATATTTGTAAAGTAGGTTCTATAATGTTATGTTATTTTCTGGGTTTATTTCTATGCAAAAACAGAAAAGGTATTATTCAGTAGAATTATTCATAGAAATACACTGTACCTAGGTGAAAGAAATTCTTTGGCGAATTTCCAGTGGAGGAGGTTGAGATCCCAAGGGCACATTTAAGTAGCAGAAGATGTTTGCTAAACTGCTATGCATGAGGCAAGGAAAGGAGCTTGTATGGATACAGAAGGTGAGAGGACTGGAAGGACAGAGAGATGAGAGAGAGCTGGGGAGCCAGAACGTCGGCATTTCTTGGAGAAGGGTAAAAGGAAGAGATGCCCCATGGCCCAAAATGAGAAGAGAATTTTGGGATAACAGATGTTCAAGAAGAGATTTTTCATTTGTTTGATATATGTGATATAAATCCTTACTTCCTCTGGATTCCCATATTAAATTTTTAGTAGAGTCTAGATTGTGCGGTACTGTGTTGTATATGTGTGTGTATGAGCCTTTTTTGGAAGTGTGAATAGACACTGATTTCCTGTGTACTGTTAGAGTCAACGCAGAAGCAAAGACTGCATCTGTGAACAGGACACCAGGCAGGAGGAACCCAAGGCTGTAGGATCCTGACAAATTTCTGGACTTCCATGGGGGGCCATGGTAATAGTAATTGGTGATGGAGGGGGCAGAGCAGGTGGTTTAAATGAATTTTTTTCTAGAACACAGGGATAGGGAGGATTCCCACTTACATCAGCACTTTCTTTCCTTTTGTTATTTCTGAGCCTTTAGAAAGGTCTTGTTTAAACATTCCAGCTTGGTCTCAAGCTGTAGTGCAGACTATTTAGGGAAGGTTCATGTGGTTGGAGGAGAGGGAGGAATGCCCTCTGGTCTAGCCTAGGCTACCATAGCAGTGGTAGTTATTCTTAGTGGAAGATGTTCACGGGATGGTAAATGTGAATTTTTGGAACAAGCACCATGGTTGTAAGATTCAATATCCCTACCCCTACTCCAATATGAAGATTCTCTACATTGCTATTCTTGAAACCTCTAGGGTTTTATGTTATTTTTTAAAAAAGACATATAATGTCCTTTGATCCATCTGTTTTGTATTCATCTATTTCACATGTTTGGAGTTTGAGAACCATAATAAGGGCTATAATTTTGGACAGATATATTTCTGAGCATTCCGAAATTTTATAAATCTTAAATCATACTATGATACATGTCTGTGGAAGCTTCCCCCTAAAATAGAAATGCTGTTATAGATCCTACAGTGTTAATATTTTAAAAGTTGATAAATGAGTAAAATGCAATTTAGTCATTAAAATTTTAAAAATTCTGTTCATGCTTCTTATCTCCCCAGTTACATTCCCAGAACTCATTTTCCTACTGTATTGAACATGCACTTTATTGATAGCTTCTTCAATCTGTGGAAGATGACATTTCAGGGAACCAAATGAATGGGATCTGTGGTATACAGAAAAGTACCATCCCTAATAAGTAATTTCTTAAGAATAATGTTTCAGTCAAGGTTCCATGGCTGCAGAGAACAGAAACTCACAGAAACTCGTTGAAATATAAGGAAAAACATTATGGACTTCCAAGGGCAGAAAATGAGTAGTTGTCTTACCTGGATATGGGAAGTGGACAGTTAGAAGCTAAGACAAGACCCTCTGAGACAATGTCTTCCATCTCTCACTGGTTTGGGTGAGAAGAACTACCTCTCAAGTTTCTATCTTGATTCATTAATGTTTTTCTCTCAACCTTCTTCTCCCAGATAACATCATGTCCCCATGGTAGTCTGTGGTTGACAACAGCACTGTAGGTCTGAATTATCTGCTGGATGTGTTCTGAGGAGGTCACTGAACTGTGTAGTAATAGCTAGAGTGCACAGATTTGCCTGTGGTGGTTTGATATGGGGAGGGTGTTGGCTGAAGCCCTGTACTTTAGGGGGTAGGGGAACTTTATCAGTTTCTGAGGAAGATAGGCCAGGATTTGCTGAAAGAACCCATATGTCATCTGTCTGAGATTGAGCAGATAAAGAAATTGAAGAGAAAGGAGGTTTTTTCTTCTTTTTTTTTTTGAGAGGGAGTCTCGCTCTGTTGCCCAGGCTGGAGTGCAGTGGCGCATCTCGGCTCACTGCAAGCTCCGCCTCCCGGGTTCACACCATTCTCCTGCCTCAGCCTGCTGAGTAGCTGGGACTACAGGCGTCCACCACCATGCCTGGCTAATTTTTTTGTATTTTTAGTAGAGACGGGGTTTCACCGTGTTAGCCAGGATGGTCTCAATCTCCTGACCTCGTGATCCACCCGTCTCGGCCTCCCTAAGTGCTGGGATTACAGGCATGAACCACCACGCCCGGCCAGAAAGGAGGTTTTTTATTTTATGTATCTAGATTTTTGTACTTTGAGCTTTACAAGGGAACCTTGGGGTTTAACATTTGGGCTTTCATATCACTGGGCATCGATAATTAGAGGGAATTTACATTCCATAACTTCGGGACAGTTTTCATTGTATTAGTTGGTTTCATTGTTATAACCTCTGGCAAGCTCTACTGGATCATGTGACTGGATCTGGTTAGAGATGGGGAATAGAATTGAGAGTGATTCTTTGGCTTATGAGGAAATTGGCCCCGGAACAAAGAAATTCCCCTTTCCAACCCAGAGAACTCTAGGGGTAACAGTTGAATGGCTCACTCCAGAGATCCAAGAGAGGATAGTGACAGTGGCAGGTATCCTGAAAGGAGGGTGGGCACCAGCCCCAGATTGCCCAGGACTGAGGGGTTCCAGGGATGTGGGGCTTGCAGTGCTAAAATTGCGAATATTCCAGGTACATCCCTGGCAAATAGGGTGACAGTTGGTCACTCTACCCAAAAGTGGGGGCAGACTGGCTCTGAAACATGACTGGGCTTTTTCCCCTGAGTGGTGGTGATGAGGAAGAGGAGGGAGAGATGGCCTCCTCTGGTTGTCCACAGGCCCCTGGTTGTTAAGGCTCTTACCTTTTTGTAACTTGGGTCTCAGTGTGGTTGGATTTCCTATATGGTGGCTGATTTTTTAAAGGGAGAAAACAGAAGTGGCCAGTTCTCCAAGGGTTCCAACATGTGACTTCCAGCACATTCTTTTGGTCAAAGCAGACACAAGGCCAGTCTGAATTCAAGGGGGAAAGAAACAGACCCTGTTTCTCGCTAGATGGAGCAGCATGCACACACAGTGAGAGAGGGTCTTGGTGATGGCCATCTTTGGAGACTTTCTGCTACAGATATTGTTTTGTAAATTATGAGGCACATAAGAATGTAAAATATTAATGTCAGAAGAGCCCATTTTGTGGCAAGTTCTCTCTACCCTGAGCTAAGTCAGATAGTTTCCGTTTCTAAGAGCTTATATTCTAGAAGAAGAGACAGATGTGCAAGTATCTGCATACTGCAATACAGCGTGAAGTATGTGTCTGTGTATACACACGTATGTATATATAACATGTATGTGTTAAGTATTATGTAAGTTAATAGAAAATAGTGAATTTTTTTTCTATTTGGGGTTACTAGAAAATGATCAGACTTCACAGATGATCTAAGGGATTTGAGGGATGAATATGAGTTTATGTGGTATACAAGAAGGGTCATAGTATACCAGGAACAGAGAAATTGTGTGTGGAGTTCCAGGAATTTACAAGTACATGATTTGCACTATATGACTGGAATGTGAATTTCAGTACCATATGACTGGAGCTTGAATTTCAGTGGAGTGTGAGTGGAGTGTGAGATTGAATTGAAGGAGCAGGCTGGGAACATAACAAGGAGACCTTGTCTGTCATGTTGTAGACTTGGTTGATTTTAAAATGAGGGAGTGATTTATTAAATTTATTTTTTAATGTTTGGTAGCAGCAAATAATAATAATAATAAAAATACTTAATGAAAATTTACTGTTTACTAGGCACTATTGTACATACTGTAAAGCCATTTGGCATTATAAAAACCCTATGAGGAAGATTACTGTTGTTATCATCCCCATTTTACAGCCCAGGAAACTGAGGCACAGAGAAGACAAGTCACTTGCTTAATATCACTTGATTGATAAAGACTTGTGCCTAAATTTGAACCCAGGCAGTCTGTCCCCTTAACTACTATGCTATACTGTCATCTACTTACTTTATGGCAGATTGGTGTAAGAAGAGGCTGAAGATGTTCCTAACACTTAAGAGACCACTGAAATAATTCAGATGGGTGCGGTGATATCCTGAAAACAGGCAGCAGTAGTAGAAAGAAGAGATGCGGGTGAATCCCAAAGCTGTTAAAGGAATATAGATAATAGGATTCAGTGAACAATTACATATGGAGGGTAGAGAAAGACAAATTGAGGATGACTTTAAAGTTTCTGGCTTAGATGAGCTGGTGAACGTCAGTACCCATCATCTTGAATAAGAAATAGAAGAGGATAGTTTGATTTGGATGGAAAGACAAAGTTCATTTTGACAGTTTGAAGTGCTCATTGGACATCGGAGCAGTGGTGTGTGGGAGACAGTTGGAAAGGATAGATTCGATAGAACAGGGAGCTTCAAGGAAGCAGTGGGCCCTAGTGCCAAATGGATTGGGAAGGTCGAGTAAGGTAAAGCGTGTGGAGCTACCACTGGATCTGTAAATGCAGGGTCAGCGTGACCCTGACAAGAACAGAGTCAGTGGAAGGGTGGCTGGCAGCCAGACTGCTGTGGGTGAGGAAAGGAGGAAGTAGAATCAGCAAGGGGTGGCCTAGATTTCCAAGAATTTGCCTGGGGAGGGAGGGAGGGAGAGTGGTAGAGCAGGAGCTGCATGGAGATGGAGGGCAGAGAGGGGACATTTGTTGATTTATTTGCTTTTTTTTTTTTTCTAAAGAATGTGTGGAGGTTTTTTTGGTTTTGTTTCGTTTTGTTTTGTTTTGTTTTTTGTGAGGTGAGAGAATCAGAGGAGAGAGGGAGGCTCAAGATTTGAAAAGAAGGGAAGCACTATTAATGGATCTAAGTGCCTAAGGGCAGCTAAACAAAGGACAAGTGGAAGGATTGACTTCAGAGGACATTTATTCTTTGAAAATAGCGGGGAAGAAGATAACAATGTTTAGAGAAATGGGCATATTTGTGTCGTGTATATGGGGTAGGAAACTGAGAAAATTTCCTAATTATCTCAAAGAAGCACTAGCAAAAATCATTTGCCCAAGGAGAAGAGGGCTAAGAACCTGGAGTGAGACGGTGGAGGTTGGAATACCACTTTGGTAAACGGGGTAGAAGGGAATTTACATTCATGGAGAATTCATTACGTGTTAAGCACTGTGCTAGATCCTCATGCATAATAGTACTGGTAATAATAAATGATAGCTGAGGTTAGATCCCTTTGAATTGTTTATAAAAAGTTGGTGCTCCATAAACACTTATTGAGTGATTGCAGTTTGCTTTGTGCACCCAGTTTGCAGGTAGGTCCCTCCTCTGATTCAATCAGTGAATATTAACTGAAAGTCTACTGTGAAAACAATCCTGATTCTAGAAGCAGGGAGGAGGAATTGTGTGTCTTGGGAAGCTTAAGACAGTCCCTGCTCTCTAGGAACTTCCAGGCTAAGTGCTGAGACATCAGTTACTTTTATCCTTCCTTCTCCAGTGTCTCAAGACCCTGGGGGATATCCAGCATCTAGAATACAATCTCAGATGACTTTGACCCCAGTTGTACACAGTTCCTATAGTAGCTCTGGGTTCTATTACTATGACACCACCTCCCAGCAGTGGCTGTGAAGTTGCTTCAAGAAACATTCCTAATCCTAGACCACTGATTCTCACTGTGCAGCCCCCAACCCAGAGCATCAGTATCTTGTCTGAAATGCGAATTCTCAGGACTCACTCAGGAACTCTGGGGAGTATAGCCGAGCAGTGCGTGTTTTCACAAGCCTTACTGGTGACTGATGCTCACTCAAGTTTGAGAATCACTTCCATTGACCACGGCTGTCATGGTCTTGGCTGATCTCACCTCATTATAGGGACCTTTCTTGTATGTTTGATCCCAGCGCTTAGCATAGATGTATAATAAATGTGTCTTGAAATCACTGACCTTGATCAGGGCTGTGCATGTGTGTGTATGGGTGTTGAGGAAAGGGTGCAAAGGAGAAGACCAGAGAGGGGAGGGGCATGCAGTTTTTGTCTTCTCCTTTTTCTCAGTGGGAAGGACATTGTACTGAGAGCTGGTTGGTAACTTGGGGTAGAAAGATAGACAGACTTCTAGAACTCGCATGGAGCTTGGCAATGACCCAGACCAGGGATTCGTAACTTCTTTTGGAGTCAAAGATCTTTTGGGGAATAATAGTATTGATAATATTGTTATGATTATAGTTATTTATTGAGTGATTGCTATGTACCAGCACCATGTATTACGAATGTTATCACATTTAATCCTCGTTAATAGGCTGTAGTTTATCTTCATTTGCCAATAAAAGAAAAGATGAGCTTAAATAGCTTTCCCAGAGTCACACAACTGGTAAGTGGTAGAGCTGGGATTCAGATTTGAGATTTCTTTGTCTCTAGGCACTGAAACCACCAAGTCAGAGTGTCTAATATATAAGGAAGGCTTTAGACTCTCTCTCTCTCTCTCTCTCTCTCTCTCACACACACACAGATACATATTTTTTTTTTCAGAAATTTAAGCATTGGCTTAATCAATGTTGATAATCAATGTATCTTACCCATTACCTGTTACCCAAGGTAATTAATGTCTGTTGACCTTCCTAACTAGAGATTCCTGTCTCTCAGTTCATCTTCCCCTTAAGAGGAAACTCTTTAGTGCAGAAAGCCTGTTTCCCAGAACCCATTTTTCCTACAGCTACTTTCCTCATTTCCAGCGAAGTCACAGGGATCACTGGGAAGCTCATGGTGTTCTAAGACAGGGCACGGCGTTCCAATCACCTCCAAAAGATATGAGTGTTTTGATCTCTCTCCCCACTTCCCTCCCTCCTTCCTTCCCTTTTTCTTTGCCTCCCTTTCCCTCTTCTTTCCCTTCTCTCTTTGTAAAAAGTCGTCTTACTCAGTTTCTTAAATTAGCCCATCGTGTTTTCTCCTCCATATAGTTACTTTTGCAAGAAGCAAATTACTGAGTATGTAGTGTACTGGATAAGTACTGAAGTACTTTCTTTTCCGTAAAGAAAGTGTGCATGTATCAGCTCTGTGACTATATTCTACATCAGCCCTGCTGGAGGGAAGATACTTTCTGGAAAAATCAGTCAACTTATCCCACTCTGGCAGCCTTCCTTTCTCATCAGAGCTGTGGTTGGCTCAGCAAAGCCCAAGGGCTGCTGTGAGCCCTCTCTGCATCTGTGGCCATCGAGGTACCAGAGGAGGCTGAAGGCTGTGGTCAACACCCGAGGCCCACAAACCAATGCTCTGAAGCTACTCTGAAAAGGTGACTGCTGGGGTCACTGGCTGCCTAGAGCTTTCCAAGGCTTTCAGTTCTCTGTTGGGCTGGAAATATATTCAGGGCAAAGGGCTTGGGCATTTTTTCCCCTTGTGGTATTTGGCTATGGTGAGCTCAAATCCTAGCTCAGCCCTGGCAGGGCTGAGGACTGTATAAGTGAAAAATAGTGGAATGAAACCTCAGAACACGTATGACCTTCAAGAAGGTTTGGTTTGGATTGGGTTCTAGAAATGGTCGGAGTTTTTTGGTTGTAGGCTTTTTTTTTTTTTTTTTTTTCAGAATGCATTTTGAACTTCTCCAGAATGCTGTTCATGGCCTGTGGGAGGCATGTGAGGCCCTAGTGGGCCTCACTTGGCCCCTCTCTATGCCCCTACCCCAAACAGTATCACTGGGGATAAAAGAAAGGTATGTTAGAAATTATCATTAGATGAGTGTCACCTAGCAGGAGCTGGGCTAAAGAGCTTCACTACCATCCTTGCATGTAATTTTTACAAGATTCCTGCAAGGAAAGTATTGTTATACTCATTGTAGGATGAGAAAACAGAGGTTCAGAGTGTCTGCTGCTTGTCCATGATTGCAAGATAGTAGTGTGGGATTTGAACATCAGAAACTTTGGAATATGGGCTCTGAAACACCATGTTGTACTCCCTTTCTTCCTCCTTTCCTACTGTTTTTTCCTTTTCCTATTTCTTCCTACTCTTTTTCTCCTCTCTCCTGAATTTACAAGGGCAATTTAGCTGATGTTTTGAAGTGCCCGCTGTAGGCAAATTGCTGTGCTGGGCCCTCTAGGGGATGCAAAGATGAAGAAGACATATCAGTGTCAACTGAGAAGATCTTGAAAAATTCCTTGAGGAAGTATTGGAGGTGGATCAGTGAACTGGTTCTTCATTAAATGGGTCCTTAAACCTAGTCTTGTTTAAGAATATTCCCTCCCTCCTTTGATTTCCAAATAAGATGCTCAAAAACTTCTGATCCTTAGTTAATCAGAGAAAGGAGTGAGGATACCTATTGCAAATTGTTTTTTGTTTTCTTTTTGTGTATGTGTGTGGCTTCATGTTTGTGACTGCCACTGTATGTTTAAGTTACATATGGGACGGAAATTGGTCCCATAATTTATTCAGGGATAATTGTATGATCTAAGCCAGACCAATCAGAGGTCTCCCATGGACTTCTATTGGAATTATTAGTAAAGATGCTTTCTGAGTTACAGGCACTGTAAGGACACATAGTGGACCTAGGGCTGCTTATAACCATTTTGCCACCATATGGAGAATATCTGTCTGAAAATGAAGCTAAAGAAGAGGCACCCAGCACTGAGAGGGAGAAAGAGAAGGTTCCTGAAGAAAAACCGGAAGGCTGGATCTAGCCATGTCAGAAGCCACATATTAATTATAGGAACCAATAAATTCCCAATATTGCTTAGGATAGTTTGAATCAGGTTTCAGTCATACACAAGTGAAAGAGTATCAACACATACATGTAGAACAAGATGCAGAGGGTTGGCCATGCAGGTTGCCTGGCAAAAGATAACAGGAAAGAAGGGTCTGGGCAGTCCAGGAACTGTTCCTCTCTTGCTGGTTGATTAATATTCAGTACCTGAAACAGTACTTGGCACCTAGTAGGCAGTCAATAATTATTGACTGAATGAATGAATGATAGAATTAGGGTTGGATCAGGCAACTTGCACATCATATTTTGGTATTTTAAGCTTGGAAAGCTATAGTGATATGTTTAGCCATTTGCTACACTTTTGTATATTTTCTTCTGTTTCCCCTTGGTTCTTAGTAAAGTCCTTTAAAAAACATTCAAGCTTGTCTCTTAGGCCAAAGGGGCTAAGGAGATATTTATCCAGGCCTAGGCTGGAAAGGGGAAACATAATGCTTCTGGAGGTTGAGTATGGTAGATGAGGTAAGAAAAGGATTTGCATGATGCCACAGTGTGCAGATGTAGGACGTACGAAGAGAGGACCTGAGAGCAAATGAATGGCTCTTCCCCTCTCTCTCTTCCGAGCTGTTTCTTATCTCTTTAATGGAAGATTTTGTGTTATTTGTAGGGAGCAATTATCTCCCTTAGTCACCTGTACAGTCATCTCTTTCTTTCTCCTCCTTTTTCTTCTTTTCTGCTTCTGTTTTTTCTTTATGCTATGCCTGCTTTTAATCCAGTAGTTTTTTTTCCTTTCTCTCTGTTCTCTTTTTAATTTTCTTTCATTTTGCCCAACCATTGTTCACTAGTCATTGTTCTCAAATCCATGTGACTTTCAAAGGCCAGTCCTCCTGGCCACCCCTCCCTGAGTTCATCCCAAGGTGTACACTCCCGCTCTGCCCCACCATTATTCCATATCTTGGGCATGTTATAGAAAACATACACATGGAGACATGTGCCAAAGACTAAAAGGACAGAGCTCCTGGAGAGGAGACCAGCATTTGCCAACTCTCCCATGCTACTTAGTTTAGAGCCAAAAGAACTCAATCAATCATGGCCAAAGTATTCTGCACAATTTGCCACCAGCTGCCTCAATAAAGGTCACCACTGTCTACTCATTGGGTGATTAGCTGGGGTAATGTGGGAGAACACAAAAGAAGATGCAGTGGATCTCACAGTCTAGGGAAGGGTTGAGACACAGAGAAAGAATGGAGTCCTTGAAGTCCCGGTTTCACACCTCAGTTCTCATCTAAAGAAGACTGGATCTTGGCCAGGTTAACCTTTTTGATTCTTAGTTTATTTGTAAAATATAAGTAATTGTGAGATTCACTGCTCAGGTGTTTTGTGAGAATGAGAAGATATACTACATTTAAAGTCCTTACTTAATCATTAGTGACTGATCATTTTTGGCCTCCTTTGCTAGTTAGAGAAACAAAGCATAATTTCACAACCCAGATGTTAGCTGGGGTCTCTCTGCCCCTTGTCTTCAAGAAGGAGAAATTGCTTGCAACCCCAGTTCCCACCACCAACAAATCTATGATTGTTTCTCAGCCTTATGGTAGGGGTAACAAACTTAGAAGCCTATTGGAGCCAGATAGATAATGTAAATGAGGGAAACTAGGTAAGTTCACTCACTTACATAGGGTAATATGGGGTGGTGGGGACTGGCAAATTGGACACTGTGTGCTTCATCTAACATGGCAGTCTTATCCAACTCCTGCCAATTATTTCCTTGTGGACTATGGTCCCAGATTTCCCAGATACTTTACTCTGTTTCAAGAAAAGCTGAATTTCTGGATTTTAAAAAGTGAGACCAGCTGAATTGTACAATGTTGTCAATGTATTCAGAGTAAAAACAACGACAAAGACAATAGCAATACAGCATTTTGATGGATCAAATTGGTACCTCTGTAGATCAAACACATTCTGCCTCTAGGCTTTCTCTTTGGCTTATTTTTCAGTAGCCCTTCTGTATATAGAAGCTTCTCCTTCACCAGGTTTCACAAAAAGTCCTGAGCATTTAATCTTACCGAGCATTTAGTGTGACAAGACCCTTTTCAGGGAAGTTGAAGGTCACAGAAAAGTCATATCACACCATATGTTTCTCTGATCTACACTTTTTTTTTTTTTTTTTTTTTTGAGACGGAGTCTTGCTCTGTCACCCAGGCTGGAGTGCAGTGGCTGGATCTCCGCTCACTGCAAGCTCCGCCTCCCGGGTTTACGCCATTCTCCTGCCTCAGCCTCCCAAGTAGCTGGGACTATAGGCGCCCACCACCTCGCCCGGCTAGTTTTTTGTATTTTTTAGTAGAGACGGGGTTTCACCATGTTAGCCAGGATGGTCTCGATCTCCTGACCTTGTGATCCGCCCGTCTCGGCCTCCCAAAGTGCTGGGATTACAGGCTTGAGCCACCGCGCCCGGCCTTACACTTTCTTTAAGTTCCTTCTCCCTTTCCCCCTCCATTGTCTCAGGAGCAACTAAATTCTCTTTGTCTTACATGAATTTACTAAGTTCCCTTCTTTGAAGCTTTGATACCAGTTTACATTTATGCCCCATGGGGACTCACCTATCCTAAGATGGCTTCTCAAGACATTTTCTTATCAAGGATGATCCTTTTTCTGAAAAGAATCCTCTGACACCAGCTGTTAAGAGGGGAAAAATAAATTCTCCATCTCATTATGAATGAGCCAATTAGCAAGGGAGGCATGGTTGTTAAAGTACCAAAGGATGTGGTCTGTACATTGAATGCTTCGCATTATGGAAGAGAAGGGTGCTGAGCCTGCAGGAAAGGTTCTGTCTGCAAGAATCCTTGATGCCCTGTGGCCACCCACAGCAATCCTGAACACTGGCTGAGACAAACTATAGCACGTGGTTTGCCAGGTCTCTGTGTGCAAAGGGGATTGTCTATAAAAGTTCTACAGAAATCAGAATGGCAGACCCAGGAAACAAGATTCAGGGGGATACAGCAGATATGATAGACTACAATGGGCAAAAACTTGGAATCCCATGTCTGTCATGTGCAAGTTTATTGAAGTTATTTACTCTCTTTAAGTCTCAGTTTCCTCATCTACAAATAGAGGCTCATAATACTTATTCCCTGAGGTGTTAAAAGATTTCATGGGAAACCATGTGTGAAGCACCTGTGCATTGTAAACATTGAAAAATGCAAGTTTCCTTCCTGCCTAATCCCTACTCCTTCTTCAAAGTTCAGTGCTGGCATTACCCCCTCAGGATGCTTTCCTTGCACTTTCCTTAATTCCATCTATGATGAGTTAGGTACTCCACTCTTCTCTGCATCTTAGACTTCCCAGTACACTGTTTGCATCACTCATATTGGGAGTATTGAATGGCTTGTTTTTATTTCTGTGTCTTCTTGAAAACTAGGACCATCTCACATTTACCTTTGTCTCTCCAACTCCTGGCATGGTGCTGCATGCATGATAGGAACTCAGTAAATGTCAAACTAGGGGCTCTGAAGTGAAGAGAATATTTTCTTACCTAACTTCATAAACGTACAATTTAGAAAAGAAGATTATAAAATATATATTCCTGAAAAGGTTTTATACATACACACACAATTTATTATTACCCATCCTTGGTGCTTGCCCCTGCCACAGCACTTATGGGGGTTATTAACAAAGACAAGGCCTAGATTTTAACCTGATATCAACCTGAAAGTTGGGTCAAGATCTCAGAGAGAGAGAAAATTGAGCAGGAAGGAGAATGTCTCTTTTTCTTGTGGAAAGTCTTTGAGGAGTAGCAATTAAAGACCTAGTGTAGTTGAAAGTATCTCTTCCAATCTGAAAATAAATTGAACTTCCTGAACTGCTTTTGCAAAACCAAAGCTTGGAAGATTTTTTGACTTTCATCCTTCCTGCGTCAGCATTTGGAAGAGAAACAGGGAACAATTAACAATTAAAAGAAACCCACTGCATTAACAATCAGTAGATTGGGGGTGGGGAAGACAGAAAGGCTAATGATTCTAACTTTTTAATTGTGTGAAGCCTAAAGAATTATGGAATTACCTAGAACTTAAGCTTTTCATCTTTTTCATTTGATCTCTAGCCAAGTAACTACTGTAGAATAATTTAATATTCTCTGAGTCGTCAATAATAAGGCTTGCAATGTGATAGTTAAATACACTTAAAATTTTGATGAGATCATTAATAATACCTCTTGTCAGTGACTTAACTCTAGTTAATAACTTCCTTGTGACTTTCGTCAAATAGATTTTCCTGGGGATATTAATTTCCAAAGGTTTATGGATGTCCTTCAATTGTTAGCCAGTGACAGAAATAGCTTTTCTGCTGTGGCATGTTTTGAGGTTTTGCTCTTACTTCTAAGAAAAAGGCGATAATTGTGTAAACCAACTACTCATCTGTGTTTGGCATCAAGTTTTAACCTAAAACCTGAAGTAATATTTTTTAAAAAGAATAGTTTCATGTAATTTTCACGGTAACATCATGCCAACACCAACTATTCTAAAATGGCAGCCTGTTATTTTACAAGTTATATAAGTCTAATAGAGGAGAAAAATCCTCTTACCACCTCACTTTGGGAACAATTTCTTAGAATTTTCCTGACTAATATGGGTTCACGTCAGTATGCTCATTCCTCATCTTCTGCAGCTCACGCCACACAACCAATCCAAACCCACTTCTAACCCAGAGCCAACCCGAGCCTTCAAAGTGGGTTGTATCTTCTCTGCAGTGGGGAGAAAAACTTGGGATGGGGTCAGCAGAGAGTTGCTCATTGAGTTCTAGAACTGCTGAGCAGTTGAGCACCCTTTGGAGTTGGAAGGAGGCATTTGAGGGCAAATAAAGATAATTGCTTTATATATTAACTACGTTCATTCAGAATTTGTCAATCCCCATAGGACCCTAGACACCCAGGGCTTGGCACAAGGAGGGGGCTGCACACATATTTTCTGAATGAATAAATGCTACCAATAAGGTCAAGCAGGGTTTGGATAACCTCACAGATGTTTGATATGTAACTGACTAGGAAGGGGAATTCAATTTCCTTTCAGTTTTAGACCAACTACTTCCTCCTCCTCTTCCTCTTCTAATTATGTGACTTGCTGGAACGAGAAATTCTTATCCCTGGAATCAGGAGAATCTCTTTTACTATTCATGAAAACATGAACATACGCTTGAATATCTTTTTCTTTTTTAAAGGCGGGGCGGGGAGGGGGGGGAGAATTTGTCTTGTGAAATATCTTTTCTTTTTTAAAGAGAGAATTTTCTACATGATTTCTAAGGTGCCTTAACCCAAAACAAGGCCTCCTCATATATGGAGCAAAAGGCTGGGTTAAAAGATAAATCTTTTCTGGGCTTTACAGTCCTGTTGAAAGACAGGACAAGTTCAGATGGAGAAATAATGGTATAAGTGAGCATATGCTGCAGTCTAAACAGTTAGTATGTCTGTGTGCTGCAGTCCCAGGAGACAAGATATCCTTCTACCCATTCAGGTAACATCCTGGCCCTCAGATCAGGCTCTACCGTCTTCTGTGTTTCCAGGCCGTCTTCCACCAGCCATCCTTTCTTTATTAACTTCCATACCTTCATCTGTCTTGGACATTTCTCCTTGGCTCAGAAGAGTGCTCCAACCTCTCCTATTCCAAACAAACACTAACACTCTCGTTTGGGCAGGGTCTTACTCCAGCTATTTTTCTATTTTTCCTCGTTCCATCTCATACAAATATCTACAGTCATTACTTCAACTTTCTCATCTCCCTTTCATTCCTCAGTTCCCTCAACTCTCAGGTTTACGACTCCCTGTCCCTGGAGATGCTCTCTGTAAGATCATATGTGGCCCTTCACTAGCTGAGATAACCTGCCCAATCTTCTAGGGACTTTCAGTCCTTGTTTTTATTAGATGGACCACTCCTCTTCATTTGACACCACTTTGATGATCAATCGTAATCTTTTTTATGTACTTAGCTCTCTTGGTTCTCTGACCTCATTCTCTTCCTGCTTTTCTCTTCATTCTTATCTTCTCCTTTGAAAAATCCTCCTTCCACCAACTTTGTCGTATGTTGGAACTCTTCCCTTCTTTATTCTTTTGTTCTTTTCTCAATTTTTGTTTTCTTGGGTTGTTTAAATTCACTCTTATGGTCTTACCCAGAACTGATCTGCTTTTGCGTTGTAGAAATCTACTTTTCCTGATTGTCTATTCAACTGTCTGTTCACAAGGCCATTTTATGTTAGTCACAATGGGCTAGCTGCCCATATCCTTGAGCTTTTCAAGGGCCTACCAATAACTGTGAGACCTAAATCAAAGAACAATGGACTCCAAAATCAAAAACACCCTGTGACGGCAAACCGAATGCCTATTTAAAACACAATATTATGTCAATTTCATGACAAAAATATTTGTTATTTTAAAAGTTCAATCACCACACAATTGGAAAACCATAATCAATCAAAAGTTAAATGAATTGTAAAAAATTTCAAAATCAAAACTGTAAAATCCTCTCAAATTTTATTGCAAAAGTTTTATTTAATGGGACATGGATAAATTTCAATATGTTTGCTATGATGTGGGATGGGGCTTCCAGAAATAAGTGCTGGGCCTTTGAAGGTCTTACAAACAGCCCTGCCTCCTGTATTATCTCCATCTGGATATTCCACAGGCATTTAATTCATCTTCTTCCCTCTCTGGTATTCTCTATTTTAGTTGGCATCACCCAATCACCCAAGCTGGAAGTCATCTTTGGCCACTTGATCTCATCCAAGACTCCTCATATTCCCCCATTTAATCAATTGCTACATCCTATTGGTTTTTCTCCTAATTGTGTATTAAATTCACTAATTTCTTCCCTTTCTGTCACACTTATGTAGCTGATGTCTTGGTCAACCCTCACCTTGATCCTGTAATATTTGTATAAGTGGTCTCCCTGTAGCTGCTCTGTTTGCTGTCTCCTTATTGTTGACTTCAAATTCAAGTAGGACCAGTCACTCCTGCTTAAAATGCTTTGGAGGCTTGCTAGTGATTATGAAAGAAAATCTGAGTTTCTTAGCATAACACACAAAGCCCTGACAACCTGCTCTTACCTGTTTCTGCAACCTTATCTCTCATCTCTCCATGCCTGGCACTTGGCCATTCATTACACCTGATCCTTGTGCAACACACATGTGTGGGTCCACTTATATACGGATTTTTTTTTCAACCAAACTCAAATTGTATTTGCAGGATATGAAACCCATGTATTACGGAGGGCTGACTATTCATATATGCGGGTTCTGTAGGGCCAACTGTGGAATTTAAGTATGTGCAGATTTGAGTATATGGGAGGGCTGGGGGAGGGCCCTGGAACCTATCCCTGGCATATGCCAAGTGATGACTGTAATTCTAGGTGGCACTGTGGCTCTCTTGGCCTCTGATTTGTGCGTAATGACCTCCCTGCATAGAGTGCACTTTGCCCTTTTCTCACTCACCTTCTATTTATGCTTTAAGACTCAGCTCAGGTGTTACCTATTTAAGTAAGCCTTCCAAGAACATGTCAAACCTGGACAGAATTCTCACCCATGTAGGATCCAGCACCCACCTCTATCACAGATTTACCACACTGTATTATAACAATCCAATCACATATCCTTTTCTGCCACTCATCAGTGGGTCACTGGATAGCAGGGATGCCCATTTATATTTTCAAGTTCCCATTTGTGATGGTTAATATTCAATATCAACTTGATTGGATTGAAGGATGCAAAGTATTGTTCCTGGGTATGTCTTTGAAGGTGTCACCAAGGAGATTAACATTTGAGTCAGTGGACCGGGAGAGGCAGACCCACCCTCAATCCAGGTGGGCACCATCTAGTCAGCTGCCAGCCTGGCTTGGATAAAAGCAGGCAGAGGCATGTGGAAAAACTAGACTGGCTGTGTCTTCTGACCTCCATCTTTCTCCCATGCTGGAGGCTTCCTGTTCTCAAACTTTGGACTCCCAAGTTCTTTAGCTTTTTTATTCTTGAACTTTTGACCACAGACTGAAGGCTGCACTGTCGGCTTCCCTACTTTCGAGGTTTTGGGTCTGGGACCGGCTTCCTTGCTCTTCAGCTTGCAGATAGTCTATCGCGGCACTTCACCTTGTGATCATGTGAGTTAATACTCTTTAATAAACTCCCCTTCATATATACCTAACCTATTAGTTCTGTCCCTCTAGAGTACCCTGACTAATACCCCATTTCATGCTGTAAGACAAGAATCAGGTTCTTAATCAGCCATCTGTTTCCAAATATTCCAAACCTATGCGTTTCCAAATCTTAACTGCTCTAAGAACCCAAGTCATGACTGCAGTATTCAGGTAGAACCCAGGCACACGCAGCCCAGAAATCTATCTAAAACAGTTCCTGTGAATGGTTCCAATTCTTTAACGAAGATTTAATTGAGAATGAGTGGAATGGAGATCAAAACTAGTTTAAATAATGATTACACAAACACAGTCATATGTGACCTGGGAAACTATACAGCACATAGTAATGTCTAATTGCTTCTCACTAAGCATTTGCTAAAACCCCTTGAGCAGTTGTGGTTAGGGAATTATCTTTGTTCAGGTCTGGTTTCGATTAAAAAAAAAAATATGTCCACTGGGATCTTATGTTCTTAAAATCTCTGATTTGTTTTTTTTGTTTTTTTTGTTTTTTTTTTGACAGAGTCTTGCTCCGTCGCCCAGGCTGGAGTGCAATGGCATGACTTCGACTCACTGCAACCTCCATCTCCTGGGTTCAAGCGATTCTCCTGCCTCAGGCTCTCGAGTAGCTGGGATTACAGCTACCTGGCATCATGCCTGGCTAATTTTTGTAGAGACGGGGTTTCACCATGTTGGCCAGGCTGGTCTTGAACTCCTGACCCCAGGTGATCTGCCCACTCGGCCTCCCAAAGTGCTGGGATTACAGGCATGAGCCACTGCGCCTGGCCAAATCTCTGATATTTTCACACAAAAGTCTTCTCTCTGAGTACTAAGATTCTTATTAAAAAGAAGCTTCATTCTCTTTGTACTTGCTCAAGGTCCATATTTAGATTTGAAATGCAGCCTTCGCTGTCTACATTTAAAGGTTGCAGTTCTGAATTCTCTAGAGCCTGTGCTTCTACCTTCCCTGTACCACCATAGCAGGAAGTAGGCATGGCAGGTAAAGAAAATGAGCAAGGAGACAGATTTGATTTCCAACAGCCTCTCCAGTAAGATGGCTAGATTTAGGAGGGGAAAAAAAGTACAAAATTTCCAGTTAAATTTGAATTTTGGAGAAACAATGATTTTTTTAAACTAAAAGTATATTGCCTGTGTAATCATTTGGGACATACTCCCACTAAAAAATCCATTGTTTATTTGAAATTCAAATTCAACTGTATCCCGTATTTTATCTGGCAACTCTACTCTGAAGTTGTGTTCTCAGACCCAGACACACTTCGCACGCATACTAAACATGCGCAAATATTTTTGCTTCCACAAGAAAATGCCCTCACTCCCACTTTTCCTAAAGCAAAATGTCCTCTTGGTTCTTGGTCTTCCTTTAATTTCTCTACATTAAACATGGGTCCATAAAATAGTTATTTTCCTCTGAACTGTAGGGTTAGAAAACAGTATCCCAATAAGATGATACCTGGCATCTGGCACCAGACCTGGATTTTAGGGAGTTAGGGGCGATGGGTTCTGTAGGAAACCAGGGAACACGCACTCCATCTGAAGAAGGGCAAGGTTCACTACTCAGCTCCACTGTCGCCATTTGGGAATGCAGGTTCGGTACTTTGGAAGAATCCAAAAAAAAGCCAAGATATGTGAAAACTGCAGAAATTTAATCATTGCTAACTGTTAATTGAAACAAATGCAAGCACACTAAAACAAGCAAATATGCACATACTATGTCTGAGGGCCTCTTCTCAGGGTATCCGACTTGCTGTTGCTGGAGTCCTGCACTTTGGGGTAGAAAGGGAAAGAGAGACCTCTGAAAGAGGCAAATTTGGAAGTTTCTGATAAAAATGACTCCCTAGGTGGACAGAAAGACGGGTGCCATTGTTGTAGCAAGATAATTATTTCTCATTTCATTCCTTCCTCCTGGGTTTCCTCCTCTGCAGTTCCCCAACTGAGCAAGCAGCAGGAGCCTGCTTCCTTGTCTCAGGGAAGTATGTGGCAGGGAACAAAGGATATAAACAATTGTCTGGCTTTTGTTTTCAAAATTCCATGCCACTGAGAGTATTTTCTAGGTGCTCTAGTCTAGAGAGTTTGAGGAGAGAGAGGATAGCCCTGAGGAAAAGGTAAAAAGTGGGAGGAAGATTCTCCCAAGCTAAAAAAAGAAAAACGATTCTCAGACAGTAGGAAGGGGGCAGAGGTTTGTGGTTTCTGGGAGCAGTGGACAAGGTTCCTACACCATCACTCCCTGGCAGTGCTCCAAGAAGACAGCCAATCTCAGAGAGGACAGTGGCAGAGGCCACGAATAAACACGGGGCTCCCCAGAGTCATTTTGCAGTCCCACGGTCTGAAGGGACCACCCGAAGAGAAACCAGAACTAATGGATCTCTACAGTGCTTGGTGGATAAGGGGGACTCCCTACTTCAGGGTCTTACAGAACACCCCGAATGTATCTAATGCCAGGCATGAGGGGAGATCCCAAATGACCGTTGTAGAACACATGAACTGCACAGTGTAAGGGGGACTTAGATTTGAAATTCACTGATTTTTGAAACACAAAGGAATATGCACAAACTGTTGGGGCTCAAAATATAATAGCTCAAAATGAAGGCCTCAGCAGCAGCCTTAGAAGCAAACATTTCTCTGTCACTTTCTCCTGCCCTCCTGCCCCTCACTCTACCCTGAGGCTTGCTATAGAAATTAGAATCCTTCTCCCCCAAAGTGGGTTGTAGAAAACAGAACCCCTTTTCCCCAAAGCCGACCATAAAACCTGAAAATAGTACTCTAACCCCTTTCCCACCTTTCTGTGTAAAAACTAGACTTAAATAAATTATCTGACCTACTCTGCTTGATTGCACGTCATAAGATCCTCATTCCAGAGAAGGTTCTGCCCCACATCCAGAAGGAGGGAACGCTGCTCAGAGAGGCCAAGAAGAATCTAGACAGACAGGCCTTGTTGGTTTTCCCCACTTAGTCAGTCTAGTAGCATTAGATCATAGCCTTTCTGTTCCATCATATTTCTACACAGCTGTCCATACCTCCTTAACCTTAACACATAAAATGGATAGTTTCCCCTATATCCTTGTGTCTTCATGCTGAAGTTCCACATGTCATACAAAACTATGATTTAATAGACCTGTATGCTTTTCCCCTTATTAATCTGCCTTTGGTCAGTTGATTTTCAGCAAACCCTCAGTAAGCGGAAGTTTTTCCTTTGAGTCTACAAAAAAAAAAAAAGGGAACATACACCTGACTATATATATTGAAGTTCATTGTTGCCACCCCTTGAGAATTCCTGTACAAATGTGTAATGTACAAACAACATGATTTATTCCTACTCTTGTGGCAGCAGTGAAAAAATGGACTAGTTAGACATTACCCCTCATCCCATGGATCAAGCATACTTGGTCAAACCTGGTTTTTTTTTTCACAGACTAAGAGATAGAAACAGAAACTCTTGAATTACTTGCAATAATAAAAGCCTATGTCTTTGCCTAGAAAATCCTAAGTAACTACTACTAGGCAACTCCTCACCTAGATTACTACTTGTTAAAATTCTGACCTGAGATGGATGTTCCCCATATCCCTAGGCAGTGTTAGCTATATTCAGTACGTGCCTATAGTATAGCATTTACAATTAGTACCCATAACAAAGGTACTAATGATATCATAATTACAGTTATTACTATATTATATAATAATGGTGATTATTCCACAAATGAGGGACTAAGACGTAAAGAGGTTAAATGACTCCTCCAAGGTCTCACAGTTAGTAAGTTCTAGAGCTAAGACTCAAACCTTCTTCATCTTCTAGAGGAAGTCTGGCTCCAGGATCTGAGCTTCCAACCAGCTCCCCCATCTGCATCCAGGCCTTTCCATGGGCTCTTCCTGCTGCCTGGATGTTCTGGCCTTGACCTGGTCAGTCCTCCCATTCTATGTTCTTATGGACCACATACCTTTCCTTTATGACATTTACTATAATTTGTAGGGATTTGATTATTTTGTCTCCCTAGATAGATTGTGGATGCATACAGGCAGAGATACTGTGAAGGCTTTGCATGCAGGGCCAAGACAACTAGCCGTCTCTGCAAGCCCATTCTCCTCTTTGTGGGGAGACACAAGGTGTCAGAATTATGCCAGACACATGCTGCCTAGCTACCTCCACTTCTTAGCCTCCCTTGCAGCTATGTGTGTCCATGTGATTAAATTTTGGCATATCAAATGTGGCACAAATACTGGGTGCCACTTCTATTTCTCCTTTCTATTGTTGACAGATGGAGCCAACTATGACTCAGTGCCCCCCATACAGAGGCTGGATGACAAAGCCGCAGGAGATGGCAGAGGGTGAGGGATGCAGGCCCAAAGGACCAAGTGAAGTAGAGCTACCCACCAACCTGAACACTTACCTCAAATTATTACATGAGGAAGTCATTTACTTCAGTCTTTAAACCACTGGATTATTTTGGTTCTCTTTGTTACAGCAGCCTAACCTCACCCAAACTCACCACTGCACTTCTGGAACGTAACAGAGTGTCTTGTACAGAGCAGGGGCTTGATATGTATTTGCTAAGTAACCAACTGAACAGTTACTTACAGATATGTCTTCCCAACTAGTGTGTGCACAGAACTCCTTATAAGTTGGGACTGTATCTTCTACCTGTTTTCTTCTGCATCAAGCACAGCATTGAACACATAGCAGGAGGCCAAAGGATGAATGAAGAAATGTTAAAAAGAGAAACATTGGGCATGTACATGGCCACGTTTATACATCTTTTTACATTTTGCCCGCTACAGAAATGCTTTTCAAATAGTTATAATACAATCTTATATAAACAGCAATTCAACTGGAAGTTCAGTTATGAGGTATTTGTATGTAAGTTAATTATTATATCAAAATAACTGGAGAAAAGGTAGAGCAATGTGTGATGTTTAATAGACTTGTAGTTAGGGAACCTGGCTTCTAGTTTCAGTTCTAGTTCTAGTCATGTCTGTGATCTTGGACAAATCACCTAAATTCTCCAGGTACCAGTTTACACATCTGTTAAATGAAAGGAATAAAAACGTTTCCCATAAGAAGGTTTCTTAGCCAGGTGTGGTGGCTCATGCCTGTAATCCCAGCACTTTGGGAGGCTGAGGTGGGCGGATCACAAGGTCAAGAGATTGAGACCATCCTGGACAACACGGTGAAACCCCATCTCTACTAAAAATACAACAATTAGTCGGGCGTGGTGGCACATGCCTGTAGTCCCAGCTACTCTGGAGGCTGAGGCAGGAGAATCCCTTGAACCCGAGAGGTGGAGGTTGCAGTGAGCCGAGATTGTACGACTGCACTCCAGCCTGTTGACAGAGTGAGACTCCATCTCAAAAAAAAAAAAAAGTTTCCTTCAAGTTCTAAAACTTAATAATTCTACAGACTGTACTTCTTTTTTCTGGCAACGCATTTATATTCCTTATAGTTCATCACTCTTTTTCTTAAAGATGACTATCCTCTTCCTGTGTCTTCACATAGCCTTTTCCGTGTGTGTGTGTCTGTGTGTGTGTGTGTGTGTGTGTGCACCTCTCGTATCTCTGTTTTTGTGTCCAAATTTTCTCTTCTTATAAGGACACCAGTCAGATTAGATTAGATCCCATCCTAATGGCCTCACTTTAATTTTAATCACTTATTTAAAGGCCAAAATACAGTTACATTGGGAGGGATTAGGGGTTAGGGCTTCAACATGTAAATTTTGGGAAGACACAATTTAGCTCATAACATTCAGGTCATAACGGCAATCTAGGAAAGTGAAATTCTAAAGCTCAGTCATTGGCTGGAAGCTGGTGTGCTCATCTTATTAGAACTTGTAGCCCAGGAAGGCCAAGGTCAACGATTTCAAGTCTCCTCTTTGGATTGGCAGGAAGTGGGATGTGAGCACAGGATGGGGCTCCAATGTGGTTTCTGGGGGTGGGTGGTGGGGATGGGGCACCAGGGCACTGTGTAAGAGAGATGGGACCCTGACCAGACTCCTTGCTGTAATTGCCTGTTTCTGTGTCTGTGTCCCATCTAGACTGTTATTTTCTGGAGGGCAGGGACCATTTCTATCTTGTTGATCTGCAAATTCCCCATTGCCTGGTGCATAGTTGGCATATTTGTGGAATGAATGATTCACTTCTGCAGCCTCTTCCCTGTGTGAAAGTTATTTTGTATATCAGGAAAGCAAATTCTTTTTGCATCTAGAAATTTTCAGCCTCCTCTCATCTTGATCTTAGAGAGTTTTTGTCTTATTTTTTCCCTTTGGAAATGCTTGATGCTCACAGATATAGGGACCATTTACGAAAGGTTTACCACATACCAGGCACAGTGCTCAGAGCCTCATGAGTCTCTCACTTAATCCTCATGACAGCCCTGCCAGGTGGGTGTTCCTTGATTCATTTTATAGGTGCAAAATCCACCATTCAGAGAGGTGAGCTCCCTGGCCCATGTCACACAGCTGGTAAGGGATTACTGAACTGGGTTTGAAACACAGGTCTGTCTGGTTCTAAAACACAGGCCCTTAACTACCTACAATTACAGTTTCACAAATGGCATTCCTGCCTCAGATTTGACAATGCCTATAGTTCTTCAGAATCATTTCCAAGAACAGCCAGGTCTCCTAACTACTCAGATCATGTGACCCTGGAAAAATTGAAGACTTGACTCGTGAATGAACCAAGAGATAATATGCATACCAAAGCTAGATAATAGTAACAGTTTTTATTTTTTATAAAATCTTTGTGAAGAACCCATGATGCTAGGGAGGAAATCTTCAAATTGCCCCAGGATTGGTCTTCCCTTCTATTTCTTTCAGCATGTGGTACTCTATGGGGATTGGACAGAGTGTCTAGGCCCACATATTGAGATGAAAAAAAAAATCACAAAAGGAGACTGGTTTATATTTTGTCAACTCAACTTGAGCTATGATATTTTTTCTCTTTCTTTTTCTTTTCTTTCTTTTTTTCCTTTTTAAAGCCAATTTGACTTATTGTCTTACTATTGTGTAGACACAGCCCTGGTGATACCCTGTGATGAGTCTGAGATTCTTCAAGATCTAAACACAATGAGGGTGACTTAAGGACAGAGTTTCAGCTTTGCTTCTGACTCTTCTTGGTTTTGTGGGTTTAAGTTAATGTTATTTGAAAGTTTTTGTATGTGTGTGGTTGAATATATACTATAACTTGTTCTTTTGTGACAACAAGATTTATACTGGCGGTGTCTCTCATACCACTGGAAACTGGAAGGGAACCTACAATGTGAACCTCGGAGAGTTTTAAAAAGACAGCAGCCATTATTCAGCAGTGATGACTGCAAGCTGCCCTTGAGCCTAGTTACAGCCTGGTGCTCCATCCTGGCCCACATGTGAAGTCAGCATGCAAATGGCCTGTCAGATCTTTAATACTTCACATATGCATTTAGACAAAATCTCTGCCTTCTTCTTAATTAAGATTTCTTCAGTGAGTAGGACTTCAGGGAGAAAGAAAATGATCTGATGGAATTTTATTAAATACCAATTTCCTTCCCAAGTTTCTAACAGATTTTTTTTCACTTAACATGACTTGGCCTGAAAGGCGAAGGCATTTGAACAAGGTATAGAGGCTGGCATTTCATTTTGTATATCATTTTGGCTCCAGTGAACTGCTCCCAGTAAAAATGAGCCTGCGAGATGTAGCTGTTTTATGCAAAGGCTAACAATGCTAGTCTTTTATAAATCATAAATCCTTTCAACCTCAAACAATTTGGAGCCACCAACTGTAACTGTAATCTATAGGGTCTCAACTCACAGGGATTTTGTTTCTTCTTGGTGCCTTTCAAGCCATTAGGCAATTTTTTTTTAATTTTTTTTTTTATTTTTTTGAGAGAGGCTCATTCTGTCGCCCAGGCTGGAGTGCAGTGGTGCTATCTTGGCTCACCACAACCTCCGCCTCCTCGGTTCAAGCCATCCTCTTGCCTCAGCCTCCTGAGTAGCTGGGACTATAGCTGCACGCCATCACACCCAGCTAACTTTTTTTTTTTTTTTTTTTTTTTGGTAGAGACAGGATTTCACTGTGTTAGCCAGAATGATTTTGATCTCTTGACCTCGTGATCTGCCTGCCTTGGCCTCCCAAAGTGCTGGGATTACAGGCGTGAGCCACCGCACCCAGCTGCAAATATTCATAAAAGTTCTCACCTATTCGAAATCATTTTTTTGTGGAATAGAAACTTTTAGTCTATACCTCCTCAGTTAAATTTTTGATATAGGTTTTATGAATTTCCTTTTGTTGAATACTTTCTATAATACTGACAGCCATTTGATTTAATTTCTTTCAGACCTCATTCTTATTAGACAAACCCAAGATAGGTGATAATTTTGTTCTGATGGAGGAATGGTGAGGTGGACAAATTATCATTGTGTAATTCTTACTTTTGGTGGTATTTTTCTGTGTCGTGTGTGTTTATTTTCTTGAAAATAAAAAAGGATCTATGACAATTATTACTTGATACTCTGTGAACTTAGGATCCTATACCACAAGTAATAGTAAACAGCTCTAGAAAACTTGAGCAGCAAAGGAATTTGCTAGAAGGAGATAGGGTACTTACAATATGTAAGAGATAGCTAGCGAGTTAGAGACTGATAGATAGTGGAATTCAGGCAGGTCAAGGGGGCAAGGCAGCAGGAAATATTGAACTGCCCAAACAGGTTGCTACTGTGAAATGAGAAAACCAGTGACTACCAACTGTTGATTCCCCGCCTCATGCCTGTTGCTATCAGTCTGATCAAGATTCACAGTAGTCCTAGAAGCAAAGTTTGATTCACATAGGTTGATCACACACTCTGTCACTGATTGGTGGAAGATGAGGCTGGTTTTTTAGGATACCCACGCACTCCCAACAATCCATTACAATAGAATCTCCCTGAACAGAAATAAGACACCATTGGGTAGGAAAATCGGATGCTGGGCAGACAAAACCAAATGTCCACGCCTTGCGTAATATCACACTTAGGGATATAAGCAAAAAATGCCCATTTTATTCTCAAATAGAATACAGGGATTCCAAGAGCTTCAATAAGTCTCCTTGTAAATTAATTGTTACCTTGGTGAGAGGAATCTGATCATCTTAGATTCAATTCAATGAAGCCATTGTGAAATTCTCTGGCTTCAAAGTGGAGTCCTGGGAACAATACCCTTGATTCAATTCCACACTGCAAGTTGGGCAGTTTAGAAGGATGGAATGAATTTTTCTCCAAGCTTTGATGAAAGTTAATGATCCAGAGCTAGGATGCATGTTTTTATATGGTTGCTTATTATGAGCTATTTAACTTTTATAGCTTTATTAAATGTTTTATGGAAATGTGTATTTCATGTTTTATTACAGCTTTGTAGGATGGCCATATTTGGCTGAAAAGCCTGACAAATGAGAACAAATGTTTGCAAGTATTGCTGGTAAGCAGTTTCTGTGTAAAGTTGTTTCATTTTAATAATTTGTGGGGATGGGGTGGGAGGGGTTCTCTTTAGTGAAGTGGAGCAGAGCTGAGTGCTTATGAGGGGAGGTAAGAGGAATGGAGAGAAGAGAAGAAGGGAGAGCATGTCCAACATTCTAACTTTTTAGAAGTAAAAAAGTAAAATTAGATATAAAATTTTATGGAGAGTCCCTTTTAGTGAACCCTTGAGTTAGGAATGAAAGTGAACATTTAAGTTAGAAACACTCCCACCCTCAAAATACATGTGGCTGATATTAAATATATTTTATAAAAAACTAAAAATAATATTTTGCAGTTAGTTATGTCATCTTTATAATAAACCTATGAAGTGGGTAAAAATACCACTACTAGGTGTTCTAAGCATTGCTCTAAGCACTTTACATGCAGAGCTCATTTAATCTTTGTAATAAGACTACTAGATGGATACTAATATTAAGTTCATTCGATAGATAGGGAAACTAAAGCTTCAATAGGTATCCCAAGCATCTGACTTCAAGTCCAATTTATTTCTCACTGTATCGCAGAGACCTCTGCTTGATAGTCTGATATGGAGGTTATTCAAGTTATTATTTGATCTTTGAGACACTTTTGTTCTCATTTTTCTATAGGCAATTTAAAACTATTGAGGGCAAATATTCTGAACTTATAGTCACACCAGCTAGTTGTTGGCACTCTCAAATTTGCCTTGTCAATACTCATTTCACCTGTGTCTCACTTTAGGTCACTGTCTGGTTAGAAAAGAGCTCAAATCTCCAGATTCTTTGTTCTCATATCTTTTCTGGAAATCAGTTTTGTTTTGTTTTCCTCAAAACTTATACGGTTAAGTAAAAGCATGCAAAACAGAAATCACTTCCAGGTACTGAGAAATCAAAGCATCATACAAAACATTCCTAAATCCTTGACTAGTTTTTTATCAACAATCCAAATTTTGTTTTTGTTTTTTCCTCCCTATGTTGTTAATGTTGTAATGAGGAATTCAACTGAAGTATCTATTTTGTAAAAAGTATGCCTTAGACAATTTGGCTTTGTGTAACATCTCATGTTCAGAGTATAACATAACATTAGTCCTATCATTAATTGAGAGCTTGCTGTGTATCAGAAACTGTGATTGGCAATATATATATGTCATCACATTTCATTTAATCCTCACTATGATATTAAGTCATGAAGATTATCATCCCATTTTTAACACATGAGGAAACTGAGGCTCAGAAAGTTTAAGAAGCTGTTAGTTTGGAAGTGATTTGTCTCTGCCAAAACCCATGATGAAGTTTAATTGCCAATGCAGCAGTTTTGGGAGGTGGGGCCTAGTGGGAGGTGTTTGGGTCATGGGGGTGGATTCCTCAAGAATAGATTAATGCTGTCTCACAGGCCGATGAGTGAGCTCTTCTTCTCTTGGGAATGGATTAGTTCCCAAGAGTGGGTTGTTATAAAGGCTGCCCCCACAAATTGCCAAAATGAAATATAGTTTTACCCAGAAACTGCTTACCAGTGATATTTGCAAAGCATTTGTGCTCATTTATGAGGCTTCTTGGCCTCCTGTTTGGTCCTTTTTTGTACACACCCACTTCTTCCATTTTCTGTTATGAGCAGCCTGAAGCTCTTACCAGATGGGCTGCCTGATTTTGAACTTCCCAGCCTTCAGCATTCTGAGCAAAATAAACTTATTTTCTCTATATATTACCCAGTCTCAGGTATTTCATTATAGCAACAGAAAATGGGCTATGACAGAGGGAGAACTGGGTGTCAAGCTTAGGTCTCTGTCTCCAATGTCCAGTGGTGTTTCTACTCCTTCATGAGGACTTCATCTGGGGTGAAGGATTACCTAAGAGTGTCCAAGCTCAGCTCATTGGGGAAGGTTTTTGTGAAATATTATGACATCAGAGTAGGGGAGACATTTGTGGATAGGGGCCTTCAACTGGAATGACTTCCTAGCCGTTGACTTTATTAACAGAAAAGTCTCCCATCTGGCATTCCTGCTGTGCTTCCCTCTCCTCCTTACTTCAGAATCTGAAAATCCTCCCTCGGCAGTCTCAGTCCCTCATGTGAAGCTCAAATTATTCTCCAGCCACATTCAGGACCCGAAAGTTGACATAACTCTTAATCATTGTGAAACTTGACATTTTGCGTGTGAGTGTGTGTGTATGTATATGTTTATTAAAAAGAGCATGAGGCAGCATAGGGGCAGGAGGTGAGACATTATCCAAATGGATATGCATATGTCTTATATGTCTACATATCTTGCCATTGGAGAAGGGGAATATAATCAAAAGATGTATGTGTATGTGTGTGTTTCAAGTATGTGTGTGTGTAAGGGTGATCATGCAATGCCATGTGCATATTTGTGTGTGGTCTGTGTGCTTGTGCAAACACAGACGTGAACATGTATATTGGGAAGTGCTTGTGCTCAGGTGCAAGGGAAGGAATACATAAATCCCAGGCTTAATTTTCAATAGAGAGAAATGTACAAATTCAAATAGCTTGAAATACATTTCCTAAGAGATGAACAGTTTAAATTTTCTCTAGACTAATAGTATATGATTTTCCATTTGAATTAGAAACACACCTCCCACTCAACAATAAGCTACTCTGAACAAAACACAACCAGGGATGTGACAGATCCATTTAGACCCTCCCTTAAGAAATCCAAACAAAAGGAATGGCATCGTCAGGATGACTGCCACTGAGACAACTCTAGACTGTCAAGACGTGAGTTAATTACTTCTATTTATCTTTCCAACTTCCTCCAGAATTAGCTAACACTCTAAGATTTGGTGAACCTTTTAATTATCTCCAAATTCTGACTAACTAGGGGGAATGGATAGAGCAAATAATCAGGAATTAGGTTTGTCACTGACCAACTTCGTTTCACCTGAAGAGAATCTCCTAGTCTCAGTGGACCTCAGACTTTTCATCCACTAAATAGGTATAAGAATATTAGTCCAATCTACTTTACAAGGCTGTGGTTTGAAGCAAATGAAAGAATGTGAAACCTTCTGTGCAGCATATAAATTATAAACCAAAATAAATTGTTACTGATATTGTAGTCTTGGAACTAAGCTGTTGAATGTATATGTTACTTGGGTTTTTCTGCTAACTGGTTAAATGAAATGAGTACTTAAGCACTGGAGGTGGAAGATTTGAATTTGGGGGCTACTTTTTTTACCTTTTGGCAGAAAAATCTTTGGGCATATAATTTTACCTTTTGATCCTTACAGTGTCCATATCTGTGAAATAGGTTTATATTTCTCATTCTAATTAACTCACAGGACTGTTTTAAGGATTACATGGGATGTGAGAGTACTTTGTAAGCTTCAAAATAGTATATGAAAGAAGAGAGTATTCATTAGTATTTCCCTTGTGAGCTACCATGAGATACCACAATGATCCATTCTTCTCTTGGCTCATGTGACAAAAGAGAAAGCTGAAGAACTTTGCAAATAAATACACATTTTATTTACCTCCTGGCTTCTGAGTATGTAATTAAAAATGACGTGTTCTTGGATGTAGATGTGTTATTAAGAATAAGGACTAAGAGGCTCTATAACTACTCATGCTTCTTGAAAATGAATTGAACATACAATAATGAACAGTTGGTTAGTTAATGAATTTATATTAAAGTAATGACTGTAGGTTGTATTACAAACCTGGGTGTTTTTGTTCTTGCATTTGCACTTTTAATATTGAAACATTGGTTCATTTATTAAATATTTAAGGAGTTCTCACCTGGTTCCAGGTAGAAACTAGACATACAGAGATAAAAAATATGTGGTCCCTGTCTCCAAAGAGCAGTCAGTGTAATTAGGAAATAGACAAGTTAAAAAAAATAGTGATTCCAACCAGATGCATCAGATGCATTAATAGAGGCATATACAGGTGTTAGTACTGTGGGAGCAGAGAGGACTGAAAGTCTGTGTCCAAGTGTCAGAGAGGGTTGCCCCAGATGTTTTATTTATGACAGAGCTGAGGCTGGTAGACTCAGTGAGAGTTTTCCTTGCAGAAAGAGGGATAGGGGGACAGAGGACTGAGGCAGAGAGAATGACATAGGCAATACAATGTGGAAGTGTGAGAGTGCATTATAGATAGCTGAATTGTAAGCAGATGGTTAGAATGCATGCTAGGATATCGCTAGTACTTCTCTCCTTGGGCTGGGAGAATTAGGGGCCAATTTATTAAGGGCTTGAAATTCCAGACAAGAAACTTGAATTCTTTCTTGCATTCAAGGACATGTTAAAGAATTATAGGCAGGTGGATGACATGATCAAATTCGCATTTTAGAAAAAAAAATATTCAAACCACTACTAAACATCTACCACATACTGTGTGTGAAACTCTGACAGATTAAAGATAAAATATCTGGCTGGGTGTGGTGGCTCATGCCTGTAATTCCAGCACTCTGGGAGGCCAAGGCAGGGGAATCACTTGAATCCAGGAGTTTGAGACCAGCTTGGGCAACAAAACGAGACCCTATCTCTACAAAAAAATAAAAATAAAAAATGAGCCGGGCATGGTGGCACGTGCCTGTGGTCCCAGCTACTCTGGAGGCTGAGGTGGGAGAACCTGGAGAACAAGAGGTTGAGGCTGCAGTGAGCCATGATTGTGCCACTGCATTCCAGCCTGGACAACAAAGCAAGACTCTGTGAAAAAAAAAAAAAAAAAAAAAAAAGCTAAAATATCTTGAGGATCCAGACATTTATGCATGTTGGGAACCATAGCTTTTTGTCTTTGATTGGTTTAGAGAATAAGAGGGGAGGGAAAATTACTCTCTCACTGTATTAGAGCAGTATCAGATACAGGCCTGGAACATGATGGTATTTGGGCAAGAACTTGTTCACACCAACTCATCCTTCCTCATCCTAGTACTTTAGTGGGGATATTTTTCATAGGTTGGGACAAAGTCACACATCCTATTACCAGCAAACACTTATTACAGATCTCTCCCCCGATATGGCTTAACTGTGTCTCCATTCAAATCTCAACTTGAATTTGTATCTCCCAGAATTCCCACGTGTTGTGGGAGGGACCTGGGATAGGTAACTGAATCATGGGAGCCAGTCTGTCCTGTACTATTCTTTTT
>NW_016811065.1:850236-874107 GCF_001698545.2 Rhinopithecus bieti
ACTACTGTGCTAGCAATGAGGGTGGCTCCGTGGCCGTGGGACCCTCCCGGCCAGTTGTGGGTATAATCTCCTGGTGTGCCCGTTTGCTTAAAACGCAGTATTGGGGTGGGAATTACCCGATTTTCCAGGGGTTGTGTGTCTCAGTTCCCCTGGCTAGGAAAAGGGATTCCCTTCCCCCTTGCACTTCCCAGGTGAGGCAATGCCTCGCCCTGCTTCAGCTCTTGCTGTTCGGGCTGCAGCAGCTGACCAGCACCGATTGTATGGCACTCCCCAGTGAGATGACCCCAGTACCTCAGTTGAAAATGCAGAAATCACCGTTCTTCTGTGTCGCTCGCGCTGGGAGTTGGAGACTGGAGCTGTTCCTATTCGGCCATCTTGATAATAGCTCTCCTGTGCTATTCTTGTGATAGTAAGTCTCACGAGATCTAATGGGTTTATCAGGGATTTCCAGTTTTGCTTCCTCCTCATTCTCTCTTGCTGCGGTCATATAAGAAGTGTCTTTTCCCCTCTGCCATGATTCTGAGGCCTCCCCAGCCATGTGGAACTATGATTCCAATTTAATCTCTTTTTCTTCCCAGTCTTTGGTATGTCTTTATCAGCAGTGTGAATACAAACTAATACACCCCCTTTTTGAAGAATAAAAGGGAAACCTATGAGAGGGATAAAAATACCCTCTGTAAAAGAGAAATTCTCTAGATCTATGAAAAGTTATAGCAGAAAAGAGGAATAAATGTCTTTGGCTTACAACATGAAGATTATTATCTCCAAAATGATTTTTTAATGGGGACCAGAAAATTTTTAATAAGTTACAAGCAGAGACAGGCTTTTTAAAGATAAGTACAGAGAATCTTGAGAAGAGGATATTTTGAAATGAAAATACACAAGATGAAATGTGAAGACAGCAAGTTGAGCAGAAAAATGAACTTGATGGGATCAAGAAGATGCAGCAGTCAGTTTAGTTAATTTCCCTGCCCACGCTTCTTTGTCAGAGTCAGTTCTCATTTCCCCAATAAGGAAAGGACACATGATTTGCTTTGCTCACAATGAGTAGGACCCAGAATGGACACATGATCTAAACTTCGTCAATCAATTCTTTCTTCTAGAATATGGAACACAAGAATGCTATGCAGGCTTAGGTAGCGCTGAAAGAGAGATGATATGTAGAGATGTCTTGGGGGCTATTTTATTTTCTGTTTATGGAGAAATAGAGATCTGGATTGCAGAGACTGGTAGATCGGAAGATGAAGAAAGAAAAACAGAGACAAGAGACCACAGGATTTGGAAAGAGACACAGAAAGAAAGTAGCTGTCCTGGTCCCTGACAACTTTCCAGTTCCTCATTCCCGTCTCTTATGAGGCCTCACTAGACTTCCTGACTTTGGGTTCTATGAATTTACACTTGTATTATTTTAAAAACATTCCACTTTTGGCTTACCCTAATTTGAATGGGATACTATTATTTGCAACCAAATGGTCCTTGACCAATAAAGAAGGGTTGCAAGAATACTAAAACAGAACAACAAAAACCTCAGTAGTAGTATAGGCTTCTGTTTTGCAAGTCAGCTGGAGAACAGCTTCACTGCAGCATTTCTTGATTTCCCACAAAAATACATATAAATTAAAGAATTTAGAAACAATTCACAATAACATTGAAAATTGAGTCGCGTAGTCAACCTAATTCTACAATCAAGAGAGCTGATTTTCAGAATTTATTTGGCTTAACCTCTAAATGGCATTTGTCCCTGTGGGTTATTCTCTTTCTTGAGGCATTTTCTTTCTTTGGCTCCCATGACTACATTCTGACAGTTTTCATTCCTCCGTAGCTTTGCCTTTATCTGTTTTTCTTTCCCACTTCTTTCCCACTTGACCTTTTAAATAGTTCCTTAGCATTCATCTAAGCTACCTCCTCTTCTATTCTATTCAAGCAGTTCCACTCATGCCCATGGTTTCTGTTCCTACTCACATACTGGTAGTTTTTAAATCTATGTACTCAGTCCATACCTCTTGACTGTATAAACATCCTTCTACTAGAAATTTCTACTGAGATATTGCAACAGTAGCTCATAAGAAACCAAAATCATCCTCTTTCCAGACAAATCTGTCCCTCTTTAAGGAAATACTATACTTTCTATCTGCCCAGTCATTCAAACTAAAAACTTCATAATTCTCCTAGCATGCTCCCTCTCTCTCCTCTTTCATATCCAATCAGTTAGCAAGTTGTGTTGTGAAAACTACAGAACAAAAAAACCTAGGACCCCCATTGACGTTTGATTTAGTATGAGAAATCTCTAAACTTTATCTCCCTCCTGTGTTCCTCACCTCCTGCACAATTCTGATAGGTTCCTATTCCTTCCCAGCACACAGGTCCTGGCAAAGTGTAAAGCCCTTTGTGCATGGGTATGTGTGTGTGTGTGTGTGTGTGTGAGTGCGCGCATGTGTGTGTGTGTGCCCGCTTGTGCGCCTATGGTGGGAAGAGACAGATGCTTAAATAAAGAACTCAACAGTGGATAATAGGAAATGAGAGCTTTAAATAAATACCCAGAGCTCAGAATATTAGAGAACAAGGCATTGAATGTAGAAGAGGTGTGTTAAGTGAAATTGTGATACAGTCTGGAGGTTGGGCTGGAATGACGTGCACTGACCCAACTTCACCTTGCACATCCCACCTCCACAAATTTTATAGTTGAAAAGGAGATTTTTCCATCACATAAAATAGAATAAGCCCAACCCACATACTTTCTCTGTGGACAAACTCTGTTTGAAAACAGTTTTTCATGCTTAAGAATGATTAAAGATGAAATAAAATCAATATGAGTTGCATAAAAAATTATAGAATAAAGGAAAGTATTGGAATACTCAAAGGAAGAATCTTTTTCTGAAAATGACCTATTATAGTGTATTAATGAAGGTATAAGCAAAATTTCTCAAAAAAAAAAAAAAAAAAAAAAGATAACCAGGTGGGTGTGGTGGTTTACACCTGTAATCCCAACACTTTGGTAGGCTGAGGTGGGTGACTCACCTGAGGTTAGGAGTTTGAGACCAGCCTGGCAATGTGGTGAAGCCCATCTGTACTAAAGATACAAAAATTCACCAGGTGTGGTGGCACGTGCCTGTAAGCCCAGCTACTTGGGAGGTAGGAGAATCACTTGAATGGGGGAGGAGGAGGTTGCAGTGAGCCGAGATCGAACCACTGCACTCCAGCATGGGCAACAAGAGTGAGACTCTGTCTCAAAACACAAAGAGAAAAAGAAGAAAAGAAAGAAAAAAATAAAGAAAGAAGGAAAGAAAGAAAGAAAGAAAGAAAGAAAGAAAGAAAGAAAGAAAGAAGAAAAAAGACAATAAAAAATAAAGTGTTTCAATAGTTTATTCCTCTTTCATATAATGGTCTAGAGGGAGGGTCACTGGGGCAAAAGGCAAAGATATAAAGGATCTGTTTCCCTTCTATCTTGTTTTTCTGTAATCATCTAGAGCAGTAGTACTCAAATGTGGTACAGACCAGTGCTGGTCTTGGGACTTCTTGCCACTAGTCAGCATGTTCCCTCTCCCTCCTTTAAAGGTGAGATATGTACAGAAATTGAGTGTGTTTATCTGGCCCCATTGTGCACTGATACAGTTTAGAAGTAAGCGTACTTATCATTGACCGGTAACAAGTAGTTTATGGATAGTACCTGTCTGTAGACCACATTTTGAGTAGCACTGCCCTAGGGGGTCATCCTCATCTTTATTCTTTAAACTGGCTGTCACCATACAAAGGGAAATGACAGAAAATTCTTTAGAAAGAGCGGATAGCAATTAAAATGAACCAATGTGAAATTAACAAGATAGAATGAAATAGAATATGATAAAAAAATTAAAAAAGAAAATAGAATGAGATGAAAAAGGAAATAATAGGATAAAGATGTTGAAATTCACATTGGAGGTGGTAGAGAACATGATCAGTGCTGCACAAAACCCCGGAAGTGGAGTAAAAGATAAATCTGAGCTGCTCTAGAATGCAGGGAGGAAAAAAATCAAAGAATTGTAAAAATAGAAAGAGAAAATGACAGATATGGAGGCTAACAACAGAGAACCAAAAAAACAAATAAATCATTCTCCTTAAAAAGGAAAAAGAAAGGCCGGGCATGGTGGCTCACTCCTGTAATCCCAGCACTTTGGGAGGCTGAGGTGGGTGGATCACCTGAGGTCAGGAGTTCCAGACCAGCCTAGCCAACATGGAGAAACTCCATCTCTACTAAATATACAAAATTAGCTGGGCGTGGTGGCACATGCCTGTAATCCCAGCTACTAGGGAGGCTGAGGCAGGAGAATCGCTTGAACCTGGGAGGCGGAGGTTGCAGTGAACTGAGATTGTGCCATTGCACTCAGCCTGGGCAACAAGAGTGAAACTCCGTCTCAAAAAAAAAAAAAAAAAAAAGGAAAAGAAAACAGCACAAATAGCATCAAATTATTAATTAAAAATATAAGACAAAACAATCTTAACTGAAATGAAGTCAGAGCTATTTAAAGATATAAAGGGCTAACCCCATTCCAGGAGAAAATCAGTGAAAAGAGAATTAAATTTACATTCATCCAGGCATGATTTCTGGAGTAAGAGGATAAAGAAAATTTAATAAAAATACAGACAGAAAAAACAATAATAAGAAAAATCTAGGCTCAGTCTTCTTCATATTGATAAATTCAATGCTTACAGAGATTTGAGGTAGAAAAAATAACTAGGAAGCAAGAATTTTATGTGCAACCAAGTTATCTTAGTCTTTCATGTGGGTGCAGTGGCTCACACCTATAATCCAAGCACTTTGGTAGGCCAAGGTGGGTGGATCACCTGAGGTCAGGAGTTTAACCTCAAACTCCTGAGAAAGTACTAAAACATTATTGAACTGAGTTTTTTTTCTACAAATATAAGCATACTTATTCGATGTCAGGCACTTTAGATACAGTGATAAACAAAACAGACACATATAAACTGAGAAAATAGGTTAATCATGTACCCTTCTTGAAAATTTTATTTGAAGCCATTCTTTAACCCACTGAAAATGAAGCAGAACAAAATGATCAAGCCTAGTAAAGTAACAGTATAAAAGTTTTGGGTGTAAGAATTGAAGACAGTGAAAGCAGAAAGTAGAAAAGACCAAATTATCATAAGTATGGTTATAGGTTTTCAATATTTTTCTCAGTTGAAAACAATAAACAGTATTATTATAAATTATTTGGATTTAAAATCCAGGATTACATCAACAAAGACCATAGGGAAGGATGGGAGAAAACTAGGGAATTAACAAGATACTTTCTGATTCCTAATCAAGATAAAAGTCACTGAAGTTTAAAAATAATTTTGAAAATCTTACGAGTAGCAATGTATATAATTAGTAACAGGAAAGCTCCAAAACGATATAGTAATAATATAGTACAAGATGACATATGTTAGTTTTAACTAAAAGCATCCATGGAATCCATTTAACATACCTTGAAAGTTTAAAAGCAAAATTATGACTAGTGGTAGATGTTGTGAATTCAATGAGAAAACAGATATGTTAATGTTAACATCAACGCAATTTTTCCCTTTAAAAAAAAACTTTTAAGTTTTGAGGTACATGTGCGGGTTTATTATATAGGTAAACTTGTGTAATGAGAGTTTGTTGTACAGATTATTTCGTCACTCAGGTATTAAGCCTAGTACCCATTAATTACGTTTCCTCATCCTCTCCCTCCTCCCACCCTCTCGCCTTCACTAGGCTTCAGCATGTGTTGTTTTCCTCTATGTGTCCATGTATTCTCATCATTTTAGCTCCCACTTATAAATGAGAATGTGTGGCATTTGGCTTTCTGTTCCTGCGTTAGTTTGCTAAGGATAATGGCTTCCAGCTCCATCCACATTCCTGCAAAGGAAATGATCTTGTTCTTTTTTATGGCTGCATAGTATACCATGGTGTATATGTACCACATTTTCTTTATCCAGTCCACTGCTGATAGGCACCTAGGTTGATTCCATGTCTTTGCTTTTGTGAGTAGTTCTGTGATTAATTATGCATGCGTGTGTATTTATAATAGAATGACTTATATTCCTGTGAGTATACACCCCGTAATGGGATTGCTGGGTCGAATGGTATTTCTGTCTGTAGGTCTTTGAGGAATCACCACACTGTCTTCCACAGTGGTTAAACTGATTTACACTCCCACCAACAGTGTAAAAGCATTCTGTTTTCTCCACAACCTCGCCAGCATCTGTTGTTTTTTTGACTTAATAATAGCCAGTCTGACTGGTGTGAGATGGTATCTCATTGTGGTTTTGATTTGCATTTCTTTAATGATCAGTGATGTCGAGCTTTTTTCACATGATTCTTGGCTGCATTTATGTATTCTTTTGCAAAGTGTCTTTTCATGTCCTTTGCCCACTTTTGAATGAGGTTGTTTGCTTTTTCTTGTAAATTTGTTTAAGTTCCGTATACATGCTGAATATTAGACCTTTGTCAGATGCATAGTTGGCGAAAAATTTCTACCATTTTGTAGGTTGTCTCTTTACTCTGTTGATAGTTTCTTTTGTTGTGCAGAAGCTCTTTAGTTTAATTAGATCGCATTTGTCAATTTTTGCTTTTGTTGCAATTGCTTTTGGCATCTTTGTCATAAAATCATTGCCTGTGCCTATGTCCTGAATGGTATTGGCCTAGGTTGTCTCCCAGGTCAGCATCATCCTGATGCCAAAACCTGGCAGAGATGTAACAAGAAAAGAAAACTTGAAACCAACATCCATGATGCATGTTGATGCAAAAATCCTCAACAAAATACTGGCAAACTGAATCCATCAGCAAATCAAAAAGCTTGTCCACCGTGATCAAACAGCCTTTAAAATTGGTTTAACATATGCAAATCAATAAATGTGATTTATCACATAAACGTAACTAATGACAAAAAACACAGGATTATCTCAATAGATGCAGAAAGAAAAGGCTTTTGATAAAATTCAACGTCCATTTGTGTTAAAAATTCTCAATAAACTAGGTATTGAAGAAACATACCTCAAATAATAAGAGCCATACATGACAAACCCACAGTGAACATCATACTGAATGGGCAAAAGCTGAAAGCATTCCCTTGAAAACCCAGAATGCCCTCTCTCACCACTCCAATTCAACATAGTATTGGAAGTCCTAGCCAGGTCCCTCAGGCAAGAGAAAGAAATAAAGAGTATCCAAATAGGAAGAAAGGAAATCAAACTCTCCCTGGCTGCAGATGACATGACCCTATGTTTAGAAAACCTCATATAGTCTCAGTCCAAAGCTTCTTAAGCTGATAAACACCTTCAGCAAAGTCTCAGGATACAAAATCAATGTACAAAATTACTAGCATTCCCATACACCAAAACAGTCAAGCCCAGAGCTAAATCAGGAACCAACTCCCATTCACTATAGCCACAAAAAAATATAATACCTCAGAATACATCTAATTAGGGAGGTGAAAGATCTCTACAAGGAGAACTACAGACCACTGCTCAAAGAAATCAGAGATGATACAAACAAATGGAAAACCATTCCATGCTCATGGATAGAAAGAATCAATATCATTAAAATGGCCATACTGCCCAAAGCAATTTATAGATTCAATGCTATTTTTATTAAACTACCATTGAGATTCTTCACAGAACTAGAAAAAACTATTTTAAAATTCATATGGAACCAAAAAAGTGCTTGAATAGCCAAGACAATCCTAAGCAAAAAGAACAAAGCAAGTCACACTACCCAACTTCAAACTATACTACAGGGCTACAGTAACTAAACCAGCATGGTACTGGTACAAAAACAGACACACAGACAAATGGAACAGAAAAGATAAATAAGACCACATACCTTCAACCATCTGATCTTGAACAAACCTGACAAATACAAGCAGTGGGGAAAGGATTCCCTATTCAGTAAATGGTACTGGGAAGCCAGTTATCTGGATAGCCATATGCAGAAAGTTGAAACTGGACCCCTTCCTTACATCATATACACAAGTTAACTCAAGATGGATTAAAGACTTAAATGTAAAACTCAAAGCAAAATTTAAGAAAAAACATTCAATATAACAAATTATTTTTGAAGCATAATAAAGATACAGCTACTGTGAACCTTGTCTTGCTGAATACTATCATATTGAACTAGATAAGGCAATGACAATTAGAAGTACAAATAAAATTGAATGAGCATATACTGAAATCTTTCCTTCTTGCCCAGGCCCAGGAAAATAAGATGAATGACATATTTAAATACTGAAGTAATAACAATTACATTTTGAAAAGGAAGATAATTTTGTTTATTCAAAGGCCAATCCATAGACAAAAATGGAGAGTGGAAATCCCAGAAATAAATTAGGACTGTTTCACAATAAGTCACGTAGAGGCAGGGACCTAAAATGGAAAGCCATAAGCCATAAGAAAGACACTATAGCTCAAGACACAGGGATCAGAATTCTGTTGCAGAAGATAAACTCACAAGCAAACATCAGTAAACCCATGAGAAATAACTACACTGCAACAGGGTCACAGCAAGGTCAAGAAGTAGATAACTTCTTATCATGGGAAATAGCATTAGTAAACCAATCAGACAAGGACCTTATTTGTTTAGTTACTTAATACAATCATTAATCTTCACAAAATAGTTTCTAATACTTTGTACCTATGCTAACAGCATCTTGCACTGTGACTTTCCTATATACACATAAGCGTTTTATCCAAGTGCAAATATTAAAAGTAGGGTAACATATGCAATCGCCTGTACAAAGGTGAATAAATGGTAGGTTGTTTTTCTTCTTGAATCACTTTTGCTACGTAGTAAATCGCAATTACATTTAAGTTTAACATTGCTGATCTACAGAGTACACTTTGAACGGTGAGGTATGGCAACTCCCTATAAGAGAGAGCTAATATGTAAACCTGAATATTGTGCATGATTTTTTTAGCTTCCATGGACAGGGAAGACAAAAAAACCCAGCCTTCAGAGACCCTAGAAAGTTACTTTTCTGATCAATAAAAAATTGTTTAGTAATTCTAAGTTATTTCTTCTTAGTTTCTTGTTGGAGCATTGTTGAATGAACAGATAAAGTAAATATTGAAGTGAAGCTATATTTGTTATGGGATTGTGGATTAAACCAGTTGTTTTAAAAAACCTGCCAGGAAAAAATAACTACTGGGTAAGAGGCTTAGTACCTGGGTGATGAAATAATCTGTACAACAAACCCCCATGACACGAGTTTACCTGTGTAACACACCCGCATGTGTACTCCTGAACCTAAAATAAAAGTAGAAAAAAAAAAAAATCTGCCAGGTAACCTCCTCATTTACTTTACATTAAGTTGAGATCCTGATACACACATCTCAACCTTATAATTCAAGACTACTGTTAAATACTTCTAGTACACTTGAAGTAGCATAGTGTAAGCCAATTAAAATCCTTCTATGTTCTTAAAAAGTACATGCTTAACATTTTCTGGCATTACTTCTGAGCTCAGATGAAGCACAAAATCCCCCTAAGTGAATATTCTTCTCTATAAGTTAAGTGGTTGAGAGTTGGTAGCAAAAGCTATCATGGTATAACATTTCCATCGTAGAGTAGATACAAATAGCAGAAAGTGCTGTTTAAACATCTAATAGATAAGAAATTAACATGAACCAATTAGCTTAAGTTAGAAGGTAAGAATAGTGCCATTCCAGATTGAATATTTTCAACATTTAAATTTCATACTTTAAAAATGGACAGTAATGTAGTCTGTTTTTATGTAATTTCACTTTAAATTTGGTGCCCAAATTACATATTTAATGTAATAGTGACTGGGTGGTCACTCATACGTTATTCAAATACTGTAGAAAATAAATCAGAATTAAATTTATTATAGTTAACCATCACAAAAGATCAGTGAAAATAAAGAAATCGTAGAAATGGAACCAAATTGAAGTAAGAAAGAATAGGAAGAGGTACCAGAACTAGCTGAACATGAGGTGGACAAATAGATTCAAGAAAAAAATAAAACTTGCAGTGTTTTTATATGACAGAAAGAATATACCTCTTGTTTTGTCCACATTAACACTGTACTAAAGATGAAGACATTTCATTTTTCTATTGTTTGTGAGAGTCTGTCTTTAATAGACAGTACTGAGCAGGTACCTTAATGACAACATAAAAATTATAGTGGTTATAAAAAGTGGCAAATTACCAGCTATAAATTAATACCAATAACAAAATCTGTATTTTTAGCCAGACTGCTAGACAGGATATGTGTATTTATGAAACTAATTTTTTAAAATATTAACTGCTTCATTTAAAAAAAATCAGAATTTACTAGTATGAAGACTCATTTAAGCAGAGTTTCTGCCGAATGAAGCAGCATAGATTATTACTAGATTGCAATAGAGATCTTTGCTGACCTATCCTATAGTGATCTATATACAGGAAAACTATGTTATTGGTACTTTAACAACTGGAATTTTTGAACACCCAATGTAAATCTTGACTCCACTAGACCACTGTACACCAAATGACCTAATCACACAACAGAATACCAGATCACTATGGGATTAAAAATAGCTGTTTTCAGGGTGGTAAGACAAGAGAATGGAAAGGAAATCAGAAGAGGACACAATCTTGATCAACAGGAATGAACTCTTAATCAACAACAACTTTTTCAGTCTCCCACTATGCTGGATAAAATAGGTTTTACTGTCAGGTACAGCAGCTCCCGCCTGTAATCCCAGGATTTTGGGAGGCCAACGCTGGCAGATCACTTGAGCTCAGGAGTTCCAGACCAGCCTGGGCAACATGGTGAAACACCTTTTCTAGTAAAAATGCAAAAATTGGCCAGGAGTGTTGGTGCTGTGCGCCTCTAGTCCCAGCTACTCAGGAAGTTGAGGCAGGAGTCTTGCTTGAGCCTGGGAGGTAGAAGTTGCAGTGATCCCAGATCGCACCACTGCACTCCAGCCTGAGTGATAGAGCCAGACTCTATCTAAAAAAAAAACAAAAAACTTTTACTGTGTCATTACATTATAGAGAGGAAAGCCAAGCAAGTAACTTGGTGCAATAGGACCTCTTGGAGCCAAGGGAACATAAAGAAATCATTCCCATCAGTAAAGCACCTCAAGAGAGGACTGAGAAAAGTGAGATGCAAAGAAGTTTTGTTTCTATTACCCTGAAGTCATAACTCTACAAAGCTAAAAATACTCCTCTCTTCCCTCATATCATTAGTAAAATGGCAAAATATTTTCTTAGACCGGTTTTACACATACAAATAATAACATGAAGAACCAATGACCCATAAAGTCACTTTGCTAAAGCAGATTTGGGGAGAACTTTGGGTTAATTGAATGTAAAAACCGATTTAAATATTAATTTAAAATACAATAGAATCCTACAAATCACTTTCCCCAATAAATGCATCTTCAAAGAAAAGCTTCTGTCTCAGCTGGAACAATCTCACAGGATCATAAGGCAACATAAAATGAAAGAGTAAATATTTCATACTTCAAATAATTTACTAAGGTATTGGGAAGCCTCATACTTTCAGTTTAAACTAATTTGATTTAAGAAGAAAAAAGCCGGGAGCCGTGTCTAATGCCTGTAATCCCAGCACTTTGAGAGGCAGAGGCAAGAGGATCACCTGAGGTCGGGAATTCAAGACCAGCCTGACAAACATGGAGAAACCCTGTCTCTACTAAAAATACAAAAAATTAGCCGAGTGTGGTGGTGGATGCCTGTAATCCCAGCTACTCGGCAGGTTGAGGCTGGAGAATTGCTTGAATCCAGGAGGCAGAGGTTGTGGTGAGCTGAGAACGCGCCATTGAACTCCAGCCTGGACAGTAAGAGTGAAACTCCATCTCAAAAATAAATAAATAAATAAATATAAAAATAAACTACAGAAAATGTTAACTTTTTAATGTTCTACATACTAAGTTAGAGGTACTGAGGATTTTTTTTTCTTAATGATGCAAGGCACTTTTTTAAGTTTCATTTAGAATAAAATTGATTCTACACAGATTTATTGTATTCAATTTAAAACCATTTTGGACAAAGGAGGAAAAAAGAGCTGGGCGACTCTGAATAAGATACAAATACAACTTTGACTTTTACAAAAGAAAAATGCAAAAATGAAATCCACTCTTAACAGTATCCAGGTTTTAAGCATCTGGTACTATAAAGAAAACATCTTCCTGTTATCATTAAACCCTTGCTGTTTTGTACAATAAATAAATTAGAAAAGTAATAGGAAAGGAAACAATAATTGAACCATAAGTAAAGATAGTTGGCAAGAGTCACGATTTAAAGGTTATTAAGGGCTCACGAAGTTTAAAATAAAATAATAATAATAAAGCTATTGAATTATCGTGAAAAAGAAATGTATCAGATTCCTGCATTTTGTTAATGTTTCTATAAAAGGTTTCACCATAAAATTAAACTGTAAAAGTTTTAAAAATATATAATATAGGCCAGGCGTGGTGGCTCATGCCTGTAATCCCAGGTCAGAAGTTCAAGACCAGCCTGGCCAACATAGTGAAACCCTGGTCTGTACTAAAAATACAAAAATTAGCCAGGTATGGTGGCGTGTGCCTGTAGTCCCACCTTCTCAGGAGGTTGAGGCAGGAGAATCGCTTGAACCTGGGAAGTGGAGGCTGTGGTGAGCTGAGATCACGCCACTGCATTCCAGCTGGAGCAACAGAGTGAGATTCCGTCTCAAAAAAAAAAAAATATATATATATATATCTGTATCTATAGATATATATATGGAAAGAGAAAGAGAAGAGAGAAAAGGACTTTAGGAATTTAAGATCCTTAAAGGGGTAAAATAAAAATTATTGAAATAAGAACAGGAGCTCATAAAACAGAAACAGGTGTATGTAAACAAACAAATAATAACTTATTAACAACCTGGGGTGAAATATGTATGTATGTACATGTATATGTATATGTGTGTACATACATGTGTATATGTACATATGTGCTTGTGCATAAAAATTCATTAGATATGGTAAACAACATACTGTACTGGATAGAGTTAAAGAGCAAACCACTGAGCCAAAAATTTAAACTGAGAATTTTTTTTTTTCAAAACACAGCATGAAATATTAATAAAAAAGAGGTAGAAAGGAAGAAAGAAAAGTTAAGAGACGTGGAAACTAGATCCAAAAGTTCCAGTACTCACTTAATAGAAGAGTCATAAAGACAGAATACTTAAAATGGAGGAGAGAGAATATTTAAAGAGTCCACCAAATAAAATCTCATATAAACAAACAAAACAACCCTAGACTGTCATATACCTTTAAAATAGAAAAAGTAGAAAGTTGATTCCTAAAAGCGACAAGGGAGAATGATGAGATTATCTCCAAAGGAATGGGTATCAGTTTAATTTTTTTTCATTAACAATATTAGAAACAAGAAGATGATAGAAAATATTTTCAGAATACTTGAGGAAAAACTGCCATTAAATCTGGAATTTAATAATCAGGCAAACTTTCATTCAAGTGTAAGGGTAAAGACATTTTCAAACAAACAAGATCACACAAAGTTTACCAATCAAGGACCCTCTCAGGAGGAGGAGGAAAACCATTAGTACTAGGTAATATAGTCTAACCACAAGCAAACTGAATCTAAGAAAATAGTAGAATATAAGAATCAATGATGAACAAAGGAAACACTCTAAATACTAACCGTATTTTAAAAACTCCATTTCACAAAATCATTAAGCTGTATCTAAGGCTACATTGAGAGTTTAGGAATCTGTGGGTTAGCTAAAAGCAGTAACTACATGCTAAGCTTCTTGTCATATTTGGGCTGGGGGTGAATAGCAATACTGACTAATTCTACATTATTTTGGAAAGAGAAACAGAATGTATAACTTTAAAGCAGTATAGGGAAAATGGAACAAAAAATGTGAACAGTGTACCCAAATGCTCAAGGGAACTAAAGCAATAATATGGCAAGAGAAAAACATAAATTAAGATTATAAAATAAATGTAAAACTATCAACACTAAAGTATATAGGATCAAATACCAACTAAAGAACTTTAAATTCAATAAACAAGAATAATAGAGCTTTTAGTCAGAGACAAGGAACAGGTGCAAAAGATGATTAAGACTGACATTATATAAACCATGTTCACTGTATGCAGTAACATGAAACTAAAAGTTAAGCATAGAGAAACTAAATGATCAGAATATTTTAAGGAAAATATAAGTTGTCAAAATGGGCCCAACACCATAGGCCAATAAACTAAAAGAAATTGAAACAGAAGCCAGAAATATTTCCTAAGAAAAGGCACAAGGCCCAGATGACTTTATGGGTGAATTCCAGCACAACCTTATGGAACAGATAATTCATATCTTATTCAAATTGTTCCAAACAATATAAAAAGGTGGGAAGCCAGCCAACATATTTTGTAAGGCTAGCTTAACAATGCTATCAAAACCAGAGTATGTTCTAAGTGAAATTTGATCTATAATTTTCTTTCAGTTTTTGTTGCTGATGTGAATGGGAATTTTCTTTATATTATTTGTACCAATTGGTTACTGCAGCTTCACATACAATTTTAATGGGGTTTGATAGAAAGGAATTTTGTCCTTGAAGAGATTTACTTGATTTTGTGTTTAGTTTCAATAGTTCTCTCATAACTTCATGTTTATAATAATATATGTAGTGTAGACATGCACTCTGATTTATGAGCACTTATGTGAACAACAACAACAACAAAAGATGAGAAATAGTCTCTAGGATTCCAACTATCATACATCAAAATACTCTTTCATCTTTCTACATTTTACAGATACCTTCCGTATGTAAGCTATGGAGAGCTATACAGATGTTAGTCATTACAGAGAGGTCACTCTGCTCCGACAGTCTTGGAAAACAGTTCTGTCTGTAATCCCTAAGAAATATGTTTTCTTTTTGTAGTTCCTTCTTCTTTACTAATGGTTGCTGGGAAGATAACTAATACTTGAGTTGCCACATTTACTGCTCATGAGTTACTGGAAGATTGAAGTGACTCTGTCCAGGGGCACAGATATTCTCAGAGCTATCACACCTTTTCTTGCCACTTATTGGCACTTACTTTCCTATAGACTTGGCTTTGTAAATAGTGAAGTAGCTCTGCACTTCTGTGTAGCACCAGTCCTGGGTCCAAATTTGGACTCAATTGTTTTCTAGTTGTGTGATCTTGGGCAGTTTAATTGACTTCTCTGGACCTTAAACTCCCTATGTGTGAGATGGGGAATCTTAAGACTATATCACAGGGTTGTTAGGGAGAATACATTACATAAGATGTGAAAAATTATTTAGCACATCTTCTATTACATGTACTTTGTACTCTGTATATGTTGGCTCCCTTTGCCCTAAAAAATTTATAGACAAGCTTGAATACAGATCACCTAATCAATGTTCTTTTGAAAAATTTGTTTTGCAGCAGACCCGATGCTTTCTCTCAAGACTCCCAGGTTTCAAATTGGTCGTATATTGAGGGACAGTTACTTGAACAATGAGGATAAATGACAGTCAGTAATTATGATCTTGGTTTCTAGGTTGTTAAGAGACTAATATTAATCCTCAAAGTGTATGTGAAATGTGTTTATCTGGCTATAATTGTATAGTCTTCTTGAAAGCATTGACCAGCGATGCTAATTTAACACATATTTCCCCAGGGGAGTATTTTTGAGCTAGTGAGGTTGCCAATTTATTAGTTAACCCATACCACTTTCTTCAGAGCAGAAATAGAAATAGCAAACTCACAAAAAGTTACAGGTATATATTTTCATTTTTTATCAGGTGAACAATTCAGTGTAAAGATAATCAGAGCATGCATTAGTCTTTGAAAAACATAGTGCCTGTGTTGGTTGGCTGGCAAATGATGGTGAATACTGCTCAGTTATGTGAAATTAAAAGCAGAGTGAGATACTAACACTAGGAGATAATAAAGCTGTTTTCAGAAAACAGATTCAATTTGAATAAATACATCAACATGTTATCAGTGAAATATCTTTGTGAAAGAATTATTTATCCTACTCTATCAACCTCCTTCAAAATCAAAGGCTAGATTACAGGTGCCTTGATTTTTTGTTTTGTTTTGTTTGTTTGTTATTCAGAGAAAATGAGTTTGCAAACCCCAAGAAACTCAAACGTGGTACATCTTTAGAAACAACTTAAAAGAATCATAAGCCATGCTTAAACTTGCTTTGTAGAACGATTTTTATTGTTCACAATGAAAATTATTTCATTATTCCTTGTGTTCTTCAGTTGTTTGCTTATTTCATCATAGTTGTTTAATGGACAAAGTCACATGTGCAATTATTATGTATCAATAATATATAAATAATAACAAAAATTTGTTTTGAATTTCAACCAATCAATTAGCAAGTGAATTTTAGAATTATAAACAACGAGAAGTTTGCCATAAAGCACCTACTGAAGCAGGAAATTTTCCCTGACCTCTTCGTGGGTGAAACTGGAGTGCCCAGGCACTAGAAATAGCCAGCAGCCACTTCAGTGCTGGTAGGGATGAACACCACTCACTTGGTCCTGCTGCATTCCAGCCCTCACAGGAAGGGGAAGCACAGTGAGCAGGTGCAGGAGCTGGGACTAGCGCTTTTGGGCACTGGCAGGAGCAAAACTCTGTGTGGCCCCGTGGCAGTGTCTAGGGGGATTCTGGTGACCCCTGAAGCCCCAGAAAGAGCGTTACAGTCAGTGCTCTTTTAGCTTTGCTATCTGTAGATGGCTTAAATGTTCACAGATCAGTGGAGGGTCAGTGTGACAGCCTTTTGCACCTGCACCTGAGTTCTTGTCCAGCATCCAGGAGGAATGAGGTTGCATGAACAAATTGGAGATGGTAAATGTGGAGGATTTTATTGCCAATGAAAGTAGCTCTCAGTAGGAAGGGGAGCTGAAAAGGAAATGAAGTGGGAAGATAATCTTCCCCTGGAGTCTAGCCCCAAAGCAACGCTGTCAAGCTGTCCCTCTGAAGTCAAGCTGCTTGTCTCTGATGTCCAACCATAGTCTCCAATGTCCAGATGTTTCTCCTCTCTCTGGTGGCTGAGCCTGGAGTTTTTATAGGTACAGGATGGGGGACCAGGAGGGCCATAGGTGGTTTTGGAAAAGGCAACATTTGAGTGGGAAAACAGGAATGTATGTTCTTACTTTTGGCCACCATTCCAGGCTTGAGGGTGGGGATCCGCCCTCTTCTCCCCAGAATTTCCCTGCCACCTATCCCTATCATTTCCCCCCTCTGAAGAGGTACATGTAACTGCGATTAGAATACAGATGATGTCAGGTGTTAGTTACTTCCTGCTGTCAGAGGGCGTTGTTTTGGGGAGATTGGGAGTCAGATTTCTCCTAGAGGTCTGCCTAAGGGTTCCTGGCAAAAGGGAGCCATCGTCCAAGGCTCCAGTTGCCTGACTGTTTAGAGTTTGATGACTTATCAGTGAAAAGAAACAAGTTTTATAAGGTTAAGTATGCATGGATCAAATGTCTGTTGTACAAAGAGGAGTTAAAAGGAGAGAATCAAGTGCCAAAGGTTACAGAAATAAGTGATATATACCAACCATTCTGAAAACAACATTATACCCCATGGTATAGAACAGAAAAAAAGTAAAAACAGCAAGCATAGGCAAGACTATAAGGAGGATATCCATGGAAGGTTAATTATTAAAATTTATCTTTTGTGATTTTTAGCTTGATGTTCCTCATCTATTCGCCTTGGAATTTTGGGTGCTCTTCTGGGTTGATGGAGATAACTCTGTCAACCTCCCAGGTCTTTATTTGGGTATAATACATTTAAGAATCTATTCCAGGGACCTACTGTAAAAGACCGTGATGACCACTTTGAGGTGGTTCTCTAAAGTACTATCTGGTGCCAGGGCCTTTTTCTGCAGCTTCCTCCTGATATCAGGGGCTTCCTGAGTAAAATATTTTTCTTTTAGGATTAGATGTTCCTCAACTGAAGCAGGAGATAGAGAGGTGTGCTTTATGAATGCCTCTTTTATCCTCTCCAGGAAGGCAGTAGGATTCTCATCAAATCCCTGGGCTGTCATGGATAGCTTGGTATAATTGAGAGGCTTAGTTCTAATCCTGTGTAAGCCCTCTATTATGCACAACTGAAAGTATCTCCTCTTTCATTCTCCCATCTCATCACTGGGATCCTATCCAGGGTCATCCAATGGTACTGCTTCTCTTCCAGTTGGATAAAGTTCAACCCCTTGCCTGACACCATATGTGATACAAAGCTCATCCCCAAATCCCTCTGCTGCTTGTAGCGTGGCCTGCTTCTCAGTGTTAGTCAGGATTTGATTCAAAAGTAACATAACATCTTTCCAGGAGAGTTCAAGTACTTGGGTTTGGCTGGGAATTCATGCTCATAATCCCAGCAGTTTGGGAGGCCAAGGTGGGCAGATCACCTGAGGCCAGGAGTTAGAGACCAGCCTGGCCAACAAGGTGAAAACCTGTCTCTACTAAAAGTGTAAAAAATTAGCCAGGCATGGTAGTGGGTGCCTGTAATCCCAGCTACACGGGAGGTCGAGGCAGGAGAATTGCTTGAACCTTGGAGGTTGCAGTGAGCCGAGATCACGCCACTGCACTCCAGCCTGGGCAACAGAGCAAGGCTCCATCTCAAAATAACAGCAGCAGCAATGACAAAAACACAAACCCGTGGGTTAAATTCTGGAAAGCCTTTATATGTCTGTCAGGGTCATCTGACAACTTGCCAAGATCCCCCTTAATTTGCCTTACGTCCTGTGGAGAGAAAGGGACCTGGACCTTACTGGGACCAAATTCACCAGGTATTTGTTGGAGGGGCAAGAGTGAGACTGGGGCTTGTCTAGGGTAAAGATTTCTAGAGGGAGCAAGTGAGAGAGAAGTTGGATAGGGAGAACAGGGTAGGCCCAGAGGAGCAGGGCTGGAGTGAACTGGCTCCCCTGCTGGAGGTGCCTCTGGGGTTTATTTCTTTAGTTCCCTGGGATTGCCCCTAGCAGCCTCTCCTGAGAGGGCAAGTACGAGGGCTGGATCAATGCTACACTGTCGGCAAAAGTCTGGATTGCCCTACAAGGTATCGAAAGCCTGCACATATGGGGCCTCAGACTGTTCGCCGTCACATTTACAGAAAAGGTCCAACTGCAGGATAGTATCGAAATGGATGGTTCCTTCCTGAGGCCAAGCCAGTCCTTCCTGCAGATCATAATTTGGCCAAATCTTTGTGCAGAGGGCTATGAGGCATTTTTCCTCCAGAGTCCTCCAGAGGGTCAAGGCAGTCCCAGTGATTCAGGATACACTCCAGAGGAGTATAGCCTGAGGATGGTGAAGATAGCTGCTTGCCCATTCTGAAAGAGGGAAATAGGCTTCCCTCATTTTCCTTCCTTCTTTCAGTGAAAACTCAGGGTGTGAGGGAGAGAGAAAGCAGGCATCCCCCTTTTCTGTTTTGTTACCCCCAAGATCTAGCAACCTTAGACAGACGCCACCCACGGGTGCCATTGAGGCCTGCACCCATGAAGCAAGGAGGGTGTAGAGACTACAAATTGTCTGCACTCACCCACGCCTCCATCCCTGCTACTGTCAGCCATCTTTGGGTTCCCTGGACCTTATCTATGCCGTGGCTCGTGGCCTCCTTCCATGAAGCAGGAGCTTAATTGGCAGGAATTTGGTCCTGCCCATCTCTACCGTACCTGTTGCCTCACTTTGTATCCCTCAGATCTGGTTTTCCTTTCTAGGGCTTCAACTCAAAGGTTAGAATTGAGTTAGGGATAAAAATGGTATCTCAGGGGTTGCATAGATTCATTTGAATTAGGCCCCAGATGCCCCTTGCCAATTTTGCAGTTGTTAGCGGGTGGAGGTTATTCCTCTGTTGCCTCCCTATTATAAGCAGAGTGCTGAGGTAGGAAAAGAACCCTCTTGCATAGAAAAGGAAAGAGGAAAAAAACAGCTTAAGGGGGAGAAGAACCCCTTGCCATATACAAATAGGTTCCTTTAATCACTGTATCCCTCCCCCACTTCAGACCAAGCTGAACTCCTTGGTCAGGGAAGGGAAGGCTCTATGGGCCCTTGGCAGGAGGGGACACTGAGCAGGAAACTCTGGCCAGCTGGCCACATGGGGTCCCTGTCCCCCAAGACTTCCCTGGGGCCCCGGTGGCAGCTGTGGTTCTCTTCCATTCGCCGTGGCCATTGGGCGTGGCATGTGCATGCTGCAGATGTGCCCAAGTGCCTCAGCTGGGAGGGGAGGGCATGAAGAGGGGAGCCACTGTGTGCCATGTGTGCCTGCAGCTGTTGGGAGGGGATGGCACCTCCAAGAACAAATGGAAATCACATTGTTCTGAATTGCGTATCTGATTGTTGGGCCCAACACTCATTCTACTTAATATTTCTGCATTTTGCAGCAAAACCCTTAACATTATAAAAGATTAGATAGGAGCCATTTCAACCTGTGAAAGAAGAAAGGAAAGATACCTTTCTTCTTCTAGAAAAGTCTGGGGTTCTTGTCCAATGACTTGATGGACACTGGAGACTGGATTTGGGGGCCTTCTGGCAACACTGAGGAGTGGCCTTGGTCAGATGCCTTCAGTTGCCTCAGGACTTTATTTTGGTCCCATGTGACAGCAAGACTTCTGTGAGAGAAACAGAACCAACATGCCTTTTACCCAAAAGATAGAGATGGCAGGGTTGCATCCTGTTCCCTGCAAGCGGCATAGTTCATCGAAAAGTCTGAGGGCAGGAAGAGAGAGATCTACCTTTTTGCATGTACTCACCCTTCTGATGTATTCCAGACAATCCTCCAAAATGAAGCAGGAAATTTTCTCTGACCCCTTTGTGGGCAGGAACTGGAGTGCATGAATGCTAGAACTATCTGGCTGCTTTGGTACCAGCAAGGGCAGCCTCCACTCACTTGGTCCTGCTACATTCCACCCCTCACAGGATGGGGAATGCAGGTGAGAGGGTGCAGGAGCCAGGGTGAGCATTTTTGGGCGCCAGCAGGAGCAAAGCTCCATATGGCTCTGCAGGAGCATCTAGGGGGCTGCCTGCAACCCTTGAAGCTCCAGAAAGAATGTTACATTTAATGCTCTTTTAGCTTTGCTGTCTATGGATGGCTTAAGTGTTAACAGCTCAGTGGAAGGTCAGTGCAACAGCCTTTTGCACCCATACCCAAGTTCTTGTCCAGCATCCAGGAGGAATGAGGTTGCATAAACAAATTGGAGATGGTAAATCTGGGCGATTTTATTGCTGATTAAAGTGGCTCACAGCAGGAAGGGAGCTGAAAGGGGACAGAGCACAAAGGTCATCTTTCCCCAGAATCTGACCATTCCCAGCTGGACTCCTCTCTGAAGCAATGCCCTCAAGATGACTCTCTGAAGTCAAGCTGCTTCTCTCCATGTCCATAGTCTACAATCCTGTTGCTTCTCCTCTTCACCTCTTCTGCTGGCTGAGCCTGGGGTTTTTATGGGCACAGGATTAGGGGCAGGGTGGGCCATGGGTGGTTTTGGAAATGGCAACATTCGAGCAGGAAAACAGTAATGTATGTTCTCACTTTAGGCCATGATTGCAGGCTTGATGATGGGGCCCTTGCCAGGGACCTGCTCTCTTCTTCCCAGAATTTTCCTGCCTCCTTTCTCTATCACTACTATCATGGCACTTAACAAACTGAAAAAAATTAACTATAGTCACTAACCTACATGTTCTTTTGTGTAAGAGATAAATTGTTACTAATGCATGCTAAATAGCAGACACTCAGATATTTAAAAAATGACTGATTTATGTGCATGTATTTATTAACAGAAATAATTAACATGGTTCATCACTCCTAGTTTACAAAGCACATTCACTGTCTCAGTTTTATTTGTCTTCACCTTTAATGCCCAGGGAATAAGTTCAGCAAAGTATTATCAACTTGATTTTCTAGTTGAGGAAACTAAGAATGAAAAATTTTCGGTAACTGTCTTAAGGTCACAGTTAGAGCTTGGATCTCAAGTTTGCTGACTCTTTTTGCAAAACTCGGTTATTTTTCTCGTGTGTTTTGGGAATGTGTGGGCTAAATAGAATAAGGATAAGAAGGTCAGTTGAGAGTAATTTGGCAGTCTCCTGTAAGAATGGAAATATGCAAACTCCATGACTCTGAAACTCTGCTTCTAGGTGTATACCCTAGGGAATCTCCCTAAAAGTGCACAAGCACACAAGAACAAGAATATTTATTACACAGTTATTTGGTAATAGCAAAATTGGAAGTAACTTAATGTCCATCTGTAAGAAAATAAATAAATCAACTTTGTTGTCTTCATATGATAAAATGCCACAACAGTTTAAATAATAGATTAGCTTCAGAAATGTTATATTGAATGAAAAAAGTAATTTTAGAATGATACACATAGTATGATAGTATTTACATAACATTTTTAAAAAGTGGAATGCTAGATACTGTTTATGAACATATATATTTGTTATAAAATAGAAAAACATCACTTCTAAGAATACATAGTAATTTCAGTATAGTGTTAGCAAGGGAGAGACTGAGAAGGGGAACAAAAGGGAATTCAATTTTGTAACTCTTCAACTCTGTAATGTTCTCATTCTACTGTTTAATGTAAATAATAAGAAACAAATGACAAAATGTTGATGCTTCTTAATATCTAGTGTTGGGCATATGGATATGTGTGTTTTACTTTCTCGTTTTATGTTTAATTTAACTTTTCAAAATTAAAGAGAAAATATTCATTTAGAATAGAGGAGTACAGCAGAATGGTTATGAAGATGAGCTTCAAAGGTAGACCAGGGTTGAATTCCAATTCTGCCAATTTAAATGCTATTAAAGTGAAGTAGGTCTCCATTCTGCAGCATTTATCAGTGTCTTTAATATGCTGATCTGTGTTGTGAGCCTTTAGGATAAGAATATAACATTCAGAATTTCTCAGACTTATCTGACCAAGGAATGAGCATTCTTTGGGGTAGTATGGTAAAAGGTGCCTTTACAGATAATATGTATTTATATGTATACATATATCTTTACAGATAATATGTATAATCTGTACAATTTGAATGATCAATTGTCTTTGGGCTCGAAAAGGTCTCCCTTCAACTCCTTCCTGTTTTATCAGAATTGTGTTTCTCTTATTCCTGCTATCTCTAAGCTTTCTTTCTTTACAAAGACAGATAATCCATTCCCCTTTCCTCTACAACTCACCAAAGTGGCTGCTGAGAGGACAGATTCTTCTGAGTAGCATGGTCATAGTTTTTTTTGAGATCAGCATGATTCATTTGATATGGGCAATTTCAAGGTCTTTTGAAAAATTCTATCTATGCTTTGGTAGCATTTGTCACTTCTGGCTTTGGCCAGTATCTATAAAGTATCTGGGCACCATATTAAATCCAATTCCCTCTCAGTTACTCAGAAATCTGTACTTATTTTTTTTTTTCAGGGATCATGCTTCATATTAACATGAAGACTTACTGTCTTAAAGTCCCATGAAGAGTATCTTATGCTATGGTTTTTACCATACCCAAGGTGACCTGTCTATTTCTTAGGAAATTCCAGCCAGAGACACCTCAAAGGGTGTCACACATTTCACCTATAGAACATGGTCTCATTCATATCCCATCAGCTAATCAAACTCTATAAGTCAATGGAGTTGGGTTTGAACCCCAATCTGGTCACTTACTAACTAGTTCACCTTGCTCCACTGTAGACTGTTTCTGCAACCGAGAGGAGACATTGATACCTCTCAGATATATATATCATATATGTATAATAATCCAAGGCAATATATTTATTATATATTATATATATATAATCTAAGACAGTATTATATATATAATATATTTATAAAATATTGTCTTGGATTACCCTAGTTCTTGGATTCTAAGACAGAAATCTTTTTCACATTCAACTTTTTGGAAATTG
>NW_016811065.1:874285-880723 GCF_001698545.2 Rhinopithecus bieti
ATATTGTCTTGGATTACCCTAGTTCTTGGATTCTAAGACAGAAATCTTTTCACATTCAACTTTTGGAAATTGGGACACACCTTTAATTCTTGACATCCTACAATTCACGATTAGCCATGTTTTTTCGCATTTTAACACCTTTGGGAAAAAAATAGATCTTTTGATAACAAGAGCTTCTTAAATTTGATGAAGAACAGTATTTGTTATCAGCCCTGTCTTCCCAACCAGCTCCTTGAGACCAAGAGTTCTTCCTTTATATTCCTTCCATCTCCCATGCGGACGCCCACATCAATCAATGAGAGCAGAGAATATACATTTACTTATTGAAACATGGTGGGTATAAAGAACAACAGACTCAGAGTCTTGCACTACCCCTTGTTAGCCATTAGAGTTTAAAAATTCCTTAACCTCTTGTGGCCCCAGTATTCTCCATAAAAGGCAGAGATATTTTCCTGTCCTGTATACTTTACAGAGTGACCATGAAAATCAAATGATATAGTGCATGTGAAAGCAGTATGTATATGACATATGAGTACACAGGGCATTTGAGCATTTCTCAATATCACTGCTGGATTGGCAAGCTGTTTCCCTGTGGAACCCTCTATACATTTCAAAGTGCCAAAAAGTAGCCTAAAACCAAATCGTTTGACAATGGGATTTCTATGATTTCAAATAACTTATTGCCTTTTGCTCAAGGCTGACAGATTTCTGATACAATGCTTATTTTAGCCTTGGGTGTAATACTCAGCCTGGGTTTGGAGCAAATTGAAAATTAAGGGTTTTATTTCAGGTCCTGCCTCTGACCTTGGTCTCCATTTGACCTCGGGTAAATTCACATCTCTTGGAGGGCAAGCTGTCCAGACAGAGAACATTTAGCTATGGTTTACCTTGGATTTGAAACATTTCCCCTGTGATTTGTGTCTCTGACATGGTCTCATTTTATATAACCCCAAATAAAGCCTCGTTTGTTTCCCTTGGCTTATTTGAAATCACCAGGGCTACGTAGTCCATATATTCCAGTTTTGCAAATTTCCCTGGGATGAATCCCTTTGTATGTACCAAAGCCAGTTCTGCTTTGTTGATTAGCTTGGTAATCTTCTGGGCCTCTTTGGGGATTGCAGAACTTGTGTTCTCATGGTGAAATGTGCCAAAACTGGCAGATAGAAAATACAAATTGGTCTTTATGACTGAGGTTCCTGTACTCATTTCCTAGAAGTTAAGCCCTGAGTTTTAGGTCTTTTTGTAGTGACCTAGGAGTATAATATGAGCTGTACTGAGTGTTCAGAGCTACAGTGACACCCAGCCAAGTGTCTTCTTCATTGAGGATGTGGAATTGCCCCAAAAATACCAACTCCTGAGTTACAAAAGCTATCATTAAGCCTTTTGTCTTTTTAAATTGACATGTCTGATTGGATTAGCCATAAACCAGAAAACGTGTTTTCTTTTAAACGTACCTCTGAGTTCACATACAATTTTCATTGAGCCCATCCCATAACCAATACTTTGCTATGAAAAAGACAAGCAAAGGGAGAATCCCAATCTTTGCCTTCCAGGAAATTTCATTTGGTTGGAGAAATTTGACCACAGGAGATAAATACATTACCAGTTAATAACACTGAGGTTTGGTGTGAAGAGAACTGTGGAATTGTCAAGCATCTGAAGGCCGAATCTGGCTGTCTCTATAGACTGTGGATAAAAACATAGTTATACTTTGGTATCATTTATAAACAAACTTCAAAAGAATTATAACTGTATCATCTGGTGTGTATGTTTGTATATAGTGAGTGAGTATATTACTGAGACATCTTATGTATTGAAAAGGCTTTAGAAAATCACATAATCTGGACTGTCATGATACCTCTCCAGTGCCTGGAAGCTGTTGATAGATGATGCATATTGTTGATGCTTTGAAATGTTATTTAAATATTTAGGTGGGCAAATGACCCAGGGCACTGAGGACAAGGAGAAGAATGATTAACATCCTGGCATTCATTCTTACAATCTCTGAGATTCAGTCATTGGATTATCTGTTCTCTAAAAATTTAAATTCATTTGTGCTCTGGCTTCTTCAAGAGAAATGCATCTGAAATCCTTCACACACTGTGACGAACCCTGTTATGGCCATCTTCAAAGGCTACATCCTTTTCGATCTTGGATGACTTTCTTGCCCTAGACCCAAGTGACCAAATTCCTTATTGATGTGTTGGCAGATGTTTGCTCATATTCTTCCGGATTAAATGGGATTTAAATGTGATCATTCAGGTAGGCTGCTTTGAACTTGAAGGAGCATGTTTCTACTCCATAGTGAAGAGGGGCTCTGTGCAGGCTTGAGAACGAGAGGTAAAGTTAAAAGCATTTTAGAACACCCTTTTTTTTCTTGTTGATTTTCTGAAGCTATTAAAGAATTTTGGACTGCTTTGAGGAGGCCCATTCCTCCCCTCAAATGTCAACCCTTTTTCTCAGTTCAGCATTTCTGATATTTTCTTTTGGGACAAATGTAATTCAGAACTGTGTCTATACAATCCAGTGAAGTGGGGAATTCCAGATAGCTCAAACAATAAATGATGTTTCCCCTCAATGATCCAAATATTTTAGATGAATGTGTTAAAAAGATTTTTGTTTGAAATTATCTAGATCAAGAACCCAATTCTCCACATTACTTTGCATAAACATAGGGTGTTTATATCTTTTAAAAGGTTCTTAACCATAAAAATCCAGCATTGGAGTTTTAATTCATTTTTATTCCAGTTCCCTGTGGAAAGCATTCTGTGTCCCTTCTTTACCCCATTATATTCTCAGAAGCAGCTGCTGTTGCCTTGGCCACAATACAGCATTTATTTGCTGATTTTGGGACATTTATGTCCAAAGTTGGCTGAGCTGTGGGAATGCTGAACTTCTTGGAATACAAGCCTACAAGCAGTGGGTCATGGGCCTGTGAGGCACCTGTGAACATAACACCCTTGCTAGTCTGTAAGCACAGACAGCTCAGTTTCCACTAATTATGTCCTAAACCCAGAGCAGGCTCTAGTGGCCTTTAAGCACAACCAAGATGGTCAGGTTAAGGCCAGGACACACAGCTTCCATGAAGTAAGGGGTCTCCTCTGGACTTGTTCAAAGATCTAGAAACTCACTACACAAGCTCATTTGTCTGTCCAGCTTTTGGGTTTAACTTGGAAAAGAGGAAGGCAATCCAAATGGATATTTCTAAAATTCTCTATTCTTGGGAGTTTTGACCCAAACCTAATCAACTACCTAAGACTTCCCACTGGGCACTCATTAGTTCAAGAGCAAACTGTTTCCTATGCTTCCTGCCTTGGGTAACTGCCATAGTTCAAGCTTACCCTATCTAGAGAACCTTTCATGGACAGGGGAACTCTGACAGTGAGGCAGTGAAAAGTGCCACTTCTCTGTTTAAAGCCTTCAGTGGTTCCTGATCTAAAAGTTCCTCTGTGATCTAGTCCCTGCTGACCACTCCCATACTATCTTCTGCCACTTCTTACATTGTATTTTATATTCCAGCAATTCCAAACCATTTGAAGTCCCATACTCCAAAGCAAACTCATGTTCTTTCTTGCCTTTATGTTTTTGTTCAGGTGTTCCTTCTATCTGGAATATCTTCTTCCCAGTGACTACTCATCATTTTCTTACTGCACCCTCCTCTGCTCTCTCTTTTATTAAGACCTTGCATTGGCATTATTTCCCCCCAGAAATTCCTCATCTTTGCCAGTGAGTATGCACATACCACATCATTTTATACCTGTTTAGTTGTGTGTCTCTCTCCCCTATTAGACTCTGAGATCCTCTAGAGTAGATACTAGGTCTCTTTTATCTTTATTTTCTCTGATGCCTGACTCAGAGAATGGAGCACAAATAAACACCCAATAAATTTAATGGATAAGTAAGGGTTCCTGGGTGGGTAGGGGATGATGCTTTTTGGTCAGGAGTTCTATTCAATGATGGGCAGAGAGTAAACCACATTGCAATAATAATAAAGGTTATGTTCTATCTGAGCATCTATGACCTGAGAAGTATTGTCAATATGTGTAGCCCATGCAATAACACTATGAGACACTATGATTATCTCTATAAAATGCAAGGGAAAGATTATGATGGTAATTATGATGATTATAAAAGAGAAAATAAAGAACTTAAAATGTAAAGAAAAGGAAACTCCACAAGACAGAAGCTAAATGATTTTCTTAAGGTCACACATGTTCACAAAAAGTAGAGCCTGGTTTTGCTAATTAATGCCAACATAATATGCTTGATCAATGACATATTATTTAGAGGCATGTGTAGAAACTGGTCATGTTGGAGACCAGTTGAAATCCCCCCCAAATGCAATTGGACTTTGAATTACTCTACTGAGAAAACTCTAAAAACAGTAGAACCAATATATATTTCATTCAATTTTGGGCTGGCAGAGCCTGTGTACATATGGTCTCCAAAGGCAGGAATAGCTTGTTAATCTGGCATTTAACTACCAGAAATTTCTATTAACAATTATTACTGGGAAGAGCAATCGGTGCATAATGATGGCCCTAGGATATTGCTTGGTCATGAAGTGCCTCCTGAATCATAAGAACAATGAGAATTATGTTCAGTCTAAGTTTAGTATTGAGTCTTCGAAGTCTTCGAAGTCTTTGGATGTCAGTAATCGCTGAATAACTTATATATACTTAACTGTATTACATATTTTAATAACCAGAAATTCTCCTAAAGAGAAAGTTTATTATACTTTAAACTTGATCATTATTTTAAAATAATGGATGTTGTAATTTCTGAAATGTAAATTCAAGAGAAAATATAAATTCATAATCACATTTGGTTATTATATCCTTATCAATTAAAGGATATAATTTGCCCATGGATCACGAGGTCAGGAGTTCAAGACCAGCCTGGCCAAGATGGTGAAACCTCATCTCTACTAAAAACACAAAAAAATAGCCGGGCATGGTGGCAGGTACCTGTAATCCCGGCTACTCAGGAGACTGAGGCAGGAGAATCTATTGAACTCAGAGGGCAGAGGTTGCAGTGAGCCAAGACCACGCCACTGCACTCCAGCCTGGGTGACAGTTAAAAAAAAAAAAAAAAAAAAAAAAAAAAAAAAAGCACCTACCATGTGGGTAGCTGCTGTGTTGGGTACTAGAGTTACAGGAATGGCTAAGACAGACACAGTCCTTGCCTTCTATAAGGAAGAAATTCATGAAAGTTTTTGACGCTAAAGAAAGGAATTTGGACTCTCAAAGACTGATGCTATTATGGATAATACTAAGATTCCAAGTTTGAGTTAATAAATGCTACAACTGAACTAAAAGCCAACTGATACATACATAAAAGAAAAACAAGTGATTAGATTTGGGGACTGAGAGGCATGAAAGTGCAGCAATTGCTTGGGATGCATGTGATCCTGTGATGAGAGAAATACTGTGGTCAGACTGTTGGGGATCTAAGAAGCTTGGATTTCATTCTGTAGAATGGATGGCATTGCTTTTGGTGTTTTGGTCATGAAGTCTTTGCCCATGCCTATGTCCTGAATGGTATTGCCTGGGTTTTCTTTTATGGTTTTAGGTGTTATGTTTAAGTCTTTAATCTATCATGAGTTAATCTATCTTTTGTATAAGGTGTAAGGATGGGGTCCAATTTCAGTTTTCTGCATATGACTAGCCAGTTTTCCCAACACCATTTATTAAATAGGGAATCCTTTCCCCATTGCTTGTTTTTGTCAGATGGTTGGATTAGATGGTTGTAGATGAGTGGTGCTATTTCTGAGGCCCCTGTTCTGTTCCAATTGTCTGTGTATCTATTTTGGTACAAGTACCGTGCTGTTTTGGTTACTGTAGCCTTATAGTATAGTTTGAAGTCAGGTAGCATGATGCCTCCAGCTTTTTTCCTTTTGTTTAGGATTATCTTGGCTATATGGGCTCTTTTTTGGTTCCATATGAAATTTAAAGCAGTTTTTCCTAATTCTGTGAAGAAAGCCAATGATAACTTCATGGGGATAACATTGAATCTATAAATTACTTTGGGCAGTATGGCCATTTTCATGATATTGATTCTTCCTATCCATGAGCATGGAATGTTTTTCCATTTGCTTGTGTCCTCTTTGATTTTCTTGAGCAGTGGTTTGTAGTTCTCCTTGAAGAGATCCTTCATATCCCTTGTAAGTTGTATTCCTAAGTATTTTATTCTCTTTGTAGCAATTGTGAATGGGAGTTCACTCGTGATTTAGCTCTCTGTTTGTCTATTATTGGTGTATAGAAATGCTTGTGATTTTCGCACATTGATTTTGTATCCTGAGACTTTGCTGAAGTTGTTTATCAGCTTAAGGAAATTTTGGGCTGAGACAGTGGGGTTTTTAAAATATACAATAATGTCATCTGCGAACAGAGACAATTTGAGTTCCTCTCTTTCTATTTGAATACTCTTTATTTCTTT
>NW_016811065.1:881140-946987 GCF_001698545.2 Rhinopithecus bieti
TTGGCCTCATCAAATGAGTTAGGGAGGATTCCCTCTTTTTCTGTTGTTTGGAATAGTTTCAGAAGGAATGGTACCAGCTCCTTTTTGTACCTTCTAGTAGAATTTGGCTGTGAATCCATCTGGTCCTGGGCTTTATTTCATTGGTAGGCTATTAATTACTGCCTCAATTTCATTACTCATCATTGCTGTATTCATGGATTCAACTTCTTCCTGGTTTAGTCTTGGGAGGGTGTATGTGTCCAGGAATTTATCCATTTCTTCTAGATTTTCTAGTTTATTTGCATAGAGGTGTTTATAGTATTCTCTGATGATACTTTGTATTTCTGTGGGATCAGTGGTGCTATCCCCTTTTTCATTTTTATTGTGTCTATTTGATTCTTCTCTCTTTTCTTCTTTATTAGTTGGGCTAGCTGTCTATCTATTTTGTTAATCTTTTCATTAAAAAAAGCTCTTGGATTCATTGATTTTTTTGAAGGGTTTTTTGTGTCTCTATCTCCTTCAGTTCTTCTCTGATGTTGGTTATTTTCTGTCTTCTGTTAGTTTTTGAATTTGTTTGCTCTTGCTTCTCTAGTTATTTTAATTGTAATGCTAGGGTGTTGATTTTAGATCTTTCCCACTTACTCCTGTGGGCATTTAGTGCTCTAAATTTTCCTCTAAACACTGCTTTAGCTGTGTCCCAGAGATTCCAGTACATTGTGTCTTTGTTCTCACTGGTTTCAACAAACTTACTTATTTCTGCCTTAATTTCGTTATTTACCCAGTAGTCATTCAGGAGCAGGTTTCCAGTTTGCATGTAGTTGTGCAGTTTTGAGTGAGTTTTTAAATCCTGAGTTCTAATTTGAATGCACCTTGGTCTGATAGACTGTTTGTTATGATTTCCATTCTTTTGCATTTGCTGAGGAGTGATTTGCTGAGGAGTGTTTTACTTCCAATTATGTGGTTGATTTTAGAATAAGTATGATGTGGTGCTGAGAAAAGTGTATATTCTGTTGATTTTGGGTGGAGATATCTGTACATGTCTATTAAGTCTGCCTTGTCCAGAGCTGACTTCGAGTCCTGAATATCCTTCTCAGTTTTCTGTGTCCTTGATCTGTCAATATTGACAGTGGGGTGTTAAAATCTCCCACTATTATCGTGTGGGAATCTAAGCCTCTTTGTAGGTGTCTAAGAACTTGCTTTATGAATCTGGGTGCTCCTGTATTGGGTGCATATATATTTAGGATAGTTAGCTCTTCTTGTTGCATTGATCCCTTTACCATTACGTAATGCCTTTCTTTGTCTTTTTTGACCTTGTTGGTTTAAAGTCTGTGTTATCACAGACTAGGATTGCACCCCCTGCTTTTATTTGCTTTCCTTTTGCTTGGTAAATCTTCCTCCATCCCTTTATTTTGAGCCTATGTATGTCTTTGCATGTGAGATGGGTCTCCTGAATACAGCACACCAATGGGTCTTGACTCTTTATTCAATTTGTGTCTTTTAATTGGGTACATTTAGCCCACTTACATTTAATGCTAATATTGTTATGTGTGAATTTGTTCCTGTCATTATGATGCTAGCTGGTTATTTTGGCCATTAGTTGATGCGGTTTCTTCATAGCGTCAATTGTCTTTACAGTTTGGTATGTTTTTTGCAGTGGCTGGTACCAGTTTTTGCTTTCTATATTTAGTGCTTCCTTCAGGAGTTCCTATAAGGCAGGCAACAAAATCCAAAATTGACAAATGGGATCTGATTAAACTAAAGAGCTTCTGCAGAGTGAAAGAAACTCTCATCAGAGCCAATAGGCAACCTACAGAACGGGAGAAAGTTTTTGCAATCTATCCATCTGACAAAGAGCTCACATTCAGAATCTACAAGGTACTTACATTTACAAGAATAAAACCCCATCAAAAAGTGGGCAAAGTATATAAACAGACACTTCTCAAAAGAATACATTTATGCAGCCAACAAACATATGAACAAAAGCTCATCATCACTGGTCATTAGAGAAATGCAAATCAAAACCATAACCAGATACAATCTCACACCAGTTAGAATGGCAATCATTAAAAAGTCAGCAAGCAGATGCTGGAGAGGATGTGGAGAAATATGAGTGCTTTCACATTGTTGGTGGCAGTGTAAATTAGTTCAATCATTGTGGAAGACAGTGTGGTGATTCCTCAAGGATCTAGAGCTAGAAATACCATTCACCTCAGCAATCCTAATACTGGGTATATACCCAAAGGATTATAAATCATTCTACTATATAGACGCATGCCCATGTATGCTTATTGCAGCACTATTCACAATAGCAGAGACTTGGGACCAACCCAAATGCCCATCAATGATAGACTGGATAAAGAAAATGTGGCATATATACACCATGGAATACTATGCAACCATAAAAAAGCATGAGTTCATGTCCTTTGCAGGGATATGGATGATGCTGGAAACTATCATTCTCAGCAAACTAACACAGGAACAGACAACTAAACACCACATGTTCTCACTCATAAGTGGGAGTTGAACAATGAGAACACAAGGACACAGGGAGGGCGACATCACACACGGGCGCCTGTCAGGGGTTTGGGGGCTAGGGGAGGGATAGCATTAGGAGAAATATCTAATGTAGATGACAGGTTAATGGGTGCAGCAAACCACTATGGCACGTGTATACCTATGTAACAACCTTCTTGTTCTACACATGTATCCCAGAACTTAAAGTATATATATAAAAAAAAGAATAGATGGCAAATAGACGTTCTCCTGTGTGCCAATACATTGGTAATGTCATCTTGGGGCACTATTTGGGGAGCATTTGGAGATCCCTTCTGCACTTCAGAAAAAGTGCTGTGACCGATTTTTGATATCCACTGACATAGTATTAGAGGAGGAATGGCAATTTCAATGCAATGAATGCATTTGCCACTCCATCTCTGGAAAAGTATCAATGGAAAAACATTAATCAGTCAATCAATCCATATTTATTGATAATCTTCTATCATTTGGATGAAATATTGCCCACAACTGGGATTGGCACTATGGAAATAGAAAGAGGATTATTAGACATTGTCCTTGCAATATAACTAAAAATAAGTACAGTATATCCATGACATAGATTGCAGTACAGACTCAAGAAAAAATGAAATCCTCACTTTTATTTTTGGACGAGGTTTTGACGTATGAAAATGTTTGTTTCCTGCAGGACAATTAGATGGAGAGCTAGAGAGAGCTCTTGCATAATCTCTCAAATGTCCTGGTGACCAGACACGATCAGGGATTTGAGGAGGGAGGTCAACAGACTGAAACTATCAACCAAGCAGGTCCCAAGTAAAGTGCTGGCCAAACAAAGTGCACATGGAGAGGTGTGGGTTATGAATTAAGGTTTTAGGTCTCCAATTCCCATCCCACTAAGAGCCTTCAAGTTAAGGATCCAAAGCTTGAATTGGCTCTGACTGTGGATTGGCAGTTCACTTAGACCACTGGAGAGCTGGGATTTGTTTGCTTTAAAGTTTCCTCCAAGACATATTTAATAGGCAGATGTAAACCTATATGTTCTCCTTCCAACAATTCTTGGATCTTCGTATTCCTTGATGCCTGCACTCTTTTCCCAGGGTGTCTTTAGCAACATAATCTTTACTTTGCTAAAGGAGAAGGGCCTTTGGCTTGCATGCTTTCCCACCACCCTGTCAGTTATTACGTCTGTTTTCTTGAAATGGCTCACTCCAGCTTGTTTATTTATGATGGGTCTTGTGGTCAGCTGCAAACTTAGTTTGCAGTTTTTTGGGTAACATTTATTGTTTTCATCTGATTAGAGAATAATGCATGCCAATGGTTGAAAATTGAAAATACAGTGAAGTATAAAAATGAAAATTCAAATCACTTGTAATTCCATCACCCAGAGCTAATCACTGCTAAAGTTTTGAAATATTTTCTTTTAGGCTTTTTGTCTGTGCATATATATGGTGATTGATCATGTCTCCATGTCTCACTAAACAAAAACTTAAGGTCTGTATAATTTCAGTTGATTCTGACTTTTAAAACCATTTTAACTAATGTAGGCGCCTAAATCTTTGTTCACATTTTTCATTATTTCTGTAGGAATAGATTCTTGTAAAAGAAATTATGGTTTCAAGTCTATGAATATTTTAATGACTTAATAAAATATACCAATTTAAATCTTCATGAGCATGATAATGCTAGCATCATTTCACTATATCCTTGCTAAATTAATAATTCTGTATTATTAATTTCAATTTAATAATTTAATTAACAATTTCAATTTAATAATTTGGTAGGCTAAAAATTTTCCATTATTATTTTACATTCAACTTTTTGGACTACTTACTAGTGAGTGTTATAATCTTTGATAGAGAATTGAGTCCAGAAATCCTGGCCCTTATTTGTCTGCATTTAACCCTCATTTATTTACCACTGATATTGAGTTCCTGGCTCCACTAAGTAGTGTCTATGCACTGCTTTTGATCCATAAAACATGTTAACCTCTACATATTTTCTCTTCACTTAACAATCATGCATTCACGAATATTTATTGAAAAGCTACCATATTTTAGGCTTCTGAATCTAGAGATGGATGAATGAAAATTGAAGATATCTAACCTACAGAAATTCATAGTATAGAGGCAACATACAGATAAGATGGGAAATAAAATACAGTATTTTGATGTCACACAGTTAATGAATAGTTACTATTGTCATTTATGTACCATAAATTATACTAAGCAATAAGGATACCAAGAACGAACAAGATTGACATAGTTTTTTTTTTTTCTTTACAAAGCCTAGATTATTGTTGGCTATACAGAACTATATAAAGATTATTATAATACAGTGGGGCAACTTAGAAGCCACTTAAAATAGTGGTTAAGGACCTGGCTCTGAATCCAATCCGTCTGGGTCAAATCCTGGCTCACCCACTAATTAGCTATACTCTGTGATTATGGGCAGGTAAATTAGCCATTCTGTTCTTCAGTTTCCTCACTGAGAAAATAGAAGCAATAACAGGGTTGTTTCAAAGATTCATGCAAAGCAGTTAGTACAAGACCTAGTATATAGTAAGTGCTCATATATGTTTTATGTTATTTTAGAACTATGATACGGGAAGCACAGTTTGTGTTACTAGAGTATGTAGGAGGAGCACTTGATTTAGACTCATTGAGCAGGGAGCATCAAAGAAGCTCCTTTAGGAGGAAGAAACAGCCTGAAACTTGAAAGATGAGGAGGAAATATGGCACATTTGAAAGAGTGCCATAGATGTGTGCTGTGGGTGTAAGGGTGTAGCTCGCATTCAGAGAGGATATGTGTGAAGCTTCAGAAGAAAGACAGTGAATGGCTTTCAAAAAACTAAAAGAGGTTCAGTGCGACCAGAATACAGAGTCTGAGGACCTTTCAGTTATCTATTGTTACCCAACAACACACCTCAAAATGCAGTGGCTTTGAAATACAAAAGGCTGAATAACAACTATTCAAGTAACTGATGGTTTTGCATCAGAAAGCACAAAGACTAGAAGACAGTGGAATGACATCCTTAAAGCACTGAAAGAAAAAACAAACTATCAACCCAGAATTTAGTATCCATCAAAAATATCCTTCAGGAATGAAAACAAAATGAAATCTTTCTCAGATGAAAGAAAATGGAGAGAATTTGTCACCAGCGGACCTGCTCTAAAATAAATGCTAAAAGAAGTTATTCAGGATGGAAGAAAATTATACCAGATACTAAAAACTTCAGGAATGAAGAAAGAGCAACAGAAATGGCAAATAGCTGGGTAAATATCATCAACTTTTTCTCATCTTAAAATTCTTTATAAATTTATATAACTATTGAAAGAAAAATTTCTAACATTGTCTGATGGGATTTTCAGTCTATGTAGATGCATACATGTGACAACTATAACATAAAGGGGGAGAGTAAAGGAAGCTATTTGGTTGCAAGGGATCTATATTTTATGTGAAGTAGTAAAATATTAACTCTAACCATACCGTGAAAGGTTAGGCATCAATATTCTCATCTCTAGAGTAGCCACTAAAACAATAATACAAAAAGATATATCCAGAAAGCCAACAGAGAAATTAAAATGAAATTATTGAACAGTATTCAAATAATTAAAAGGCAGGAAAGGGGAACAGAGGAACAGAAAACAGAGAGGACAAATAGAAAAATAATAATAAAATGTTAGGCATAAATCTAACCATATCAACAATGTCACTATATATGTAGATAGTTAAATACAATAATTAAAGGACAGAGATAGATTTTTTTTGTTGTTAAAAAAGACAGAACTATATGTTATCTACAAGAAATCAACTTTAAATATAATATATATATTATAGATTGGTTAAAAGTAAAAGGATATAAAATATATGCAAATACTAATTAAAAGAGAGCTAGAGTGAATATATTAATATTGGACAAAGTAGACTTCATAAAAAATTACCAGGGATAAAGAAGAAAATTGCATAATGAAAAAAAGGTTAATTTACTGAGAAAACATAAGAGTTCTAAATGTATATATACCAAAACAGAGCTTCAAAATACATGAAACAAAACTAGTAGAATTAAAAGGAGAAATAGACAAATCCATAAGTATAGGAAGCTTCAACAGTTCTTTATCAGTAATTGATAAAGGATTAGGAAGGAAATTGACAAAAATATAGTAGACTTGAACACAACCAATGAACTTTATCTGATTCACATTTATAGAACACAAGAACAAAAAACACGTTTTTTTCAACTCTTTATGAACGCTCTCCAAAATAGACCATATCCTGGACCACAGTGAAGAATAAAACAATCAACAACTTAACAAATTTAAAAAACTTTAAATTATACAGCATATGTTATCTGATCATAAAATAATTAAAATTAAAATGAATAACACAAAGATATATGGAAATTTTACAAATATTTGGAAATTAAACAACATACTTCTAAATAACCTATGAGTGAAGAGGAAGTCTGAAGAGAAATTAGAAAATATTTTGAGTTTAATAAAATGAAAGTTCAATATATCAAAATTTGTAAGATGCAACTAAAGTAGTGCTTCAAGAGCCATTTATAGTATTAAATACTTATTTTAGCATTTAGTATTATTATAGTATTAAATATGTATATTAGAAAAGAACAACTAACAATCAAAGCCTCTACCTAAAGGTACAGTAAATAGAAGAGCAAATTAAACTCAAAGAAAGCAAAAAAAAAAAAAAATGATAAAGAGCACACTTTGAAATGAAATGGAAAATAAAGATAATAAAAAAAAATGAAGCGATTATATATTTTAAAAGAGATTAATAAAAAGCTCTATTTAAATGACCAGGAAAACCCTTTTTAAAAACAGAGAGACATAAATTACCAATATCAGGAATAAAGGAGAATATCACTACAGAATCTTCCTACATTAAAAGGATAATAACAACCCTATGCCCATAAATTTGACAACTTAGATGAAATAGACCAATGTCTTGAAAACACAAACTGCCAAAATTCACACAAAACTACCACTTTCCTTGGCTGCTATTATTCTTTCTGGACCAGAAATTCCTTAAGGATTTTGACTTTGTCTCATTTATTTTTCTTATACCCAATGATTATAGAACACATGACACAAAAGAGGTATTCAATAAATGCACATTGGAAGAATTGATGAATTGAACACTCTAATGAATTTTTCTTTGCTCAGGAGTTGATTTACAATCAGTTCTAACCTTGGGATTTTGGAAGAGGTAAGGAGTATCATTGCTACTTTTTCATTATCATCTCTTTTTCAATATCATCAAAAGAGATGAAATCATTATCTCTTTTCATCATCCTCTTCATGTGTTTATGTTGCTTCTTTGGGAGCAGCTTCAAAAGCGCAGATCAGAAATTGTATGCAAGCCTATCTATGCCTGAATGTAAAAAGCTCCTTGCTGTGGTTGTGTGCTGCCAAACTAGTAGTAGACATGAAATCATTTCTTTGGCAGGAAAGAGAAGGAATATAATAGTTCTATCTGACTGCCAGCCTACCAAGATGCTAGGCACCTCATAAATGCCAAGTTAGGAAAGAAGTAGGCTGAACCGGCCAAGGGTTGGAAACATTTTTTAAAAATTTTTTTTAATTTTTTAATTTTTTTTGTCTCACTTTGTTGTCAAGGCTGGTCTTGAACTCCTGGCTTCAAGTGATTCTCCTGCCTTAGGCTCCTAAAGTGTTGGAATTACAGGCATGAACCATTATGCCTGGCTGAGTTACAAACATTTGCAGTGTTTTTGTTTGTTTTTTATGTTTTTTAAGGGGAAGAAATTGGGGGATGAAGAACTTTTCTGAAGTAATTAGGCTAGGTAGGTTTCATCTTTGTGAGGGTTTTGTTTGTTCTTTTTTTGTTTGTTGGTTTTGAGACAGGATTGTCTTCTGTTGTCCAGGCTGGAGTGAAATGGTGTAATCATTGCTCACTGTAGCCTTGACTTCCCATACTCAAGTGATCCTCCCACCTTGGCCTCCCAAAGTGCTGGAATTATAGGCATAACCATTGCATTATCCTTGTATTATTACCTTCAAAATCAGATGTCTAAAGATACCGTCAAATGACGACACACACACACAAACATACACACATTTTAATACTTTTAATTATTCTCTTCATTCAAAGATAACCTTGAAAGCAACTCTTTCCAGTTATAAAGAAAAACATCATTTTATCCATGACAAATCAAAAGTATGTTCATATTTTAAACATAAAATTCAGTCCGAATTTTTAAAACTCAAGTCCATGGATTCTGAGAATCCTGAAACAAGTCCATTGGTATCAGAGAGAATTTTTTTTCTTAAAAGAGAAATCTGCAAACTATGGTCCACAGGCCAAGTCCAATTCGCTACCCGCTTTTGTAAAAACATTTTGTTTTGTTTTGTTTTGTTTTTTGAGACGGAGTTTCGCTCTTGTTTCCCAGGCTGGAGTGTAATGGCGCTATCTCACCTCACTGAAACCTCCGCCTCCCGGGTTCAAGCGATTCTCCTGCCTCAGCCTCCAGAGTAGCTGGGATTACAGGCGCCCGCCATCATGCCCGGCTAATTTTGTATTTTAGTAGAGATGGGGTTTCGCCATGTTGGCCAGGCTGGTCTCGAGTTCCTGACCTCAGGTGATCCGCCCACCTCGGCCTCCCAAAGTACTGGGATTACAGGAGCTACTGAGCCCAGCCAAATACAATTTTATTGGAGCTCAGCCACACCCGTTTGTTTATATATTGTCTCTGGTTACTTTCAGGCTACAAAAATGAATATATTATGCATTGTCATGGTCATCTCCCCCAAACTAAGTGGTGATGTCTCCTAAGAAAATAGAAAAGGTTGCAGGGAAAGTTGGTGAACCTGAAATGCTGTGTAAAGTCCATTCATCGAAAGAAAATTTGGCAGATATAAAGCATACTAAGCAAATGACTGCATACAACTGTATGTTTATTATAATTTTGTTCTCATATGCCATGTATACAATTTTTTTCTACACATGAGACAATAGAAAAATTATTAAAGTATGTTGGTTTATATTATGCACAAATCCTTAATGGATTGCAATACTACTTCTTCGTGACATATCAGAACATTGAGGTTTTAGGAAGGACTGCTAATGTATTATTATTATTCTATTTTAAAATAAGGGACTCCTATAGGCTCCAATTATCTGAACATTTGCTATTTAACAGGTTTTTAGAAATAGGTTAAATTCAGATCAAGAGCTATGCCTATACTATCTATCCTCTTGGAAATTGGATTCCTATCTTGTTCCTGTGTATCAGCCTCTCCATTGCTAAACTGCCCACTGCTGCAGGCCTTGCATTGTTTTGTCAGCTCCCTCACAAGAACTACAGTCCTCATCTCTGGTGGGTGAACCTCTGCTCCCCAGGTGCCAGCTCCCTCTGCCTTTTTGTCTGGATTCCCTGGCATAGCCTACTCTTTTATTCTGCTAATTCTTCTCTCTTCCTGCTCCAAATGTGTCTTCTTTGAAGCAGTGCATGCCTAGGCAGAAGTCCCATTCTTTAGACAAGTTCAAGTATGCATGCTGCCCGTTCTCAACATTTCCTTTCAATATGGTTCTTGCGTGGGCCAGGACATGCTGTGTCTTGCCTTGGGTATTTCTGATGCCCACTGCTTTACTGACCACCACCATCTGTTGTTTGTTGCCATTCCATCGTGGTGCTATTCTGCACATGAGACTGAACTCCTTGCAGCTCCTACAGCTGTCCTCCTACCTACATTCTTCCCAGGTGACAGCTCTGATTCTGGATCCCTCCATTTCCAGCCAATCTGTGCCACCAGTTGCAATGAATAGAGCATTGCCTAATCAGGTTGAGATACATACCAGGCTGCCCTTTGGGACTTGTTTACTTCTGCTGTTCTTTGTTGGTTCCTTTTAACCTGATCTGTCCAGTATAAAATTTTGGGTCCAGAAACAAGGATAACATGTGGGTAATATGATGAGATGTGACTTGAGACTACATTTCTATAGTAACAGGCAATATGCATTGAACTTCGGTAAAGCTGACCGCAGTTATAGAGCCCAATCATACAAAACATCTATGGCAGAGGAGTCTGGAGATCTCTTCTAGCTTTCTCTTCCTGCTCACTAGATGTGTGACCTCTCTGAGCCTCAGTTTCTTCTTCCATAAAGTGAGGGAGGTAACACCCACCTCAAAGGTTGTTAGGAAGATGTAAAGAACCCAACAGAGTGCCTGGACTTAATGATTGTACAATGCAAAGTAACCATGTCTATGCATTTTCCTGGCTCTAGAATTTTCTTTTGCAGCCATTACTTCTCACAACTGCATCGGGACCCAGGTGTCTAAAGGCCCCCGATTGTTCCAACTTGGAGTTCCAGAAATGAGACTTTGTAGTAAAAAAATGTGTATGAATTAAAGCTTTTTCATATGTAAGGAAAGACTAGCCGTGCCCAGCTTCATTTTGATTCCTTTATCCAAGGAGAATATTTTCTCTCTTCTCTTCTCCCTACTGGCCCCTCTCTTGTCTCAATGTTGAATGGTCACATGGTTTGAAGCAAACACTTTATTCCAGACTTAGCTTTGCAATGTCTCCCTAACTGTCCTCTGCTTGGCCATCTTACCTTCTCAGCAAGAAAGAACTTATTTATTGTCCTTCTACATAGGAAAAAAAAATCATGGGCTTATGAAAAAAAATCGGAATTAAAGTCAGAAAATCTAGTCCAACCAGGATCTCTTCCTTATCAGTCACATGGTCCTTTAAAGGAAATTTGCTTCTCTGTATGTCATTTTCCTCAATTTCCTGATCTTTGAGAATTGAAAAACACTATACAACTCCCAATAACTAAGAGACAGTCCTCTTAATTTGCTTTAGGGTATTGTATGGTCCTAGGAAAAGGATAAAAACTCAAATATTATTTTAGATGAATTGAAGAAAACCTATGATATTCTGATCTACCTGAACTAAGTCAACTTGAATTTCCCAAATTAATAGATTGACTGAAGATTAAAGATAAGGCCTGAGAAACATGTCGAATTCAAGGAGCCCTTCTATTCATCTCAAAAATAGTCCTGACTCCCTTCCTTCCTGTCCACACATACCTTCTTAAACATGAGGGAAGCCTTTGGAAGTTTTATTCTTCTCTTCTTATGATAGCTGCTCACCACTTGGTGTTTTTGCACCCTGCAGATTGAGGGGCTAGGGATGGTACGAACCAAGTAAGCCTTTTCAGTGAACTCAATGGGTGAAAATCCCATATGCCTTTTATCCTGGCCTGAAAGAGTCCCCAAGTGACTGACCTTTCAAGAGAGGCCACATCACTCTCCCAAAACCCACGTCATTGTTCTCTAGCTTACAGCGCATTCTGCGTCCATTCTGCCTCCTTCCTCGTCAATTCCTCCAATCTTTCTCCACTTACTGCACCACTGGTGGTCTGGGGTGTGCAGCCCAGATGTTTTCCCCAAGTGACCAGAAGATTACTTTTCAAGTGGCTTCACAGAGCAGATGTTCCCTTTCACCTCCCTCCTCAACCCTAGTCCCCAATTGCTGAAACCTTTCCCTTCTTGGGAGAGCACATCGTGTTGCTGCTGTGTGTTTGATCAGGAGAGTACAAGCAGGAACAAGAGAATCCCACACTGACAACTGTTTGGCAGGCAAGCTCCTGGGCTTAAGTGTGTTTCTCCTCCCTTTGCTCCCATTACAGTTGTGAGCAGATGTTCTTGACTGTCCAACTGGCTGCTCTTTCTCTGGCCCCCTCGCACCAAGGCTTTTTCCCACTCCCCTGCTTCATGCTAACCACAACTTACCCAAGACTCTAGTATTTCTCTTTGCCTAGATACAACCATCACCTTTACTTCATCCAGAGCTTTGCTTGTTAAGCCTGGAAAAATCTGTTCAATACAAGACTATACCCTTAAACCTATCCTTTATTTACAGGTTGCTCTCTACTATTCACTTCATTTGTCTATTACTTTTTCTAGCCCTTGCTTCACTCCCTATCCCACTTCTCACCCCAGCTCCAGCCCCTCTGCACTATTGCAGTTCCAGCCATGTCCTCTCTCACCTCTAAGACTTCTTGCATGACTTTTCTTCTTTCTAGAGCATTCTCCTTTCACCCTTTCCCCCTTTCCTGGCTAATTCCTGCTGATCCTTGAAATTTCTAGCTACGTATGTCTTTCTCTCTGACCTCTATGTGCCAATCATTGGTTCCCATAGAGCTTGACCCCAATTCAGCTCTTATTTCTCTGTATTGTAATCATCTTTTTACTTGTCTCTCCATTTTTCCATTAACTTAATTTTAAAATCTGAGCAAAAGATTTTATGGCCAAGATATCAGTATCTTGTTTGATTTTACCAGTATTAAACAAGGGTGCTAGAATAGATTCCAGCATCCTAGCTCTCCACCTTCTTCTGACAGTGCTCACTGAGCATCCATCTACTCTGTGTTAAATACTCAGTTAGATCTTGGAGTCATAAAGATGAGGAAATAATTTCTGCTGTCCTCAACTAGATGAAGTTTCATACACAGACAGCTATTACAATGGTGCAGTATCCAAAATATTAGGGAAAAGTGACACTTAGATAATTAAAGTAACCAAACTTGAAGTGATGGAATATGGCAAAGGAATATGGCAAAGTGACGGAATATAGCAAAGGATTATGGGAAAGTCAGGTTAGTATTGAAAATAAATTGGAAGTAAGAAATGGTTTAATGTAGGGACTGACAAACTGCCCACTAGCCAAATCTAGCCAGTTGCCTATTTTGTAAATAAAGCTTTATTGGAACACAGCCATGCCTATTCATTTACATATTATGTGTGACTTCTTTCGTGTTATAATGGCAGAGGTGAGTAGTTGTGACGAACTGTATGCCACAGAAGTATGAAATATTTATTATTTGGCTTTCTACAGAGAAGGTATTCTGACCTCAGGTTTAGTGCATGAAAAATAAAAGTGGCCAAGAACATTTTGGAAAATAATTAGAAAAGGGTGACAACTTCAAGCAGATTTTTAGATATATTATACAGTTATATAATCAAAATAGTATGATATTGATTTGGCAAAAGGCAAATAGCTCACTAGGAAGGTAATAGGAAGTCCAAAATAAATTGTCTATATAGGAATTTAACATAAGATGAAGATGACATAATTTATTTAATAAAGAGTGCCATAAAAGCTATTCACCTAGAAGAATATATTTCCATTAGATTTTTAACATTCTTCACCCACTCTTATGCTCTCTCAAATTAACAACGTATCCCCGTTTTTTGCAGTCAATATTTCTTTCTTTACCATTGTTTATTTCTCATTCTTTTGGGGTTAAATTTCTTGTTTCATTATAGCCTTTACTAAATCTTTCTGTTAAGGTAGGTGAATAGTAAATTTTCTGTTTTTGCATATGTAAATGTTTTCATTTTACCTATACTCTTGAATAATAGTTTAGCTAAATATAGAGCTCTACCCTCACATATCACTTCTCCCCTCACTTCAAAGACATTATTTCATTGTCTTCTGACAAATTTTGGTGCTGATAAGGTGTTTCTATAGACCTAATTACAAAACTCATTCATCTGTAGAAAATCAATTTTTTTGGTTTTTGTAATTTTAAATTTAGTTTCTTTGTCTCTGACACTCCCATTGTATATTAAGATGGATTCTTAAAAATACTTTTTTCCAATTGTAGAAAATTCTTAGCCATTATTACATTATTACTTTGATGGTTACCTCTTGCCTATTTCCCACCTTCTCTTTTTCCTGAGCTCTTGTTAGATATTTGTTTGAACTTCTTACCCTTTGTTTCATGTATTTTAATAGCATTTACATGTTTTCCAACTCTGGGTGATTTGCTCAGACCTGACTTCTAATTTTCTAGTACTGTTTTCAGCTATGTCTACTATGGCCTTATTGTTTAACCATCCATAGGTCTGTGTGTGTTTTTCAAATTTCAATGACATTTTCTATTATAAAAATTTATGTCTTTCAAGAGAATGAGAAGACAAGCCACAGATTTGGAGAAAATATTCTCAAAAGACATATCAGATAAAGGACTATTATCCAAAATATATAAAGAATTTTTAAAACTCAACAATAAGAAAACTAATAACCTGATTTTCAAATAGGCGAAATACCTGCACAGGTATCTCACTGAAGAAGATATATATAATAAGTACATGATAGTAAACAAGCATATGAAAAGATGCACAACATCATATGTCATTGGGAAATGTAAATTAAAACAATAATGAGACACCATTACACAATTATTAGAATGGCCAAAATCCAGATGACTGACAACACCAAATGCTTAGGAGGTTGTATGGAGCAACAGGAACTCCCATTGGCTGCTGGTGAAAATGCAAATGATACAGTCACTTTGGAAGATGCTTGACAAAGTTTTATAAAAGTAAACACACTCTTACTATATGATCTATCAATTGCATTTTTTTGTATTCACACAAATGAGTTGAAAACTTATGTCCACACAAAAACCTGCACATGGATGTTTATAGAAGCTTTATTCATATGCCAAACTTGAAAGCAACCCTGAAAAGCTTTAATAGGTAAATACATGAATAAATTGTAGTACATCCCAACAATGGAATATTATTCAGTACTAAAAAGAAATGAAGGATTAAGTCATGAAAAGACATAGAGGAATCTTTAATGCATATTACAAAGTGGAGGAAGCCAGTCTGAAAATATTAATACTATATGATTTCAACTATATGACATTCTGGAGAAGGCAAAATTATGGAGAAGTAAAAGGATGAGTAGTTGCCAGGGGCTAAGTAGGGAAGTGGAAATTAATGGGCGAAATATAAAGGATTTTTCAGGCAGTAAACCTACTGTGTATGATATTATAATGGTGGATACATGTCATTTTACATTTGTCAAAACCCATGAATATACAACATTAGGAGTGAGTCCTAATGTAATTTACACATTTTGGGTGAGAACGATGTATCAATGTAAGTTCATTGATTGTCACAAAGGTACCACTCTGATGTGAGATATTGATAGTGAAGGAGGTTGTTCATTTGTGTGAGCAGGGGATATATAGAATCTCTAACTCTGCCAAATGTTGCTGTGAACCTAAAAGTGCTCTAAAATATAAGGTCTATTCATAAGGGGAAAATGTTCTATATGGTTTCTTTTCAAACTTGATTCTTCTTTAAAAACGTTTTATTTTGTCTTTTACTTTCCATTCTTTTTTTCTCTTTGAACATTCAAATTATGCATATGTTAATATATCTTTCATATACATTTTTGAGCTGGGGATTCCATTCTTTTTTCAATTCTGGAAAATATTGCTTTTCTGCTATTGTTCTTTGCTTATTCCAGAATTCCTTGTAAAAGTGTATTGGGCATCTCCATCTCTGCCTTCTGCCTCCTAATTACTCTTTTATTAACATTTATCTTCTTATACTTTTTAAAAGTAATTCTTTCAAAACCTTTGTCAGAATTTATATACAAACATTTTCCTCTTTGGTAAATTTATGTTTATATAGTTAATTTCGTTAGCTCTTGTATTGGCTAGGGATAATGCAAATATACCTCAGATAAACAGAAAAACCTCATTAAGTCTAGCTTTCACCAATAGGAATTTTTGTTTCACATAAGAAATTTCAAAGTAGACAGTATAGGACTGTGCAACTATTCAAGAATGTCACCAATGATCCAGCTCCTTTATGCCTTTATGCTCCATAATATTTTATTCTCAATTTCACAAGATTGGTGTATGCCTCTAAGCATAATATGTACATTCTAGACATGAAAAAGGGTGAAGATCAAAAGGACTTTATCCCAGTAAGGCTTTGTCTTTTTTTCTCCCCCCAGGAAAAAAATATGTCTTCCTAGGCACTTCTGCTTTTATTTCATCATTCATGACTATGTCACATGGCAGTCCATAGCTGCAAGGGAAGCTGGAATAATGAGTATTTCCTTTTCTAGCTTCTATAATACACAAAGATAAGTAAAAGAGAGATTGGGAATAGACATTAAGCCCATCTACCATATTTTCCACAGCACTCTTGCCCTTCACTAGATTTCCTTGAGTGTTTTGTCTTTCTCTGTGTATTCATCCTTCCATACTGATGGCCTCAATCTGTCTCTTAACTCCCAATTAAAAGAAGCAGGTCTGCCAGTGACTGTAAATTTTTTGTGCTGTGGTGCTCTTGGAGTCTTCAGCTATCCAGACACCAAGTTTGAATGGCTTTTAAAATTTCTGGTAGTAAAGCTACATCTATGTCCTTCTTCTTCCCTTGGACCTCAATGTCTTACAAACTTAGAGCAGTAGGCACCAGTTGCTAGCAATTTTTTTCCAGACAATTCTTATTAGTGGAAGACTAATTGCAGGTACTCATCTCACATGCAGCCTTTTACTCATTAGCCCACAGGAGCCAAACTTCTGGCTCCTGTTACCAGTTTCTAGACCCATAACCCAGTATAATTGTTTATTACTTAGCATTTTCTGTTCCACTTCAAGTGCATGCAAATATTATTAAAAACATAGTTCAGCTATGTCTTTTTGGTTTTCTCCTCTTATATTTTGACTAGCATGTCTATGAACCAGTGCAGTGTGTCAGTGTGTGAACTAACCAAGCTATCTATGATTTTTAGTTCTTGAACTCTTTTGTGTTGTTCCACATTTGTTTTCTCATATAATTACTCATAATACATTTGTGAGGTTCTTAAAGGCAGAGATAATGTACTTTTATATTCCCCAAATGGCTTGATAAATGCAAAGATCCTCTATAGATGCATGGAGGTACCAATCACTGGAGTTCTGGCTTATGGATCAGGCACATGAGTTGTTCTTGTATATATTGAATGGGAAATTAAAGGACAGGATTGTAACTCAGTTGGGTATTTTAGAGAATTTCTAAGATATCCCAATAGTCACCTGGCCAAGTGATTTAAAGAAGCAGCTCTGGAATCAGACCTGACTTTAAAGTCTAGTTTTGTTACTGTTAGCTAGTATAAACTTGTTCAAGTCACTTAAATTCTCTAAATCTCTGATCCCTTACCTGAAGAAAAGATGGATAGAATAATAGTACTGACTTCACACAGTTGTGGCAAAAAATAAATGAGACAATGCACGTAAAGCTCTTTGCACAGTGTCTGGCGTGCAGCAAACCTCATGTAGAGATTATCCGTTATCATATGTTAATTTTCTGGACATCCATGATGAAGGCTCATTTTCTTCTTTTTTTCCCAGAAAGCATTGAGATCCAGCATAACTAAGGTAAACATGGCTAACTCAAGGTAACCAATGAGCCAATTTTTAATTATTGCTTTGTAATTTCAGCCTACAACATGTGTCTTCTCTGTACCTCCCACTGTTTACATTGTCCTAGGATTTTCTGAGAACTGCTGTCCAGCTAAGGTCAAATTCTAACTAGTGTTGTGCAACTGAGAAGTCCTACTTGCCAATGCTCACCAAATAAGGAAGGTCAGATTTAATTTCTTTTAGTCTGTCAATCATTATAGACTCTCCTCCTCCACCCCCATCTTTGCCAATTCTCTGATTTCTATCACTTCCTATTCTGTGTCATACACTGAAAACTACTGTCTGCCTAATAGGGCAAAACAAGTCTTCACTGAGTAGAAAATGGAAATTGCAATGAAGCTGAAGACTAAAGTATTGCTTCTACACTTTGCTTCTCCTCCAAAGAGTTCAAAACTCTAAATAATAGCTTTATATGCACTTCATACACTTTGACCAAAAGATATACAGTAGGCAGCAGGACTTTATTCAGTCCTGAAATCAGCACTAAGTAACTTAAAGGAGCATTATCACGTAATTTTCTTCCTAGATATTTCAGTAACAATTTACTCAGAAACATAAATAACCATATGATTTTTTTTCTTTTCATTTTAGTAGCTACCTTCAAGGAATGATGTTAGTTATGGAATAATGAAAAAGTTATTTCTGCCATGCATGAAGAGTGAATAGGCAAAGAAAAATGAATTATTTAAGGGAACTGTTTGAGTTTGTTTGTGCCACTATAATGCAATACCTGAGGCTGGTTTATTTATAGCAAATAGAAATTTATTTCTCATAGTTCTGAAAGCTGGAAAGACCAAGATGGAGGGGACAGTGTCACATGGCAGAAGATAGAAGAGAAAAAGAGAGGAACTCTGTCTTCACATGGCAGTAGAGCAGAAGACAGTGAACACACTCCTGCAAGTCCGTTTTATACTGGAATTAATTCATTCATGAAAATGGATGAATTACCTAAACACCTCCCATTAGGCCCCACTACCCAACACTATTACATTGGGGATTAAATTTCCAACACACGAATTTCAGGAACACATTTATACCATAGCGGGGGCTTTTAAATGTTTTGCAGTTAAGATATATGAAATTGATTTTCACCATAAAAAAAATTCTAGCTAGGCACACAGGAAGGAATAAAATTATTTTACTTTTTTGGATACTAGTTTCTACACACTGACTTGATTTGATACTTTTTAATTATATTATTCAGTTAGATCAGAAAATCTCATCATTCCCATTCTATCCACATTCATTTATGCCCCTACCAAACTATGTGGTGATTGTCCACATACAGACTAGACTTTTTGAAATGATGCTATAGCCTGCCATATTCTCTGTTTCATGGAATCAGATGTAAATTTAACTTTCAACCTGTATTACATGTTCAAATGAATTTGGATTTGGAGGTTTTATTTAACAGAATGTTGCAATTATTGTTTGATAATTTTTTTATTAGTCTACAAATAAATTGCAAAAGTTTTAATGCATTTCAAAATCTCCCAAGACACTTGTTAAAAATGAATATTCCTGTATCCAGCCCTGGAAGTTCTCATTCAGCAAACCTGAAGCATCTCTGAGTGAAACTAATGCCTATCACCTTAGGCAACACTTTGAGAAAAACTGTCTTACTTTTCTCACTGTTAACATTTTTGCAAAGGTACTTTCAATCATTTAGATATTGTCAATGGCTGCTTTCTTTATTTTTTCAATTTTTAATTAATACATAATAATTTTATCTATGGGATACATGTGATATTTTGATACATGTATGCACTTTTTTTCATGATGTCTACCATGAGATTATAGTTTTTCTTTTCCGTTTTCTATCTTTTTTTTTCAGTAATGAATAAAAAAAGAGAGTGCATGTGAATTTGACTCCCCTACCTTCCCTTTCTTGAGGCTTCTTTCTGAGCAAAAGCACACAAGGAAGTTGTACTTGAGTTGGGTCCATATCACAAGTGTCCCACATCTTCCTGATTATGAGGCCTCCACCATTATGGCCTAGTGGGAGACTCAGGACTGCCCTGCAGCCCTCATGGGAGCCTGCTTCCTTACCAGTCTTGGTAAGATTCTCAGCAGGCTCAGCAGCTACAACCTAATTGGAGCACTTATGCTGCCATTCCACATGTAATCTCTATACTGTCAACATGCCTGTGACCACACACTTCATGACTGGGAATTTTTTTCTGTAAAGGACCGGGTAGTAAATCTTTTATGCTTTGTAGGGCATTAAACCCAATTCTACTGCTGTATTAAGAAAACAGCCATTGACATGGAATATTATTCAACCATTAAAAAAAGAATAAAAACCTGTCATTTGCAGGAAGTTGGGTGTAACTGGAGGTCATTACGTTAGATGAAATAAGCCAGGCACAGAAAGACAATTATCACATGTTCTTTCTCACAAGTGGGAGATAAAAGAAGTTGATCCCTTGGAGGTAGAGAGTAGAATGATGGTTATCAAAGGCTGGGAATGTAGGAAGGGTAAAGGGGAAGAGAAGAGAGGCTGATTAATGGGTACGAAAATACGGTTAAATAGAAAGAATAAGTTCTAGTGTCCGATAGCACAGTAGAGTGTCTGTAGTTAACAGTAGGTCATTGTATATTTCAAAATAGAAAATATTTGGAATTTTCCCCATACAAAGAAATGATAACTGTTTGATGTGATATACTAATTACCCTGATTAGATCATTATACATGGTATACTTTATCAAAATATCACATGTATCCTATAAATAGATATAATTATTATGTATCAATTAAAAATTGAAAAAACAAAGTAGCCATTGACAATATGTAAATGATTGAAATCACCTTTGCAAAAATTATAACATGAGAAAAGTAGGACAGTAAAAGAGATCTGATCTAATCAACTTCATCTTACCTTTAACCTCCAAACTGCCCTTGATCATTTCTGGGCATGAGTCAAGCTAATTTTGGGATAAATTTAGTTTATAGTTGAAATGATAATAGCCTTTCCCAAAACTAAACTGCCTTTGTAAAATTAATGAAAGGCCACCAAGTTAGGAGGATGAGAGGGGCCTGAATTCTGCTAAAATGTAGGCATAGTTAAGTGATTACCAGCCATTATTCTAGAGGTCACAAGATTTACAAATTCCCCAATTACTCCTGTAATTAACAACACTATCGTAGAACCTAAGATGTCTTTTCAGGCTTTGGCATTTCTGACAACTGGATAGCCCCACCTGGACCCACAACTCTCAGCTCGACTAGTCTTGTGGCCCCCACCTAGAAGAGGACTAGGTACATGACAACCATTTTCTACACCCCTATGATTGCATCCCCAACTAATCAGTAGTATCCCTGCCCACCAAACGATCTTTGAAAACCTCTAGCCTCCAAATTTTCAGGGAGGCTGACTTGAGTGATAATGAAACTCTGATCTGTTTAGCTGGCTCTACATGTTAAAATATTTCTCTATTACAATTCCTCTGTCTTGATAAATTGGCAGTATCTGGGCAGTGGACAATATGAACCTATAAGTCAAGAGAACCCTGACTAATACAGTCAGTTACACGAATTGGTGTGGCTGTGTGCTGATAAAACTTAATACATACTGAAATCTGAATTTCATATAACTTTCATGTTCCTGAAAATTTTTTTACTATTTTTTCAACCATATAAAAATATAGTGACTATTTTTAGCTCTAGAATCTGTACAATTGTTAGAATATGTAGTTAGGCAGACATGAGCAGGGCAGGAAAGGGCCCCGTCTCCACCAAGAATGTCAGGGGACCATCAGGTGATTGTCAGGCAGTTGTTAAATTTTCTCACTAAAATAATAATTGGTCACAGCTGGTGCCAGGGAAAGGCAGTCTCCCAACATGTAGAGAACACCTGAAGCTGATCAGCAGCAGCTTTCCAATAAGATCTCAGGAGTTGGGCAAGTGACCCCAAACATACACACTCAGAGATAAAATGGCAGAGTTTAACTGGTATATGAGCTGCTTCTAGGAATGCTCAATTGGTAAGGGAAAAGTGCCTCAAATGAGCATGAGCACAACATCAGCAAACCCACTGTGCATGCAGCCTCTCCCAGGTGCTGGCAGGCCACTGTTAATGCAGACAACCCACCCCAATGGAAGAATCAAGGGAGAAGAGATGCAAGACCCTGGAAGCATGCCAACATATAAAACGCCAAGTCAAAGGTCAAACAAGGCACTTGGATCTCTCAAGTTGCACTCTTGGCCCTTTTTACGTTACTTCCTTTCATTCCTGCTCTACAGCTTTTTAATAAACTTTCACTCCTGCTCTAAAACTTACCTTGGTCTCTCCCTCTGCCTTTCACCCCTCCATTAAATTCTTTCTTCTGAGGAGGCAAAGATCGAGTTGCTGCAGACCCTTACAAATTTACTGCTGCTAACACAATCACAGACAACTAACTGATTTGGCCTTTGGGGCGCAGCTTGTTAGTTCCCATTCTAGAGAGTGAGGGTGTCCTCCTCCTATTCAAGGCTGATCCTTTCACTCTATCCCATGATCCTACTTCCTGCTCCTTTGAGGCCTCACTCATTCTATATATATCTTTCCTTTCCTTTCCTTCCTTTTTCTTCCTGTCCTCCTTACTACAGGCTTCTCAGAGTATAAACATGTTCAAACCTATCTCCTTACAAAGTAAAGCTTTCTTGGCCCTTGTGATATATAATTTTATGTACCAACTTGGCTGGGCTACAATGCCCAATTGTTTGGTAAAAACATTAGCCTAAATGTTGCTGTGAAGATATTTTTCAGATGGCATTAACATTTAAATCAGTAGACTTTAAGTAAAAGATATTATCCTCCATAAGATGAGTGGGCATCATTCAATTAGTTGAAGGTCTTAAAAGCAAAGACAGACTTTGTGAAAAACAATGAATTCTCCTCGAGTGTGCAACATAGAAACCTTGACTGTGTTTCCATTTTGCTGCTCTGTGGGATTCTGACTCAAGACTGAAAGATCAACTCTTGCCTGAATTTTCAGCCTCCTGGCCTGCTCTACACATTTTGGACCTGTCAGCCCTCACAATCAAATGAAACAATGAAATAAGTATTTCTCCCCAGTATCCCATGTAGACAGACAGATAGATAGACAGAGATAGAGATACATAGATATATGTAAATTCTATCATTCTATTTCTCTGTAGAACTCTGACTAAAACAGCAGCATATTATTCTTTTAGCTTCTTCTTATCTTCTGTCTCCCTTTTTCATCTAACTTTGGAAGAACAATGTTGAGAACCAGGACTTGCATTTGGAAACCTGCTGGCTAAGTCTAGCCTGAGGTTTACTGTTTGATCAGCATGGTGTTTTGGATCACATTATTTAAAAAACAAGATTGGAATTGAATGACATCACTTAGAAATTGGAAGATTTTATTTAAGAATCCAGATTTCTACTTTTCTTAGAATTGTGATATTGGGACTGGGTCCATATTCTTAAGTAGAGCTGACTAGCTGTTGTTGATCAGCAACTGTCCTCTTTAAGTTAGATAAATGCTCTCCACTCTGCCACAGTCCCCACCACTTCCTATTATCACCATCATGATTCATTCTTATGCTTGACCTTTGGCTTTCTGAACAGTTGGCTTCCAAGATGCACTTTATCATGGTCTTTACCGTGGCCAACTAGCCTGAGTCAAGTTGGCTTCTGTCTAGCTCTCCTACCCTATTTCCTGACATGCTTCTCTTTGCTAACAGTTTTCAGCCATACTGACTTCTTTATTAGGAATATATAGATGCTCATTCCTGCTTCAGAGTCTTCACCTTTATTATTTTCTCTTGGTCTGTAATATGCTTTCCCAAAATGTTCACATGGCTGACTTCTTATCAAGGAATTCATTGAAATGTCATCTCCTCAGAGAAATCTTTCCTTACTTCCCCTCATTCACTTGGAATTTGCTCTTTGCTTCATTTCCCTGTCTTATTTTCTTCATTTTTAAAGAATTCTGAAACTACAGTTTTTCTTACTTTTTCTGTCTCCTCTCACATCACTACTGAAAACTCAAGTGCCTATTATAGTACCTGACCCATGTAGGCCTGGACACATATTATTTACTGAAGTTAGTTTACCCATTTACCCCATCTATCTGATCCCTGTGAGTATTTGAATATCTGACCCCTAGTCTTTACTCACTGCCACTATCTCTTCACCTCCCATTCATTCCTTGACTCATCTCACTTTTGTTTCTAGCCCCACAATTTGACTGCACAGCTCTTGCTAAGGTCATCCATAACCTCCAACTTGCTGCATCTCTCAGTCCTTTTTTAAACTTGGACTATTTGGTGCAACTTGACCCTCTCTTGGTTTGTTTTACTTCCTTTTCCTCCTTTTTGTGGTTTTCTTCATATTCTATTCTCAGCATACTACTCTTGGTACGCTGCACATTTTCACTGAGTAATCTTGTCTAATTCTTGTAGTTTCAATATGCAAAATTGCAATATCTCTGCTTGAGTATCCTGCAGTCACCTCAACCTAAACTGAATTCATCATCTGTCTTAAATTGTTTTTCCTGGATAACAGATTCTTAAAAGAAGATATGCATGCAGGAAGTTTTTTGGGAAGTGCTTTTAGCAACAGGACTCATGAGAGGGAGTGAAGGAAGCAGGATAGGGCAGAAGGAGAATTTGATGTCATGAAGATCTCACATTGGAGACCAAATACTCTTTATGCTTCCTGATAGTAGTGTTGGCTAAGGCTCTGTGGGCAGGAAAGGTAAACCCATAAGTGGAGTATCTGTCAATTCTAGTGAAAATGAATTATTTTCCTAATTAGGATGAAAATAGTTCAATTCAGTTGACTTGCCACCAAGTGACTGGTTATGGTCCTCATGGGATTGTTTCACATTGGGTTTTCAGTGTTGTGTCTCTGTTGTTGGAAGAGTGGACATTTGGCAATGGTGGTAGCTAGATTAGCCAAAAGAATGAGGACCCATACTGTTAGCCCATGCATAGCTTCTATACTCACCACCATGGCTACTCTATTCAAATGCCTATTGTGCCATCAGCAGATTAACCAATAACTGATGTCAACTGGCTGAATTATTTTGTGTACTTGATTATTTATGATTCTTCCATTTTGGACACTCATCTGTGGGCCCTAATATATCATTACTCACACTTTGTACTCGCTCTCATAGACCAATCCATATGCCTCTTCTCCAGATCCTCTTGCTTATGATATTCCAGATTTTCTTCTTCCAGGCCTTGAACCAATCAACTGAGCCATTCACCACTGCCTGTGAATCCATAAATAACCTTTTCTCAAGCCACTTCTCTTTCCATATCAAATGGATAATCATATGTACAACCTTAAGCTCTACTCATTGGAGGGATTTTTTTTTCTCACCACCATCTTTTAGAGCTACCTCTGAGTAGAGCTACATTGCAGCGGCAATCTTTTTGGCTTGTACCTATAGACTGAGTTAACCCATCTATGCTCCTAGTTTGGCATTTTTCTTTCTCCATTACTTGGTCAAAAGGAACTCTCATGAAGGCATAGGTGTGAGTTGAAGGAAAGACACCAGGGCAGTTGCTGATGGCCATTCCTGGAAAGAGTCTTTGTTATTAGCCATCAGCAGTCACACGCCCAGTAACTGGGGAAATACGAGTCTAAATCTTGGGCAGTGTGTCATAGCATTCATTATACTATCATCCCACCAAATTTGCTCCTGCATTATGTTTCTTTTGATAGTACCACCACCTATTATTCAATGAGGTTGTAAGTGTGTAAATTATTCCTGACTCCTTCTTCTTCATAACCTTTACTTCCTCATCCTAGATGACTGGTTGTTGATTGCTACATGTCTAAATATTTCTAGACTCCATCCCCTCCTCCTCATCTCTGGTTTAAGTAATGGAAATAGGAATGACCAAATCTAAATTTCAGAAAAATCACTTCAATGTCAGCATGGAGAATGGATCGATGGAGGCAAGACTGGCAACAGGAAAAATTTAGGAGGTTAATGTAAAGAGATTCATAGTAGAAGCTTAAAAGTTGTTTTAGATTGGAATGTAGAGAAGTGGCTAAATTCTAGAAATATTAATAAGGCAGACCTGACAACTTGGGAATGAATGGCAGAGAAATGCAGAATGACTTCTAGGTATTAACTTAAACAAGGTATAGAAGAAAAATAACATTTATTGAATCATAGGCTCTGTGCTAATTATTTATATCTGTGATCATGGGGAGCGCAGAAGGCCTCTATTTTCTGTTTTACTTATATTAGGACTTAACTGATTTGACCTTTTCTATGATTTAAATGTATCTTGCAAAAAGCGTGTGTTGGAAACTTAATTCCCAATGCAAGAGTATTGGGAGGTAGAGCCCAATGAGGATGATTAGGCCGTGAGGGTGGAATTAATGGATTCATGTCATGATTGCAGAAGTGAGTTTGTTATAAAAGGAGGAATTTGGCTCCTTTTCATTTTCTCTCTGTCTCCCTGCATTTCTCCCTCCCTCCCCACTTACTTTTTGAGACCCTTTGCCATGGGATGACTTGGAAAGAAGGCCCTCACCAGACGCTGACCTCTCTCTCTTGGACTTCCCATTCTTCAGAACTAAACAGTAAATTTCTTTTCATTATTAATTACCCAGTCTCACATATTCTGTTATAGCCTCACAAAACACACAAAGACAGTCTCATATCTCTACATCTAGTTGTCTTTATCTGGGAAAAAATAAGTCCACTTAGCTGTGAAGAAGTTATCAATCTGTTGGGTATGATGGCTCATGTGTGTAACCCCAGCACTTTGGGAGGTTGAGGTGCGTGAATCACCTGAGGTAAGGAGTTCAAGACCAGCCTGACCAACATAATAAAACCCCATTTCTACTAAAAATACAAAAATTAGCCGGGCGTGGCGGTACACACCTGTAATCCCAGCTACTCAGAAGACTGAGGCAGGAGAATCGCTTGAACCCAGGAGGTGGAGGTTGTAGTGAGCCGAGATCGTGGCCACTGCACTCCAGCCTGAGTATCACAGCAAGACTCCATCTAAATAAATAAATAAATAAATAAATAAATAAATAAATAAATAAAATGTTATCAATCTTATAGATAGCATTTTGTAGTCATAACAGATTTTGACTTTTCTCATTTATCTCTGTATCTGTAGAGTCTAATCAGTACCTGACACACAGAAGGCATGCAACAATTATTTGCTGAATTGAATTAAACCTTTTTGAATTAACTAAGTTTTAAACTATCAAATAACGATTTGCTAACTGAAACCATGGGCCTCCATGACCCACACAGAGGCTGTTAGGAAGTAGAGTTGGGCAAAGTGGCCAAGGTAGCATTTGGTTCATAGCTATCTCCACCTCCCACCATGTTTTCTGGGTTGGAATAAACTATTAAAGTCTAAGATGAAATCTTAATAATGGCAAGACCATCACTTGGATTGCTTGGCAATCAGCCTGGATAATTCATCTGTGTACAGGAGGACATGCGGTCAGGACAGGCAAAGAGAAATAGGATTCGGTTCCAGCATTTCCTAATAATCTTCCTTAACAGCAATGCTTTATAGAGCCATGAAATGTTAGAACTAGAAAAGGCCTCAGAGACCATAAAATCCAACCTCTTCCTTTTACAAATGAGGACAGTGAGGCCTGGAAGAGCTAAGAAAAGTTACCCAATGTTTCACAACTAATCAGTGATAGAGTAGGATCCAGAAGCCAGTGCTCTGTCTTCTGAACCAGGTCAAGTCAGGAAGCATAATTTGGATGACTAATTTATTTCAGGCAATTTGCTAATTTCTGATGCTGCAGAAATCAGTCCCCTGGATGTTAGTTCCCTATCTGATGGGAGACAGACACAAAATCATATTTTATCAACATGAATTAAATGGCATGATATAAATATAATGTAATCATAGCTAATTGCCACCATTTGTTGAGAACTCACAGAACATTTTACTGATCACTTTCTGTAGCTTAGTTCATTCAATCTTTTCATGAACTGCTTTATCAATTCCTTTTCAACTCCAAGCAGTGAATAAAATTGGAAATACACACTGAGAACATTTCTTCAAACTAAAATCTATGTTTAAGTTGTTCTCCTTCACCCAAAGTCTGAAGATATTCACCACCCAGATTGTGGGTGAGCACCAGACCCTACTCAACTATGACTGGGGGCATAAAGGATTAATAAACGGCTCTGGGAACCTTACAGGAACCAGTGCTAGTGGAAAGCTCTGTGATAATCTTAGTAGATGGAAATAAAGCTTGCCATGTTTATGATTTCTTTGGGGATTATATAGGAGCGTTATAAGACCCATAAGGTCATATTTAAAGCTGGTGAAAGGCCTTTTAAGGTTTACAAGGCACACACCAGAATATTGGTTGGAGTTTCTGACAGTTCAGTTTCTGAACACTGCTTTTACTGCTTCATAGGGACTGACTGCTGAAAACCTATTACAACATCAATTTACATTTTGACAGTTCCGTAAATACATCATACCCATGTCCTAAAATGCTTTACAGAAAGGCTGGACAATTGGCTGTTAAAATCAAAGAACTTCAGTGAAAACAGAATTAAAAAGCCAAGATTTACTTTGAGATTTTTACTGATCCACATGGGAAAAATGTGGTCCCTGCATCCTCAATCATTCCAGTGAGCTGATGTCATCTGAACCAAGAAAAGTTTAAGAGGTTGCTACATAACTGTTTGCATATTTTTAGTGTTTCTCTCCCTAAAATTTTTGATAGCAACAAAACTAGTTTATTGTGTAATTAGAAAATAAAAGCAGAGTATTTAAGAACTCTTACGGTAACCTCCCTACATTGTCTTCATTTACTCATTTGTTATTGAGTGTTTATTATCTGCTAAACACTGTTCTAGGCCCTGGAAAATTAGTGGAAAAAAATAGAGTCCCTGACTTCAGAGAGTTTATGTTTTAATTATGAAGATGAATGAATGTAGAAAATAAATAAATAAATAAAATGATTTTGTTACTGAGTAAAGTAATGAATAACGTAAAACAGGATCATGAAGAAGAGAGTAAGTTAGTGTGTATGTGTATGGCACAGATGGGAGGAGTGTGGTATTTTAGCTAAGATAATTAGGGCAGACCTCTCAGTAATTGACATCCTAATGACGAGAAGGCCTCAACTCTCCAGAGATCTAGGACAGGGCAGCCTCAGTAGAAGGAACAAGTGCAAAGACAAGAAGGAGGGCAGCATTCTTTGACATTTAATTTCATGGTGTTGGATTCTTTTCCACAATAAATATTTTGAAGGCCTAAAAATTTACTTTGGCATAAATGTGATATTCAGAAAGAACTCACACGTAAACATAAAGAAGACCAGAGTAGCTGGAGTATAGAGATGGAGGTTGGTGAAGGTGAAACTGGAGTACAATGAGGAGAAAGGCAGTCAAGACTTAGATCATGTAAGGTCTTGAAGACTATCTAAATGTTTTGGATTTCATTTTAATTTCACTGAGAAGCCATTGGAGGGCTTGATGAAAGAAGGTGCAGTCTGAATTGTGCAAAGCTCACATTGTTGCTATGTGGGTGGGTGGGCAGGAAGCATGAATAGGTCAGCGAGGCCAGGGAGAAGGTGGGCGATGGTCGCAGGTAAGAGATAATGGATGAAATTATTCTTCCTTTTCGAGGACCAATTTAAAAGTTCCTTCCTCTGTGAACATTTCCTGACACAGTCTCCCCTTCTCTACAAGAAGATACAACTGGTCCCTTCTCAGTGTTCTTAGAGTATTTTGCATACGCCTCTCTTGAGAGCTTATTAGTTGGGGCCTGATGAGTCCAATGTTTGCTTGCATGTCTCCATGTAAATGCATGAATTGTTACAAAAATTATGTTGTTACAAAGATTATACCTTATCCATCTGATTCTCTCAGAACTTAGTAGTGGGCTTGATTCATAATAAGTACTCAATGAAGTACTTGGTAATAAATGTGTGAATGAATGAATGAAGTGGCACTGGGCTTGGTATTCTACGGTTATGACCCTATACCTACTTTTAATTCACATGCTTTGTGGATTGTACCAGATCACTTAGGGAAGTATTTTATTAATTAATTAATTTAATTCAAGCAGAATGAGAAAGTGGCTTATGTAGGTAAATGGGTATGCAAGTTTCCTGAAGATATTTTGACTGAGGGATCATTTGGCAAGCTGAATTTTGTATTTTATGGGGTAACTATCAAGTTGTAAATAATCAAAGCAGAACATACTAATTTAACTAGGTGCTCTCCTGTTGCCATCAGTCAGTTTGGAGATGTTGCAACAATGCTGCTGGGGACTCTCAGATAAAGAGAGAGCCCAGTGATCACAGTAGGTGGGACTCAAGACTAAAGCTCAGAATTTTAAAAAACTCTTTAATGTGTGTAACTGAATTATTTTTTAAAATAACGACGCTGGTCAATTTCATGGTTTAGTGGAAAGGCATTGTGCTAGAAATTGAGGCACTTGGCTTGGTTCAAAGCTGCTAACCAGCTCTGAAACTGTGTAAATCACTACCAATTTGGGTTTATTTCCTCATTTGTAAAAAGAAGTATATTGGAATGGCTGATCTCTTAGGCCTCTTTGATTTCAACAACTGTCTGCTTTTATGATCAGTATCTCGACAGGGTCTAATAGAGTCAGCCAACTAAATGAAATTTCATCAGTAGTTATTACCATTTACTTGATGATGTTCGCTACTAAAGAATTTCCTTAAGAATCAAAAAGTAACAGAAACAACAGCAAAAACAACATATCCATTTTTTTACTGATCATTAAAGTTGTAATTATGCAAAGTGATGTTTTCTCTTGAAGTTAGGCATATCTGTAGACAAAAACATAGTTATACATGATTTGAGGTCACACTAAGATTGGGTTAGAGCTGTTTTATGATTATACTATGTGTCCCAATTGCTGACACCACATGAATGACATTGAGAACATCTAAGACCTGGGTGAATCTTTGAAATCCAGCTATGGTTCATTCAGATACCAAGCCATTGAGCCGATGGTGGTTTTAAAAATTACTAAGATTAGAATTAGTAAGTGAATTCAACAAGGCCACTAGATACAAGATCAAGATGTAGAATTGATTGTTATTCTATATTCTAGAAACAAACTGGAGAATAAAACAAATTAAAATAATACTATTTACAATAGCATCAAATAGCATCACATATCTAGAAATAAAATCTTATGAAAGAAATGTGAAACTTCAATAGAGAAAATTACAAAATATTTTTAAGGGAAATTAAAGAAGATCTAATTAGAGGGATGAGGTAATAGGTTTATGAATAGATAACTAGAAAAGCGAAAAAAATAGAGGCTCCAAAAACTGACCCGCATGTACATGGCCACAATATTAGACAAATGTAATGCTGCAAGCAGAGGAAAAGATAGTCTTTTCAATAAATGTTACTGAGTCAATTCTCTACATGGGAAAAATAAATCTTGACTCTTCCACCTCACACTGTACATAAAAACCAATTCCAGGTGCAATGTATATGTAATTGTGAAGGATAAAATAATAAAACTTGTAGAAGGCAACATAAGAGTATGTTTTCATAACACTGGAGTAGATGAACATGTCAGTTTTTTCTTTCAACTTTTATTATAGATTTGGGGAGTACATGTTTTCTACATGGATAAATTGCATGTTGCTGAGGTTTGGTATATGAATGATCCCTTCATCCAGGTACTGAGTATAGTACCCAATAGGTAGTTTTCAATCTTTGCCTCCCACTTCCTCCCTACCTATAGTAGTCTCCAGTGTCTATTGTTCCCATCTTTATGTCCATGTATACTAAATATTAGCCCCCACTTATAAGTGAGACCATGCAGTATTTGGTTCCTGCAGTAGTTTGTTAGGAAAATGGTCTCCAGGTACATACATGCTGCTGCAAAGAACATGATTTTGTTTCTTTTTATGGCTGTGTAGTATACCATGGTATGTATATATCACATTTTCTTTATCTAGTTCATTGTTGATGGGGATCTAGGTTGATGCCATGTCTTTGCTCTTGTGAATGGTGCTGCAATGGGCATATGAGTACATATGTCCTTTTTGTAGAATGATTTATTTTCCTTTGGGTATATACCCAGTAATTGAATTTCTGGGTTGAATGGGAATTTTGTTTTAAGTTATTTGAGAAATCTACAAAGTGGCTTTCTACAGTGGCTGAACTAATTTACATTCCCACCAACAGGGTATACATGAATGAACATTTCTTAAACAGGACACAAAAAGTTAACCATAAAGGAAAAGATTGATAAATTAGACTATGTTTAAGATAGAAATTTCTATCACAAAAAGATAACCTTAAGAGAATAAAGAGTCAAACCAAAGAGTGGGAAAAGATACATATAATATACATGTATTAGATAAAGTGTTCATATCCAGAATATATTAAGAACCTCTATAGCAGGCACCCAATAGAAAAATGAGCAAGTGGGAATCTAAATGGCAAGTAAATAAATACACAAAAGATATTGAACCTCATTTGTCACTAGGGAAATTTGAATAAATCTATACAGACATACCCTATACTAGAATTGCTAAAATTAAAAAGGCTGACATTACCAAGTGTTGTGACAAAATAGATCTTTCGTATATTGCTTGAAGTAGTATAACGAACAACTCTATCTTGTATAAATTGCTTGAGGCAGTATAGATTAGTATAACATCTTTGTAACCCTGTTTGGCAGTATCTGAAAAGCTAAAGATATGCATGCTACTATGACTCAGCAATTCTATTTCCATATATAATGTCACATATCAAAGCACTGATGTAAGGATCTTCATAGAAGCACTATCCATAGTGATTGCAAACAGGAAACAATCAAAATACATGTCAGTAATAGAATGGATAAATTCATTGTCATATTAATATAACAAAGTATAGAACAAAAATGAAAATAAGCAAACTACTGTTAAGTGCAACATGAATGAATCTTGTAAACATACTGTTAAGGTAAATTCCAACACTAAAGAGTATATAAAGTCCTAACCAGAGCAATTATGCAAGAGAAAGAAATAATAGGCATCCAAATAGGAAAGACAAGAGATCAAACTATCTCTCTTCACAGACTATATGATTCTGTACCTAGAAAACTCCATAGTCTCTGCCCAAAGCCAGAACTTATAAACAACTTAAGTAAAGTTTCAGAATACAGAATCACGTACAAAAATTAGTAGCATTTCTATACAGCAATAATATCTAAGCTGAGAGCCAAATCAAGAATGTAATCCCATTCACAGTAGCCACAAACAGAATAAAATACCTAGGAATACAGCCAATAAGGGAAGTGAAAGATCTCTACAATGAGAATTACAAAACACTGCTGAAAGAAATCAGAGATGACACAAACAAATTGAAAAATATTCAGTGTTCATGGATAGGAAGAATTGATAAGGTTAAAATGCCCATACTGCCCAAAGAAATTATAGATTCAATGCGATTCCTATCAAACTACCAGTTACATTCTTCACAGAATTATAAAAAATTATTCTGAAATTCATGTGGAAGCAAAAAATAGCCCGAATAACTGAAGCAATCCTAAGTAAAAAGATCAAAACTGGAGGTATCACACTATCTGATTTCAAACTATATTACAAGGCTACTGTAACTAAAACAGCATGGTACTGGTACAGAAACAGACACATAGACCAATGGAACAGGTTGGACAACCCAGAAATAAAGGCCCACACCTACAAAGCCATCTGATCTTTGACAAAGTTTATAATAGCAAGAAACAGGGAAAGAATTCTTTATTCAATAAATCATGCTAGGATAACTGGCTAGCCATATGCAGAAGATTGAATCTGGATCCCTTCCTTTTACCACATACCAAACTCAACTCAATATAGATTAAAGACTTAAACATGAAACCTAAAACTATAAAAACCCTATATGAAAATCTAGGAAATACAATTCCAGACATAAGCTTTGGCAAAGATTTCATGTCAAAGACTCCAAAAGCAATTGCAACAAAAAGAAAAAGTAACAAGTGGGACCTAATTAAACAAAAGAGCTTCAGCACAGTGAAAGAAACTATCAGCAGATTAAATAGACAGCCTACAAAATGGGAGAAAACAATTGCAAACTATGCATCCAACAAAGGTCTAATAGCCAGGTTCTATAAGGAACTTTAAAAAAAATCAACAATCAGCCAGGTGCAGTGGCTCATGCCTGTAATCCCAGCACTTTCAGAGGCCAAGGTGGCTGGATCATCTGAGGTCTGGAGTTTGAGGCCAGCCTGACCAACATGGTGAAACCCCGTCTTTACTAAAAATACAAAAATTAGCTGGGTGTGTTGGCATGCACCTGTAGTCCCAGCTACCAGGGAAGCTGAGCCAGGACTGCTCAAATCCAGGAGGCGGAGGTTGCAGTGAGCCAAGATCATGCCACTTCACCCCAGCCTGGATGACAGAGCAAGACTCTGTCTCAAAAAAAAAAAAAAAAAAAAAAAAGAAAAGAAAAGAAAAGAAAAGAAAAGAAAAGAAAAGAAAAGAAAAGAAAATCAACAAGCAAAAAACGGCAACCCTGCTAAAAAGTGGGCAATGGATATGAACAGACATTTCTTCAAAGAAGACATATATGTGCCCCATAACATATGAGAAAATGCTCAACATTGCTAATCATAAGAGAGATACAAATCAAAACCACAATGAAATACCATCTCACACCAGTCAGAGTGGCCATGATTAATAAGTCAAAAATGACAGATGTTTGTGAGGGTGCAGAGGAAAGGGAACATTTACACACTGCTGATGGGAATGCAAATTAATTCAGCCACTGCAGAGAGCAGTTTGGTGACTTCTCAAAGAACTCAGGACTACCACTAAACCCAGCAATCCCATTACTGGGTATATACCCAAAGGAATATAAATTGTTCTATCCTAAAGACACATGCATGTGTATGTTCATTGCAGCACTTTTCACAATAGGAAAGACATGGAATCCACCTAGATGTTTATCAGTGGTGGACTAGATAAAGAAAATGTGGTAAATGCCATGGAATACTATGCAGCCATGAAAAAAAAAACTTGTCCTTTGTAGCAACCTGTGTGCAGCTGGAGGTGGAGGCCATTATCCTAAGTGAATTAACACAGGAACAGAAAACTAAACACTGTATGTTCTCCCTTATAATTGGGAGCTAAATGTTGAGTGTACATGGACAGAAGAGGACACAAGAGGAGGTTCTGGGGTGCTGGTAATGTTCTGTTTCCTGATCTGGGCAGTGGTGTTTCCATGGGTGCATTTACTTTGTGACATGTCATCAAAATGAACTCCTATCGTTTGTGTACCTTTCTATGTGTGTGTTATGTTTCAGTTAAAAATATACTTAAACTACTGGGAAAAAAAAAGCTACTTTTTTTCAGGGAAGCTCACATATTACCTTATCAAAACAATTTATAGTTTAAATGAATCTTGGAGATTAGCTATTCCAGGGATCAGCAAACTACAGCTCTGTTTTTGTACAGAACATGAGCTAAGAATAATTTTATATTTTAAACGGCTGTAAAAGAAGAAAGAGGAGAAGCAGGAGGAGGAGCATATACTGCAAAAACCATACATCATCTTCAAAAGTTAAAATATTTGCTCTTTCCCTTTAGAGAAAAAAAGTTGCTAAACTCTTATGGTCCACCACTCTCTCATTGTACAGATGATGAAACTGAGGCCAGAAAGACATGACATGTCCAAAATCATCCAGCTAGTTGGGAGCAAAACTAAGACAAGAAGTTAACTTTTTTGGCTCACATGTTACTGTTCTTTCCACCAGTGAATGTGCTTAATCTGTACCATCAACCCAGAGCCCTCACTAGACCTGCATACCCATCTTCATATTGCCCACAGGCAACTCCTCATTTTTCCATTTCTACCTGCCACACCAAGCCTACTCTTAATCCTTCATACTTATCTTAGCACCCACCCTTCTGTCCAGTCAGGATCCAATGAGACAGTTTTAGCTTCTCCTTTATTCTCCATAGCTCATGTTTAATTGTTTACCAAGATCTGTCGCTATGGTTTGCTGTTTGTCCCCTCCAAACCCCAATTTGATCCCCAATGTTGGAAGTATTTGGGCCGTAGGGCAGATCCCTTATGAATAGATGTCCTCCCTTGGAGGCCAGTGAGTCCTCACTCTGTTAGTTCCCAGGAGAGCTGGTTGTTAAAAAGAACCTGGCATGCCCCAACCATTTTTGTTTCCTCTCTCACCATGTCATCTCTGCACATGCCAACTCACCTCAGCCTTCCATCATGAGCGGAAGCAGCTGGAGGCCTTCACCAGATGCAGATACCCAATCTTGAACTTTCCAATAATCAGAATCATCAGCCAAATAAACATCTTTTCTTAATAAATTATCGAGCCTCAGATATTCTTTACAGCAACACTAAGTGGACAAAGACACCTGTCAATTCTCTTTCCTAACATACCTCAAAACTATCGTTCTATTTCAACCATTACTACCTTAGATCAGAACTTTATCTTGTCTTTTCAGAACTATTGATTAGTCTCTAACAGGCTTTCCTGTCTTGCTTTCTTTCAATTCATCCACAACCAGACTAATCTTGTTAAACAGAAGAGTTGATATTCCATTTGTCTATTTAAATAATTAATTCAATTTCTAGCTCCTAGATGAAAGACACTAGCCAGATGTGGCTATATAAATTTAAATTGACTAAAATTAGAGGAAATAAACAATTCAGTGCCTCAGAGTAACCACATTTCAAGTACTCAGTAGCCACATATGGAAAGTGGATATCACATGGGCAGCACAGCTTTAGAACATGCCTATCAGTGCAGAATGTTCTCTTGAGCAGTGCTATCAACATCTATGGAAGAATATTTGAGCTCCTTAATATGGCACATAACATGTATTATTGTCTGATCCCTGCTTTGTTCTTTCATTATCTCTTGCCATTCCCTTCTAGAGCTCTGTATGTCTGTGACAGTGAAACGCTTAAAATTCTCCAAAACACAATGCCATTTATGCTATCAGACTGCAGAACATGCAATACCCACTGCACGGAAAACCTGTTCCTATGGCCAACTTCTGTCTATTAAAAAACGACTCAGAATGTTACCTCTTCTAGGAAACCTTCCATGATCCTTACCATTCATCCTCTTATAGTAATTTCTTTTTTTTTTTTTTTTTGTTGAGGCGGAGTCTCGCTCTGTCGCCAGGACTGGAGTGCAGTGGCCAGATCTCAGCTCACTGCAAGCTCTGCCTCCCGGGTTTACGCCATTCTCCTGCCTCAGCCTCCCAAGTAGCTGGGACTACAGGCGCCCGCCACCTCGCCCAGCTAGTTTTGTATTTTAGTAGAGACGGGGTTTCACCATGTTAGCCAGGATGGTTTCGATCTCCTGACCTCGTGATCCACCCGTCTCGGCCTCCCAAAGTGCTGGGATTACAGGCTTGAGCCACCGCGCCCGGCCTTCATCCTCTTATAGTAATTTCTATACTGAAGACAGATTTTTGTTGGTAAATTTACATAATATTGCATTGAAATTTATTTTTATCTTTCTTTTCCTGTACACTGTGAAAATCCTTGAGGGTAGGAGCTATGCCTAGACCAGAGGTTGGCAAACTTTTCTAAAAGGGTTACATAATAAATATCTTTTACTTTGGCAGCCTGTAGTCTCAAATACAACTATTCAACACTGTTGATGGAATGTGAAAGCAGTCACAGACCATATGTAGGTGAATGAGTGTAGATAGCATTAGCTAGTTGGCATCATATTTTGACCCCAGGTTAGAAATGATCATGATGTCTGCTGCTATAAAGACACATGCACACGTATGCTTATTGCAGCACTATTCACAATAGCAAAGACTTGGAACCAACCCAAATGTCCATCAATGACAGACTGGATTAAGAAAATGTGGCACAGATACACCATGGAATACTATGCAGCCATAAAAAAGGATGAGTTCATGTCCTTTGTAGGGACATGGATGAAGCTGGAAACCATCATTCTCAGCAAACTATCACAAGGACAAAAAACCAAACACTGCTTGTTCTCACTCATAGGTGGGAATTGAACAATGAGAACACTTGGACATAGGAAGGGGAACATCACACACTGGGACCTGTTGTGGGGTGGGAGGAGGGGGGAGGCATAGCATTAGGAGATACACCTAATGTAAATGACAAGTTAATGGGTGCAGCACACCAACATGGCATATGTATACATATGTAACAAATCTGTATGTTGTGCACATGTACCCTAGAACTTAAAGTATAATAAAATAATAATAATAATTTAAAAAAAAGAAATGATCATGATGTCTTGCTCAGTATATGTTACTGAGTGGAATGAATGAATGAGTGTGGAAGAACAAAACTATGTATCGTTAGGAAAGTGAAATGATTAGAATTTCACCACAAAGAAAAAATACTGGGTGTAATTACGCATATTGAGATTATTTTGTATAATCTTGAAACACCTAGTTTAAATTAAAAAGGGGAAGGAAGATTTTGCTATTTAATTCAGTATTATATAAGCCCATGACAAATCTGATTTTTCAAAGACCTGATAATTAACGTAATGGACTTTCTTTGTAATCTTATGCACTTTATTTTAAGCGTGTAAACACATTGTTCTCAGAAGGGAGTTAGGCTTCATCAGATGGCCAAAGGGTACAAACAGGACCTCTGCTTGTGCCTGGGCTCTGTCTGTGGGTCCTGGTTTTCCTGGAGCACACCCAGGGAGACACCGCACTCAGTTTGTCTAGACCGAAGGAGATCATGGTACGTACAGCTATAGTTAGGGAGCCCCAGCTCAGCCAGAGGAGTTCTGCATGGTGCATGAGCAATTACTGAGCTAAGAAGCTGCCTGCTGGAACCCTCCCCACCAAAGAATGCTTGGCCGCTTTCTGGGTGTCTGTCTGGATTTGGATTCCCCAAGGTTTGGAAAACCTGCCATTCCAAACACTTTCCTCTGCTTTTGCCACAGAGTGAGCTAATAGGACCAGGACTCTACCTGAAAGCTCTTTTGAGCTCCACTGTTGTCTGAGCCAGTGGGCGGCATGGAGAAGAGGGAGAAGCTGTGAACCCTGGGGTTGTGTACATTGGCTAGGGCGAGATGTGCATTGATTAATACCAGGGTAAAAAACTGTGGCCTGAGTCTATGGCTGAGTGGATGATAATTATATTTTTTTTCTCACAGGCAGAATCACTTGAAGCCAGGAGGCAGAGGTTGCAATGAGCTGAGATCACACCAGTGCATTCCAGCCTGACAACAGAGTGAGACTTTTGTCCCAAAGAAAAAAACAAGACTGAGGCCAGGAGACATAGGAGGACATTGTAGTGACTTAGTGAATGAGAGAGGAGGGGTGCCTAAGGCAGAGAAGTGCAGTGGAATGGTGAAGGGGTGGTCTTGAAATAGTCTTAAGAGGTAAAATTTATATAACTTGGGTGCAATGGAGAAGGAAGTGTTGAGATTTGGGTATTGATTTTAGCACCTGGATCAATGGGAAGAAAGTGGTTTTCTGGTAAGAAAATGAGGAAGTTAATTTTAGGTGTCTGTGGAACATCTGAAAGGAGATATATTTGAAGCAGTTGGATACCCAAGTTGGAGTTGAGGAGTGAGCTCTGGAATGGAAGTGTTGACTGGGGAGTGATCAGCAGTTCTATAAACAGAACCCCGGGAACACTAAGATTTAAGGGCCAAACAGAAAGAGAAAAGAAAAACAAGAAAGAAAAGGGCCTAGACCAAGAGAGAAGACAGGTTCAAGAATAAGGAGGCCCTCAACAATGCCAAGTGAAGATAAAGACCACTGGATTAGGAACTAAGAAACTGTGGAGAACATGAAAAGAACTATTTTGGTGGTAAAGTGGGGGCACAGGATAGGTTCCAGTGGGTTACAGAGGAAATAAGAGGTTAAAAAGTGAAGACAGCAAGTGTAGATACTTATTTCTAGATACTCAGTTAGCCAAGGGCAAAGTCAAAAGTCGAATGGAACTAAGAGCAATAGATAGGCTTTAAGAAGGTTTTATTTGCTTTTGTTGTTATGTTTTCTGTTTTGTTGTTAAAGATAGAACAGATCTGAGCATATTTATGGAGGATGGGAAAATAATTAGGAGACACAGAGAATGACGATACAGGCAAGAGGGGTTTCTTTTGATGGAACTAAGTGATGGGTTTAAAGAGAGAGAGAGAACAGCTGTGGATAGAAGGAGAGACCTTTCTTCTTTGTACATGAGGTAATGATAGAACCTGACACAGATAAGCAACCTAACTAGAATTTAAAACAGCCAACTGGCCTTACAGTAGCTGGTCTTTCAGACACTATCCAGAAAAAAAGAGAAAGGACCCTAGGAACTACAGACTCCTGGGTGTCTCATTGTCATCTCTTTTACTCAGCCTGTGTCATCTCTTTTACTCAGCCTGGAAAGGATGAGTGAAAGCACAGCCTTTGGAACCAGACTCTTCGAATTTACATGACAGCTATTCTACTTATTACTGCCTGTGTAAACTCGGGTAACTTCATTTACATCTAGATACAGATTTCTTCATCTGCAAAATGGTTGTGTTAACACTACATCCTATATAGAGTTGGGTGGAGATTACATAATATATAGGTAAAACATTCAGAACAGTACCTGTACCTAATAGGCACAGAATAAATGCTAGCTCCTATGATACCAGGAAAGACAGCAGGATCATCAGACACTGAAAACAAACACAACTCAAAGAGAGAAAGATAGCAAGATTTATAATGTAGAAAGGAAACTTCTCAGTTTTACAAGAATAAGGCAACGGTATACAATATAACCCATTTATATTTTCAAGAAAAAATGTTTTATAGATTATAAACCAAAAGGTAAACTTTCAATCAATACCACAACTTGTATTTATGTAATAAAATCTGGAACGCAAAAATCACTCTGAATTGCTTGAAGATATTATCCCGTTGTGTTGCTATAACCCCCAACACTGAGAGAATTCTAGATGTTATCAGGAGTGAATATAGAAACTCCTGGGAAAACTTTGTGTTTCTCTTGTACAAAATGGGTATGTTCACATCTGTAATATAATGTATAGTTTGGGATGTGTGTATTAGTTCTCACACTGCTAAAAAGACATACCAGAGCCTGGGTTATTTATTTATTTATTTATTTATTTTCAGACAGAGTCTTGCTCTGTCGCCAAGGCTGGAATGCAGTGGTGCGATCTCGGCCCACTGCAAGCTCTGCCTCCCGGGTTCACGCCATTCTCCTGCCTCGGCCTCCAGAGTAGCTGGGACTACAGACACCTGCCACAACACCCGGATAATTTTTTGTATTTTTTCATAGAGACAGGGTTTCACCATGTTAGCCAGGATGGTCTCTATCTCCTGACCTGGTGATCCACCCGCCTTGGCCTCCCAAAGTGCTGGGATTACAGGCGTGAGCCACCGCGCCTGGCCTAGTCTGTAATTTTTAACTAGTAATTAGTTAAAAACAAAGAGGCTTATAGTACTGGCACCTCTTCATATGGCCCACAAGAAAGAGAGAGAGAGAGACAGATGACCGGGCCTGATCACACAGAGCTCATAGGTCAGTGGAAGAACCTTAGACATTATTTATGGCAGGAAGATGCTTAAGGGTTTTAAGCAAAGTCTTGACATGACTGCTTTGTATTTACCAGGATCACTCTTGGTGCTGCAGAGAGAATGGAATTTAGAGGTTCAAGAGTGGAAGCCAGGAGACCACTGAGGAGATATGACAGTAGTCCAGGAGAGAGAAGATAGTGGTTTGAACTATGTAAAGGGTGAAAGGAGTGAAAAGTGTGCAGATAAATGTTGGATGCAGGACCAACATGATGGATTTAATGTGAGGTATGACACAAAAGGAGGAATCATAAATGATTTCCAGGTTTTTTGCTAGAGTAGATGATGATGTTACTTACCAAAATGAGGTGGAGAGGTAGGGATGACAGGGATAGCAGGAATTTGGACTGGAGTGGGAAGATGGTGTGGAAACAATAAGATATGTTAAGTGTGAGATTCCTGTTGGATATCCACATAGATGTCAGGTAGGCAAGTACCCACGTCTGGAGTTCAAGAGAGAGGCCAGTGCTAAGGATTCAACTCGGCACCCTTCAGAGTATGGGTGATATTTAGAGCCCAGGGAAAAAAGGCCTGAGGACAAAACCCTGAGATGCTCTTAGCAGAAAGAAAAAAGAAACTTGTAAGGGAGACTGAAGACGAGCAACCAGTGAGGCAGGAGACAAACCAGAAGTGTGTGGCTACCAGAAACCAAGTAAAGGAAATGAGTTTTCTAAAGGAAGGTGAGATTACTTACATGAAGCGCTGCTTCCAACGTCAGTCAGGATGAAGACAGAATTGTCTACAGAGCTGGCAAATGGAAAATACCAGTGACCTTGAACATAAACTTTTTGGTCCAGTGGCAGAAATAAAAACCTGGTGAAAGGTAAAGAGGTGGGAATGATAAATATGGATATCTCTTTTACAGAGTTTAACTAGATAGGATGAAATGGAGGGATTTTGTTTGTGTTTTTTCTATATTTTTAAATATCAGGAGATAATACAGCGTGTTTTATGTTAGTTGTGACTTAGCCACCAGGAGGATAAATGCTGATTCTGGGGAGAGATGATGTAGAGCAGCACCCTGAGAGGTGAGAGGGGTACAGACCAAGAGGATGATACAAGAAGTTGCCTTGGAGAGGACAGTCCATTTACTGGAAGAAAAGAAGTGAAGATTATTGAACACCTGCTTTCTCCACATGAATCAACTCATATAATCTTCACTCCAAGCTGTTGATATAGATATAAGTATTTTTTCCATTTTACGGCTGAGCGTATAACCTTTCAGGCACTTCTCTAAGATCTGAGAAGGGGCAGAGGCAGCATCTGAACCTAGGCAGTCTGGCTCCAAAACACATGCTCTTAACTACCACACTCTGCAGTGAAAATGATTGCAGATGTAGGGCACATATATATTTGACAATGGGAAAATCTGGTATCCTCTTCTGATTGCGTCAATTTTCTCCATGCAACAGAAACCAACGCCATTAGCCAGGAGTAGGGAATAGGGAGAGTGCTGGAGATAAAGAAGGGTGGAGAAGACATGGTGTGAAATAACTGTCTTGAGAAGGAGAGAGTGAATTGACTGGGGAAATGTAGGAGTATCGCCAGGCAACACTGAAGACCGATGTGAACTTGCTGGCCTTGAATTTGAAGGAAAACCAGTAAGCAGAGTTTTGTGTTTTTCTCCTTCCAGTTTTGGCTGCTCAGGTACAGGTCTAGGTTAGGGAGATAATTGGTTTTAATTCAGTTTGAGCTTTTCCCAGGCAGGTAAAATGGCAGAAAATAAGGGTGAGGTGATTGAGAATATATGCAAGGAAGTTTGGGAGATTGTAATCATGGACTATGCGACCTGAGTTGTCTGGTGAAAAAGATGACACAAAACAGTGTTAGAGAAAAAAAATTGCTTGAGTTGAAGAAATAAGAAAAAGTGAATGACTGTTTCCAGTGATTTTGAAGGCATCAAAAATGATGATAAGTGTAATGACACAGAGAAAGACTGTGAGCTAGACACTAAAATATTCATAGAAGTTGTGGAGTAGTTGCAAAAAGAAGAGGCAGTGAGGGATGCAATTGTGTGACAGATACTTAGGGGAATTTCTTTTCAAGCAAGGAAGGGATGCTGAAAACGTAAAGATATCCACATTTCAGGAGAATCTAGGCATAAAGGATGTAGAAAGAAAAAAAAATCTGGGGAGAAAGCTGTGTCTTCAGGAGAAAGTTACTTTTGAGCTAAAACGAGAAGGAAAGGAAAGGTTCTACGAAGGAACTGAGGATTTAGATTTAGTCGATTAGTCCATGAGTTTTTCAAGTTGAGAAGAGGTGGAAGATTGGATTAGATTCAGGGCTTTATTTAGCCATGTGAGAACAAAATTCCAGCTGATGAGTCTTGGACTTGGGACTGACGATGGTGTCTCAGGTAAACAGAAATGTAAGTCACAGTAGATTTGGTCCTGACAGTTCCATGGGAGAAGGTGTGTTATCAGTTTTATTCATGGCTTACTTCTTGGTATGTCTGATCTTTAAGGTAGATGAGCTTACTTTGTGCTGGTAGTAAGGTAAGATTTTTCACATTCATTGATTTTCTTGTCTAATGCTAACACCAATTCATTAGCCCAGTTTTACAGAAAACAAAACTGAGACTTACTATGTGGCAGAACTAGCACTGAAACTCATGCACATCTGATAGTAGAACTTGTTTCCCTAATCATGGCATATATTGAGGTGGTTCTTGGTTTCTTGAGTGAAAAATGCTTATTATAAGCCACAGCTTCTCATTTCACATATATTACTCAGTATATAATAACTTAATATAGGGTGAGTTATTTTGATGTGTATGATGTTTAATTTTGTACCATCTTGACTGGGCCACAGGGTACCCAGATATTTAGCCAAACATTATTCACTGGATTTTTGTGATGCTGTATTTAGATGAGATTAACATTCAAACTGGTAGATTAAGTAAAGCAGATTGCCCTCACTAGCGTGGGTGGCCCTCACCCAATCAGTTGAAAGCCCAATATAACAGAAAGTCTGCCTGTCTCTTAAGTGAGAGAATTATTCCTGGCTGAATGCCTTTGAACTGGGACATTGGATTTTTTTCTTGCTTTTATATTCAAACTGAAACTTTGGCTCTTCCTGGATCTGGAGGCTGCCAGCCTTCAGACAAGGACTACACAATAGGCATTTTTGGTTCTCTGGCCTTTGGACTCTGACTAAAACTAAATCATCAGCTCTTGCAGGTCTCCAGCTTCTTGGCTGACCCCGCAGATCTGGGGACTTGCTTGCCTCCACAATCGCATGAGCCAATTATAATAAATCTCTTTCTCTCTATGTATATACATTCTATTGGTTCCATTTGACTGGAGAGCCCTGACTGATATAGATTTTGGAACTGAGAGGGGTTTTAGAGGAACAGAATTTTAAGAATGGGTTTTTCTGAATTGGGTTTATAGCTGCTGTAATTGGCTCTCCAATCTGATTAGATTTAAAAGGTTGATGACTTTATTTCCTATAGTAAAGAGAATACTGATAATCATGGTGTGCTCTGGCAATAGATATATAGAAAATATGACCACTGGATACTCCTAATCAACCACTTTTGAGAAGCAAGGATTTGAGTAATTATGTACACAATACTTTTGAGCATTTTAGTCAAACGAATGAGTAAAATGAAATGAACTGGTTGCTGCTAATGTTGCTGGACAAAGTGGGGAGATAAAAGGATGAGCTCAGGATTCAAATTCCCAGCCAAAAGGCTGCATAAATGACCTGAAAGTTTCTGTCTTCCTTGAAGGAAACCTTCATCTCCTGCAACTGCAGAGCCAGGTTTGCTGAGTTATAAAATAAATCCAGAGTCTCATCCTGCAAGTGGCTGGATTACAATGCAAGTTGAACTCCTGACATCAAAGGATGGCTACTGTTAAAGTGAGGTCATTGGTTGAGAAGAAATAGGGTCCTGAAAGTTGGAATGTATGGGATGACGTTGATGAAACTGGGGACATTAAAGTCTTAAATCCTAAGCCTTCTTGGTCTCTCCACCCCTAGTGGAAGTGGTCTACCCTCCCCTCCCCTGTCTTAGGGAATTAACCCTTTATTGCTTGAGGAAACTGAATGTCCTACCCTGAGATAATTACCTTGCAAGACAATGATTATTCTCCTCGGAACCCACTCCCACAATACCTCATTGCTTTTAGACAAATAACTAGACTCAATTTCCAGCAGGCCCCTAAAGGTAAGGTATAGAGCATGACACATAAAGAGGTGTAACACATTCCAAAATAACAATTTGAGTTTTTAAAATTAATACAAAGAAATATCTGAGAATATGTAGGGTTATAGATATTAAAAGTGTGGGATAGTGGTGGTGGAAAAATTAAGTTGAATCAGACTGATTGATGTGGGCTCACTAAGCAGAAATTTAGCATTTACTGTTGCAGCTCAGGGAGTTAGAAAGAGCTCTAACAGTTTGATGGGTAATCTCAAACATAGACCAAAAGGTGACCCATGTTGAGCAAGTTAGAAATGCCAGGCTTGCTTTGGCTTAATGTAGAGGAAGGGATTCGGGGCTAAGGGAGATTGGGAGACTTACTCACCCACCCTGAAAGGGTCCAGAGAACACACCTTTTATCATGTCTAAGAAATAAATTTGTCAGAGGAGTCCCACATCCAAGAGCTGTGTGATTGCCCTTTTCTGCAATCACAGAGACCTTACAGTGGGAATGGCAATCCCTGAATTGGTAAACCTAAATGCAAGGAGAGTAATTGGATCCTGGAGTGGCAGGGACCAAGTGGCAGCACTCAAGCACCAAAGGCAAGGTGGACGTGGTTACTGTAATGGACAGATGAGTGAAAGCAGCAATCAGAATAGTCTGACTCATGCAGTCCTGTGGCAATGGCTGGTTGATCATGGTGTCCTTGGGAGTGAAATGGATAAAAACTTACTAAGTTTTCACTTGATTTGATAAGAATCAAAAACATTCTAGGTCAAGTGAATCAATGTCTAACCTGAATAATAAAAACAAAGAATCACAACCCCACAACCAATTTGATACTTTGATCCAGTTTACAGACCCAGTATCACTACAGTATAGGGGAAGCCAGGTTTCTTGAGGAAGAACCCTGGTACACTGCTAAGTTTATAATATTAATATGTTCTTCCACTCTTCTCCAAAGGTACCTATAGCTTTTTACAAGGGTAACTGCACTGGGGAAAAGAAAGCAATCAGATCTTTCAGGAATTTCGAGACACTGGCTCTGAACTGATGTGAATTCCAGAAGACCAAAAAGGTCACTCTGGTCCACCAGTTGAGCAGGGGTTTACAGATCAGGTGCTTTCATGGAGTTTTAGCTTAGGTCCGTCTCACAATGGGCCCAATGGATCTGAAACAATCCGGTAGTTATATCCCCAGTTCTGAAATGCATAATTGGAATAGACATACTAAGCAGTTGGCAGAATCTGTACATTGGTTCCCTGACCTGTGGAGTGAGGAATATTATGGTAGGAAACACCAAGTGGAAGGCATTTAAACTGCCTTTACCTAGGAAAATTGTAAATCACAGGTAACACCACATTGCTGGGGAGATTGCAGAGATTAGTGCCACCATAAAAGAACTTGAAAGATGCAGGAATCGTGATTCCCAATATATCCCCATTTAACTCACCTATTTGGCCTGTGCAGGCAGATGAATCTTGGGAGAGTGACAAATATGTCTAACCAGGTGGTGACTCTGATTGCAGCTGTTATACCAGATGTGGTTTTATTGCTTTATCAAATTAATACATATCCTGGTACCTGGTATGCAAATATTGATCTGGCAAATGCTTTTTTCTCCATATATGTCAATTAAGGACCACAAGAAGCAGTTTGGTTTTAGCTGGCAAGGCCAGTGATATACCTTCATTGTCCTATCTCAGGGGTATCTCTCCCCGCTTATATCATAATAACAACTTAGTATGTTGTTATTATATATTATACAAATATCAACTCTCTGGCTTATATCATAATTTAGTTCACAGGGATATTGATCACCTTGCCATTCTTTGGGCCATTACATGCCAGACCTTCCACAAGACATTACACTGGTCAATGACATGCTGATTAGACCTAGTGAGCAAGAACTAGCAACTACTCTAGACATATTATTAATACATTTGCATGTCAGATGATGGAAAATAAATCAGATGAAAATTTAGGGGTCTTCTACCTCAGTTAAATTTCTAAGGGTCCAGTGGTGTGGGGGCATGATGAGATATCCCTTGTAATGTAAATGGTAAGTTGTTATATCTGGCTTCTCCTACAACCAAAAAAGAGGCACAATGCCTACGGAGCATCTTTGAAGTTTAGAGGCAAATAATCCTCATTTGAGTGAGTTACTTCAACCTGATATGGTTTGACTCTGTGTCCTCATCCAAATCTCATCTAGAATTGTAATAATCCCCACATGTCAAACATCAGATCAAGTGGAGATAATTGAATCATGGAGGTGGTTTCCCCCATGCTGTTCTCATGATAGTGAGTGAGTTCTCACGAGATATGATGGCTTTATAAGGGGCTTCCCCCTTTGCTCGGCACTCATTCTCTCTCTCTCTTGCTGTCCTGTGAAGAGGTGCCTTCTGCCATTATTGTAAGTTTCCTGAGGTCTCCCCAGCAATGGAGAACTGTGAGTCAATTAAACCTCTTTCCTTTTAAAATTTCCCAGTCTCAGGCAGTTCTTTATAGCAGCATGAGAATTGACTAATACAAGTCCATTTACCAAGTGACCCAAAAATATGCTAGTCTTGAGTGGGACACTGAAGAGAAGAAGGTTCTGCAACAGGTCAAGGCTGCTGTGTGAGCTACTCTGCCACTCAGACCATATGACCTAGCAGATCCAATGGTCCTTGAAGTGTCTGTGGCAGATAGTGATGCTATTTGGAGCCTCTGCCAAGCCCCTATAAGTGAATTTCAGCATAGTTCCTTAAGATTTTGGAACAAAACCTCTCCATCCTCTGCAGATAACTACTCTCTTTTTGAGAAACAGCTCTTGGCCTCCTACTGCACTCTAGGAGAGGCTGAATGCTTAACCATCGATCACCAAGTACCAGGCAACCTGAGCTACCCTTCATGAACTGGGTGTTATCTGACCCACCAAGCCATAAAATTGGGTGTGCAATGGGGGTACAGGCATTGGGTAAATACAGTTGTTCTAAATAGGAGAAATTGGCCAAAGTAAAGGGGCTATAGGCCCCATGCAAGTCTGAAATCCAGCCAGGTAGTCAAATCTCAAAGTTCTAAAATGATCTCCTTTGACTCCATGTCTCACATCCAGGACACACTGATGCAAGAGGTGGGTTCCCATGGTCTTGGGCAGCACTGCCCCTGTGACTTTGCAGGGTACAGGCTCCCTCTTGGCTGCTTTCATGGGCTGGTGATGAGTGTGGCTTTTCCATGTACATGGTACAAGCTGTTGGTGGATCTACCATTCTGGGGTCCAGAGGATGGTGGTCCTCTTCTCACAGCTCCCCTAGTTGGTACCCCAGGAGGGACTCTGTGTGTGGGCTCCAACCCCACATTTCCCTTCTGAACTGCCCTAGCAGAGGTTCTCCATGAGGGCCCCACCCCTGAAGCACACTTCTGCCTAGACATTCAGGCATTTCCATACATCCTCTGAAATCTAGGTAGAGGCTCCCAAACCTCAATTCTTGACTTCTGTGCACCCTCAGGCTCAACACCACATGGAAATTGCAAAGGCTTGGGTCTTTCACCCTCTGAAGCCATGACCCAAGCTCTATGCTGGGCCCTTTCAGCCACCACTGGAACCTTTGGTACACAGGGCAGCAAGTCCCTAGGCTGTACACAGCATGAGAACTCTGGTCCTGGCCCACAAAATCATTTTCTCCTAGGACCCCGGGCCTGTGATGAGATGGGCTGCCATGAAGACCTCTGACATGCCTTTGAGACATTTTCCCCATTGTCTTGGTGATTAACATTAGGCCCCTTGTTACTTATGCAACTAGCTTGAAATTCCCCTCAGAAAATGGGTTTTTCTTTTCTATCACATTGTCAGGCTGCAAATTTTCCAAACTTTTATGCTCTGCCTCCCTTATGTAACTGAATGCCTTTAACAGCATCTAAGTCACCTCTTTAATGATTTTCTACTTAGAAATTTCTTCCACCAGATACTCTAAATTATGTCTCTCAAGTTCAAAGTTCTACAACTCTCTAGGACAGGGGCAAAATGTTGCCAGTCTCTTTGCTAAAACACAACAAGAGTCACCTTTGCTCCAGTTCCCAACAAGTTCCTCATCTCCATCTGAGACCACCTCAGCCTGGATCATATTGTTTATACCACTATCAGCATTTTTGTCATAGCCATTCAACAAGTCTCTAGGAAGTTCCGAACTTTCCCACATTTTCCTGTCTTCTTCTGAGCCCTCCGAAGTGTTCCAACCTCTGCCTGTTACCCAGTTCCAAAGTTGCTTCCACATTTTTGGGTATCTTTTCAGCAGTGTCCCACTCTACTGGTACCAATTTACTTTATTAGTCCATTTTCACACTGCTGATAAAGACATACCCAAGACTGGGAAATTTACAAAAGAAAGAGGTTTAATGGACTTATAGTTCCATATGGCTGGAGAGGCCTCACAATCCTGGTGGAAGGTGAAAGGCACGTCTCACATGGTGACAGAAAAGAGAAGAGAGCTTGTGCAGGGAAACTCCCCTTTTTAAAACCATCAGATCTTGTGAGACTTATTCACTATGATGAAAACAGCATGGGACAGACCTGCCCCTAGGATTAAATTACCTCCCACTGGGTCTGTCCCACAACACATGGGAATTTAAGATGCAATTTGGGTGGGGGCACAGCTAAACCATATCAGTCGGCCAGCACAGAGACCAACGGTAAGTCTTCAATATGGTACCATTCCTAAGGGGTGATCGGCCAGCTATCTGTTGGCAAGTTGATTACTTTGGACCACTCTCATCATGAAAGGGGCAGAGTTTTGTTCATACTGGAATAGACACTTATTTTGGATACATATTTTTGCCTTCCCTACATGTGATGCCTCTGCCAATACTACCATCTGTGGAATTACAGAGTGCCTTATCCACAGTTACGGTATTTCACACAGCATTGATTCCGATTGAGGAACTCAATTCATGGCAAAAACAAATTAAACAAAAAAATGTGTGGCATTAAACACATATGCATGGAATTCCCTGATCTTGCCATGTTCCCCACCATTCTGAAGCAGTCATCTTGTTAGAATGATATAGTGACCTTTTGAAGACTCAGTTACAGTGCCAGTTAGGTGGCAGTATTTTGCAGGGCCAGGGCAAGTTTTCTAGATGGTTATGTGTGCTCTGAATCAGTTTGCAATATGTGATGTTTCTCCTGTAGCCAGGATTCTTGAGGCCAGGAATCAAGGGGGAAATGGAAGTAGCATAACTCACTATTACCCCTATTGACATATTCACAAAATTTTTCTTCCTGTTCCCACAACCTTATGCTTTGCTGGCCTAGCAGTCAGCTCCAAAGGGAGGAAGGCTTCCACCAAGAGATATAGCAATAATTTCGCTGAACTGTCATCCAGGCACTTTGGATTCCTCATGCCTCTGAATCAACAGGCAAAGAAGAGAGTTACTGTGTTGACTGGGACTATTGATCCTGACTACCAAGAGGAAATTGGATAACTACTTGTCAATGGAAGTAAGATAGAGCATGTCTGGAATACAAAAGATCTCTTAGCTTGTCTCTCAGTATTACCATGGCCTGTGACTAAGTTACCAGAAAATACAACAAGCCAGTCCAAGAAGGATTACTAATGACCCAGACCCCTCAGTAATGAAGGTTTGGATCAGTCCACCGGGTAAAAAAAACCACCAGCAGCCAAGATGCCTACTTAAAGTAAAGGGAACATAGGAATGGGTAGGTATAAATACTATCCATTTATAACTTCCAAGAAGGCAGTTACAAATGTGAGTTGTAACCACATGACCAGTTATAGAAATGAGAACTATAATTGTCATGAGTATTTCCTCCCTATTTTGCTATGAATATGTGTGTGGGTAACATAAATATCTGCAAATATCTTTGTTTTCTTCCATTTTCATCCTTTTATAATATAATACAGGATGTACTGGCTTCATATCATAGTACTGAAATATTTTTAACTTCACATCATGGTACTTAAATTATGGAATATCAAGAAGAAGGGTAAACATTATTCAAATACTTTACTTCCTCAACTGGGGAAGGAGTTAATACATTTTTAGTGGGATAGTTGCATCAAGTTAGGCAGAATTATAGCCATGTTATTTTATATTTATTGGAAGGTTAAATTTGAGTTAAGGAGTTGTATATGGGTGCCAAATTGACGTGGAGTGAGCTTGTAATGGTCAATTTTATGTATCAACTTGACTGGGTCATGGGGAACCCAGGTATTTGGTCAAGCATTATTCTGAGTGTTTCTGTGAGGCCATTTTTGGACAGGATTAAATTTAAATCAGTAGACTGAGTAAAGCAGACTGCCCTCTCTAATGTGGGTGGGCCCCATCCAATCAGTTTGAATGCCTAAATAGAACAAAAAGACTGACCCTTCCCTAAGTAAGAGAAAATTCTTGGCTGACTGATTTTGACTGGGACATTGGGTTTTTTCCACCTGCCTTTGGTCTTGAACTGAAACGTTGGCTCTTCCTGGATCTCTAGCCTGCCAGAATTTGGATGGGAACTATACCATTGGCTCTTGTGGTTCTCAGGCCTTTGGACCCAGATTGGAACTAAACCATCAGCACATGAATCAATTCCTTATTATAAGACTTTCTCTTTCTTTTATTATATACATACCAAGTATGTATAATATAGTATATTTTATGCATATGCACTCCATTAGTCTGGTTCTCTGAAAAACCCTAATACAGTGTGTTTCCAGATTTTACAGATTTAGGTTTAGAATAATGATAAAGACAATGATTAGAAGAATAATAAGTAATACTAATTGAGCACTTATGTGTTAGGGACACTCTAAGTGGTTTATAAAGATTACTTTAATACAACAATATTATGAGGAAACTGAGGCATAGAGATGTTAAGTGACTCACTCAAGGTTTTATATCTGAAAGAAGGCAGAGCCAGGATTTGAACCCAGGCATTTTGACTATAGAGTTCTTGGCCTCCAGAAACCTATAATCTCATTCATTTTTCTACATGCTTCACTACCAAACATAATCTCTCTCTCCCTCAACACCCCACACCTTATATAAATCCATGAAATAGCATGTCCTTAGGATTTGTATAGCCATATTAATTTGGAATTTCATTATAGTCAATAAGACCAGTCTGTATATGTTTTCTGGCCATCCTGGACCTTCACTAACTCTGCCCCCTCCTTTCTTGAACCAATTAGGGCACCAACCCAGAGACTTGTAAATCATCTTTTATCTGCATCAACTTTGCTTTTTTCTCTCTCACACCCTACCTTGTTTGAGCTCTGTCTCTCCCCATTATGCATCAATGGCTTCAGGCTAGCCTTCACGGGAACGTATTCAGAACATAAAACATCCAGCAGACCTCCTTGTCAGCATGGCAGCAAGGGCTTGTCCAAATGCATGCAGGGGTTTCCCAACCACTAGACACCCTGTCCTTACAACACCCATTCAGTTGTTGGCTAGCTATGCCTTACAGACTCTGCTCTTGACCCATTCCCAGATGCTTCTGACCAGTCCTTTTCATTTTATTTGTATATTTGTATAATGCAGTGAAGCATATCCTTGCTGGGATGCAGAGCAAATTGGTGGCAGGCCTTCTGAGAGTTCCAAGGTTGTCATGGGCATGATAGCAATACCCTACTCTAACTAAAAGTCAGTTCTAAACTCCTCAGGGAGCTCCTGAGGGTGCATGTTCTTCATTCTTTTGGATACACAGCAGACAACTAGTATGTCCTGAGATGCCCTAATAACTAAAGGTCATTCTTCCACATACCAGGGGGAGAAGAGGACCAGGTTGGCTTTATTTCCTTGGTGATCTGCTGAAATCTCTCTCCGATTGAAAGCCATCTTTTTCATAACACTGAAAAGATGTAACATTATCTTAATCATTCCCAAATGAATCCTGAAAAATATTTGGAAACAGTACACTTACACAAAATCATTTCAGCATTACTAGAAAGTTTCAATCATTTGCTATAAACTTGTACTTTTAAGTGGCCACCATGTGGTCTGTTTTTTGAACATCCAGTTCTTTGTTTTTTATAGAATTTAAACCCCTGACGCTTGTTTTAAGACCTAAGAAAACCTTTAGTACTTAGCAAAAGTCAAACCTGGCATGGTCACAAACAAGATATATTTGATTTTACTCCTTGAAGCCATTAAAAAAAGAGACACAGAATACTGTCTGTAAGAAAACTAAAATGGCAGCTGCAGCTTCTTCTCGGAAGTCTCTGGCAGGAGACATCTAAGGTCACTCCTTCTCCTGGATTCCAGGAAAGTCATTTACTCTCCCCCCAGACCCCCATGTAAAGCATAGGTTATTGGCAAGACAGAGATCCAATTCTCAATAGAGCCTGTCTTGATTGAGGAAGTCAACATTTTAGAAAAGGATTCTGTCTTCTTAACAGGGCTCTTGAAGGATCCTTGCCAAACCCAACCCCTAAAGATAGAAAAAGTCCTTTTTCTAGGACTTAGGAATTAGTCACCAACTTGCATTAGAAAGAGGAACTGTAAAGAATTCCATCAAATAATGCAGTTTGAAAGGCCTAATTTAAATGAAAATAAGCAATTTCAAAATGACAATCAAGGCAGAAGTTGAAGAGAGGATTCAGGTGCCAGGGAGAGACAGAAATTCACATGGGCGGAATGCATAGTTTACTCTTGGGCAGAGAAACTACCACATTGGTATCTAGTGCCTGTGAGTTAATAAACAAATACTGATAAGAGGGCTAGGCTAACTCTTTTGAGAACATCAGGAGGACAGCCTCTTAGTTCCAATCTATTTAGGTGAAATTTAGTATTACATTGAGGGAAAACATTGAGGTATCATTAGCAGAATCCTCCTTCCAGTATGGCTTTTAGCTTCTTTGGGTATTGAGAAGAGTTTAGGCAAAAAAGAAGGGATGGGAAATACAGAATAATACACATAACTTTACTTCACACAACCTCTGCTGTGGGTTGATTTTTTTGTACCTAGCAGAATGACTTGCACAAAAGAAATGATCAATACATCTTCAATGTTAAAGGAATTAACTAGCTAATTAAAAGAATTAACTAATTAATTTTGTGTTTATATAGGCCCACTCATTGACCAAAGGTGTTTCAGTGCAATTTTGTTCCTTCCAAAGGAGTTAAAATGAGGAAATATAAGAGAAAGAGTGAACTAATTTGAACCAGTGATATCTAGCATTTTATAAACACTGTCTTTCTTTACAGATAGTCAATTTAGCAGTCCAAAGAAGAAAACAGCTGCTTACCATGAAATGAAACAAAGGCAATTAAGACTGTAATGGGGTGTTAACATTGAAGTTATGAGCAGGCTCCAAAATACAATTGATGAAAAATTCAAAAAAGGAGTCCCTGATTGCCAGTTGCATATTTATAAAGGAAATGAGCCTGAGGAACTGCTTGATACATTTTTGACCCCTCAGGCAGGTAAGACTATAAAAAGAGAGAGGTGCAAGGTGATTTTCTATTTCTTCACTTCTTGTGTAGTGAGAGGAGATTTTGAGGAAGCCACTATGTGGTTCGGAACAGGGTCTGACTCCTGTCTGGGGAATCTACAAAAAAAAGAGGAGGGTTGCCCAACGTTTTGGTGCTGGTATCAAAAGAAAATTTGTCTACTGGGGTTGGATTGTGTTCCCAAGGCATGTTGGAGCAAGAAATACAAAATGATTTCCTAAGGTCAATACATGTGCTACCAGGAGACAGAGTCAGAGATGGATCATTTTTGATTTTGGGGATGCAAAGGGATCCCAGCAGAAAGAATCTGTAGGTGAACACCTGGGGTAAGGAAGGAATCAAGAGCAACCATTAAAAAGAAAAATGTATCCACATCTGCCTGAATCAAGGGGCCTGAAGGTGGGAGGGACTCAGTGCAGAACCATCAGACACTCCCATCAAAACACCACAGAAGAGATATAATGGGCCAGGTCCAGAGAACAGGAAACCAGGCTCTGAGGTTCCATTAAGACCTTTCTTTACTATTCCCTTCTAACCTTGGAGAGGTCAGAAACTTTTGGCTAGCTAGGGAGGGGGTAGAGAAGAGAAGTATAACATAGAAAATATATAGGAGAAATCAACAAACGTTCTCCTTTTCCTCTGCTGTTCTGCAACCTGAAATATAGTCAAACTAAGGAGAAAAGAAGAATTAACTCTAAATCAACTTGGGATTTTTAAATGATATCTTGGGTTGACATTAAACTTTCTGAACTGAGACTGTTTTCAGCTTAAAGTAATTGTATAACTGTCTACTACCTAAGCATGTATGGAAAGGTCATGGGGCATGCCCACAGGCATAACTTGGTTTCTGGGGAAACTAAGAAAAAAATAAAAATTGTGATTATAGAAAAAAATCACAACAAATTACAGATCTTAGAAAGCTGACAAAGACCAGAAATATCACAAAATAAAAATTTTAATTGGCTGCACATTGATATAGATTTTCTCCTTTTTTCATTCTTTCGTTCTTTTCTTTTTTCTTTTAGAGACAGGGTCTTGCTCTATGGCTAGTGACATGATCCCAGCCTATTGTAGCCTTGACCTCTCAGGCCCAAATGATCCTTCCACCTCAACCTCCCTATAATAATTTTTCTGACTACATTTTTGATAACATATTCTTTGATTACTTCTTCATATGACTGTAATTACCCGAGGGGTTCACCTTGCCTGCTGCCTAGGCAGAGCCCATTCATCAAGACAAGGGAGTTGCAATAGAGAAAGAGTAGTTCATGCAGAGCTGGCTGTGTGGGAGACTGGAGTTTTATTATTACTCAAATCAGTCTCCCTAAGCATTGGAGAGCAAAATTTTTAAGGATTACTTGGGGGTGGGGGGAAGCCAATGAGCCAGGAGTGCTGACTGGTCAGGGATGAAATCACAGGCAGTTGAAGCTATCTTCTTGTGCTGAGTCAGTTCCTGGGGAGGGGGCCACAAAATCAGATGAGTCAGTTTATTAATCTGGGTAGTGCAGCTGATCCATCACGTGCAGAGTCTGCAAATAACTCAAGCATTGATCTTAGGAGCAGTTTAGGGAGGGTCAGAATCTTGTAGCCTCCAGCTGCATGACTCCTAAGCCATCATTTCTAATCTTGTCATTAATGTTAGTCCTACAAAGGCAATCTAGTCCCCAGGCAAGAAGGAGGTCTGCTTTCAGAAAGGGCTGTTGCCATCTTTGTTTAAACTATGAACTATAAACTAAGTTTTTCCAAAAGTTAGTTCAGCCTATACCCAGGAATGAACAAGGACAGCTTGGTGGTTCAAAGCAAGATGGAGTTGGTTAAGTTAGGTCTCTTTCACTGTCTCAGTCATAATTTTGCAAAGGTGGTTTCATGACCATGGTTTAATAATATCAGATATTCTGTAAAGAGAATGGAAAATATTGTCTTTTGTTGCTCAAACTTTTTTTTTAATAGTGTCAATATAGGTTTACACCCTATAAACATAGGTATAATAATATATTTTATTTCATTTTTTATCCTATTAAAAACAGAAAAATAACAAATGCACCTGGCATTCACAATTACATAGACTACATTTTCAAGTTTGTTGTGCATAGGCATCTATGAGAACTGAATCCTCTGCTTTCACAGTCTTATGTGTATGATTATTAGAAAAGTTTCAACAGACTAGCTCTAGTTCTATACAGTTCAAACCTGGCTTTTCTTCCACTACTCCTATGCTTATGGAACCAGGCACCATTGGGTATGTTTATAGCTAGATATGGCCTCTGGTTTGTCATGACATCAGTGAGCCGGCCAGATAAGCAATAGGAGCAAAACTTAGATATACTCCTGTTTTCATGGAGCTTCCAGCCTGCTAGAGAGAAACAGGTGATGATCAATTAAACATCCTGAAAACATGTGAGATAAGTGTTTGGGAAGAAAAGCATTGCTGTTTAAGAGCACATAAGTTAGGAACCTCACTAATAATTATTTTATAATGGATCATGGAGTAAGTATGAAACAGAGGCCCAGGTAATGTGGCTCTGAGTCAGAGGAAACCTGTCCAACACCATCTTAAAGCCCTCAATTGAATAACAGAGCCATTTCCTCATTCCTGAATCTTATTTCCCACTGTGCACTTTGAACTTTGTTTTGGACTTTCTGCTTAGTCCTTGTTCTAAGGTTATTTTTACAACTACTGTGACCTACTCTGCTTAGCTAATAGTATTGTTTTCCTGGAGTACACTGGGAAACTTTCAGAGAAAGAGTTCAGTAATCCTTGAGTCTCAAGAGACTTTATTGAACTCAAGCTTCCTCTTAGTATCTTACAGTCTATTATACATAGGTTGGGCTTCTTAGCAAATTGAACAATCTTTCACAATCACCTTCTGATTTTACACCCTATCCCATCATTATAACAATTCTCTCCTCATGGTGTACAGTGAGGGAGATCATTATTGTTAAAAGACCAACAGGTTTATATGCCCATTGTGTAGTCACAGACCCATTACACTGAGACAATAGAGTTTGCAGCAGAGAAGGAGTTTGATTGCAGGGTACTGAGTAAGGAGATTCTCAAATCCATCTCCCCAAGGACTTCTGTGCTGGAGTTAATAAAGGGATCATGGAGGGCAAGGGGCTAGAGAATTGGGGTGATTGATTGGTAGGGGTAAGAGAGATGAAATCATCAGGATATGGAAACTACATTCTTTGGTGAGTCAGTTTCTTATAGGGTCCTTCAAACCACCTGGTGTCAGTGGGGTTCTTCAGACCAGCTGAGTTGGTAGTTCTGTTGGTATGCAGGACCTGAAGGAATATCTCAAAGGGCAAACTTAACCTATCACACCGTTTTGTTGTCTATGAGGAGTTAAGGGGAGCTATTAATATAATTTTGAAATGTGATATAATTCCAGGACAATAGATACCAAACAACTATGAGGAAGCAGGTTAGAGAGTGACCTGACTTAACTCTTAATGCCAGATGTGCTGCCAGCTTGGTGTATTTTTATTTCTCCCTCTCCCTTCTTCCCTGATTAATTTTATAAGATTTATACCGGCAGTTTCCTTATCACTATTATCAGGAGAGACAGAATAAATGAACCTACATGGAAAGCTTGCTTTACATTTTGGGTTGTTTTTCTAGAGAATCTATCTTCCTGTTGGTATGCTTGCTATTCTATAGGTCCAGGTGAGCAATATTTGAAAGACTACTTCTATGTATGTGGCAGATCACATGATTCCTCATGATCTTGAGGGGCTTGTTTAACATGTAGATTCCAAGCTCCACTCTGAAGCTACTTCTCAAAGGATCTCGAAAATGGGACTTGGGAATCTGAATTTTCATTTGGCCACTAAGGTGAATGTTTAAGAATGACTGTCCTAAAGATAGTATATAGGTGCACTTTCCAGAGTCTGTCATCAGGTGGTAAGTTGGATACTCAGACTGTATATCACCAATATAACAAACATAGAGAAAGGGAAAAATCTCATCTCTGTCAATACTTACTGGAGGAAACTAGAAACTATGCTAACTTAAAAGGGCAACAGTATGTATAAAAATGACACAAGTACAAAATAATTCTTTATAGCACTGTTGAACTAGCAAAAGATTGACACCACCACAATTATTCATAGGTGGGGTACTGATTAAGTCCAACTATAGCAGATTCACATACAAAAACTATCCAGCTGTATAAAGGAATGAGAAAACCATATACTGCAAAGCTATGTTGTTAAATGAAAAGTTATGAGCAATATATAGTGTAAAAAAGGGGAAAGTAAAATATATATTCATGATTCGCTGTGTTTATTCCCATGAAGAAGTGCTGAAGAGATACAGAAGAAACTAACAAAAGTCATAAGGCATTTTATTTTGAGAGCCTCCAGCTAAATTAGGATTTTCATTTCATTTTCCTAGCAGGAAATGAAGGAGAGTTGGACATAGGTGTGTATAGTGTGCCTCTCACAGTAAACTTGCGGCATGCCTAGTTGCTCAACCTGTGACTTGGGATCCCTCACATGGGAAATTTGTTTATACAAGTAGACGCCCTTGTGACTCTTGTCTAACCCATCTCCAGTTTTCACCTGCCTGACTACTGCTCTGCCACTGGGAGCAGGACCTTGTGTTCTCCCCATCACCTCTGGGGAAAATCTGGCCTGGGGTAGTCCCTGGTTCTTCAGATGAAAGGCAAAAATTTAATATACCACCGCCATAGGAAACGAGGAAAAAATTGCAGGCAAGGAGGATACAAAGAGTTGGGTGGTCAGTCCTCTGTCCCCAGGTCATGTGAAACAGAAATGAAGAATCAGACCGAGAAAGAGAGCAGGACAACTAGCAGTATATGTATAAGGGAATAGGGCGTGAGTCACTTTAGTTTGTGGGCAAATGCCTGAATGATTTGTTTAAAGGAAACAGCAGGAAAAGTGGGGAGCCCAGTGATATGGTTTGGCTCTGTGTCCCCATCCACACATCATATCAAATTGTAATCCCCATGTGGCGGGGGCAGGCCTTGTGGGAGGTGATTGGATCATGGGGACAGATTTCCCCTGTGCTGTTCTCATGATAGTGAGTGAGTTATCATGAGTTCTGATAGTTTAAAACTGTATGGCTCTTCCTTCTTCTCTCTCTGTCTCTCTCTTGCTCTGCCATGGTAAAGACAGGCTTGCTTCCCCCTCTGTCATGATTATAAGTTTCCTGAGGCCTCCTAGCCGTGCTTACTCTATGGCTTACAGAACTGTGAGTCAATTAAACCTATATTCTTCATAAACACCCAGTCTCAGGTAGTTCTTTATAGCAGTGTGAGAAGGGACTAATACACCTAGTCTAGTTGGTGAAGAAGATACCTCTAAGTTCCTATCTCTAGTCACTGGCTTGGCTAGTTGGGTGTGGTAGGATAATGCCTGGGTAGTAATCTGTACTGTGTCATTCCTGTTACATATGGTTTGCAGTAATAGCCTTACAGGTTGACACCTCTTTTAATCTACTCTCTTTGGGTAATACTGTGCCACACTGTCTCTGAGATTGGCCATGGGATGTGCTTTGGCCAATGTGATGCAAGCAGAATTTGGGAACTGCCTTCTCTTATTGTTCTTAGAACCCTCTGCCCACCATCTGAAGATGCCCAGACTGTCCTGGTGGATAATGAGAGAGACAAGAACCAGCTGCCTACCCACCTCTTACCTCCTGTAACCTATCTAGCAGTCTATTAATGGCAGAGTGATATAGAATAAGGGATTTACCATAAGACTTATACCTAGCATAGTTGAAAGTCACTGACTAGAAGCCACAAAGGAGATCTGTGGAAGGCTGTTGCTTTTGCCTCTGATACTATTTCTGAAGTCACTGAAGAAAGACAGGTAGTCAAAAAGAAAACCTGGGCCCAAAACAAGAGAGAATGAGGACACACTGGAACCCATGTCTGTCTTCTATTGCATCTAACTCCTTTGGTATGGAGCTGCACATGTGCCTGGCCCAGGATTTAGGGAAGCTAGAGGAGGAGATTCATGGGAGCTGGAGGAATTGTGTGTCTTGCTGCTGTCCCATGCTAAAGGGTGAGCCAGCAGATCAACGGCATGCATGAGCTGCAACAGTGCTTGAGCCCTGCACCAACATTACAAGTATAAAGATGGCAGCTTTACTTCTACCTTCCAGGTATCATGCAAATAGCTTGTGTTGTCTGCCCTAATCCAGAATTACACAAGGAAGGGAATTCTGGGAAATGTACTTGAATTTAAGCTAAGTCAATGCAGTATAAGCACCATGCCAACTGAAAACATTCAGCCTCCAGCCAAGTGGCCAACTGACCCCAGACGCATGAGCCTACCCAGCAGTTTGGCCAGCAGCACCCGGACCAGAACTGTTCAGCTTACCATAGGATCACAAGCTAAATAAACAGTTGTTTTAAGCCACTACATTGTTGCACATCCAAAACTGATACAGGTAGTTATCTAAAAATGGTGAGCTAGATGAAATGCAGAGCAGATGGGGACAGAAGGAGCAGCTAGACTTCTCAATGTACACCTTATTCAATGAGACTTATATGATTTTATTTTTTGAATTGTGTAAATGTATTACTTCTTAATAAAGGATAAAATTAATTTAAAAATACATGGAGAGACTGTAGTATGCTATTTAATAGTTTGTTAGCCATTGCAAAAGGCACTAACTAAAGGTGAGAAGTGTAATTCAGAAGAACAGAAAAAGAGATATGTCAATTGAGTCTGCATGGGATATGGAACAATCATCCGCCCAATTCATCTGACCAGCATCCACCGGGACATCAACCCGTCTTCCTCTTTCGCTTTGATCTCTTACTCCAATCCATCAACAAAGCCTTGGATTCCATATCTGAGGTATCTCTTAAATATGCCATCTTTTTGTTTCCATTGCTATTTCTGTGGTCCAGGTACCAATATCTCCCGCCAAGACCATTCCAATGGCATCCTAACTCATATCTCTATTACCATATTGCTTGCCTCCAATTCATTCTTGTACTTAAAAAATGTATTTCTTAAAATATAAAGTAGATCATGTCATCCCTTACTCCATCTTCTGCATGAAGCCTTCCACAAATGTCTCTCCATTATATTTTTAATTTATGTAAACTTTTTTCCTGATTTATAATATTATGCAAGACCATACTCCTATCAACTTCTCTGATCTCTAGTGTCATTCTCCCAGACCCACCCCACTAGACCCCAACTACAATGAACATCTTTCAGTTCTTTAAACACTTCATGTCTTTGTCCTTTGCACATGACGTTCATTGATATCATCTGGATGTGCATCCCCACCCAAGTATGTTGAATTGAAATCCCCAATGTCAGAGTTGGGGTTTGGTGGGAGGTAATTGAGTCATCAGGGTGGATGTCTCATGAATGCTTTAGTGTCATTCCCTTGTTGTTCTTTTTGTAACAGTGAAGATGCCAACACTATGCCTCCTATAAAGCCTACAGAACTGTGATTCAATTAAACCTCCTTTTTGACAAAATAAAAATACCCAGTTTCAGGTATTTCTTTATAGCAATGCAAGAATGGCCTAATACATTCATTATGTCTATTCTTTATCTCCCTAATAGAATAGAAGCTCTATGAAGGCAGGAACCCTGTTTACTTTGTTATTCATTACATCCTCTAGTTGTAGCATGGGGGTTTGCACAATGGGCCCTAAAAAAAATTTGACAGATGAATGAATGAATGAAGTAAGATGGATTAGATCGATCCAATTCCATTGGAATATTTTCATTTTTAAACATTCTCTGTTTCTTCTTCCTGGAACTCTCTTCACTTAGATTTGTTTATCTGGCTCTAGCCCTCTCTTTATTCAGGTATTTGCAGCAATGTCTCTTTCTCAGAAAGGCCTACCTTGACCCCTATCTCATGTAGTCTGCACTTGTTCCTTTCTAATTTCTTATCTATCATTCTCTGAAAATATATTATTTATGTGTTTATACAATGACAGGAATTGTGCTTTTCTTATTAGAATCTGCATTTTCAGTTAAGAACAGTACTTAACACATAGGAAATGTTTGATGATAAAAGGGGGAATATTTAACGAATGAATGAAGAAAGGAAGGAATAAAACAATGGATGGTGATCTTGCCTCATTCTTTGTAGCCTCCCTCTAAGGACTGGCAATCCTGACCTTTAATTCCAGCCTAGTGCCCAGAACCTAGCTACCATTAGCAGTGCATGCCATCGCTGAGCATGTTGAAGTAGACTGAATTCTCCATCTCTGGGCTGCATTCACCTCCTGGAATTTACCTTCCCTTGTTCTAATTGCTACCAATTTGCCTGAACTATGACAAGATTGCTATATCCCCTTGGATGTCATACTTGGCTTGCCAAACTGCATCTTCTTTCTTGCTCTGTGTCCCACCATTGCACTTCTCTAGGAAAGTCTGGGGCCTGTTCTTGTTTCCTCCCCCAGCTGCCTCAATTTGCTATATGTAACTGCCCACACATCCCGAAGTCCTGAGACATGATTGAGGGAAGAGAAAAATCGAGTCCACAAAAAGTTAAAAAACAAAACAAAACAAAAAACCTCAGTGTGATGGTTAATTCTGTGTGTTAACTTGATTGGACTATGGGATGCCCAGATATCTTGTTGAACATTATTTCTGGGTATGATGTGAGAGTGTTTGCAAAAGAGATTAGTATTCGGATTGGTAGACTGAGTAAAGTAGATGGCTGTCCTCAATGTGCGTGGGCATCATTCAGTTCACAGCTGCAGAGAATCACATAATTTGAATATACCACAATGCATTCAACCATTCCTCTAATGGTGGCCATATACATAGCTTTTACTTTACATTGTTTGCAGTAAGCATCCTGTGCAGTCCTGGAAGACTTTCACTATGATTCCATTTATGTGAAAAGAAAAAAAAAAGTCTGAATATTTTCCATGGCATGAGCATATATATAATTACATAAATGCATAGGAACAATCTTTTAGTAGCAGTTACTTTTGAGGGTCAAGATAGTATTCAAAGTGACTTTTTGCTTCTCTATAATATTTTAGTTTTATAATAAGGAAAACACAAGCTACATTACTTGTGTGATTAAAGATGATTAAAAACATTACTAGAACAAACATTGGCTAAAAAAATGTTAACCTACTTTTCCCAAAGTACCTTTTTGGGGAGAGAGTGGAAAGTGATAATGTGATTGGCCTTTGTCTATTCCCATCTCTAGGGTAAAGTTGTGGAACGTTGCAAAAGGCAAACAACCAGATTGCCCTGGGAGGAGGCCATCTGGGTAGCCCACCACCCAATTTATTAGCATGGTAAATCATCTTTCTTTGGTGTATTTTAAAGACTTTTGACTTTTACTTTCAACTTTGTCTCTTGCATAAAGAGACTAGAATCTAATAAATGGAAACCTGTCTCAGCATTTTATTACAGAAGATTCCTGGAATATAGCTTCATCTCTGCAAAAGTTACCTAGGACTTCCCAGAAAAGCCCAGGCCCAGGATCTGCAATTGCATCATGGTGCGGTGATTGGGCACCACAGCTATTAGTGGGCTGTCATAGGGCTGTGTCATTGGATGTCTGGGCCATTGAAGTACATTAGAAAGGTGTGATAACAATAAAACAAGAAACCTCTTGCATTTTTATTCGGCTTTTCTTTTGCAAATGTTTCCTAGTACTTCACACATATTTAAAAGATAACAATATGATAATTTCAGGGTAGGTTCACTATCCCTGTTTTACTGAGAGACTGCTCCAGCCATGCTGACATTTCAGTCTCTTAGTCAAGCACCACAGGACCTTTGCACTTTCTGTTCCACTGCTTGGGAATGCTTTTTATCCAGATTTCCTTGCAGGATCCCCTTTTGTCATTTAGTTCACAGCTCCGGGGCCAACTCCTTAAAGCAACATTCTCTGACCACCCTAGCGCTCCTCCAATTACTTTCTATTACATCCCCATATCTTATATTCTATAAAGAACGTACCACTGTCTATAACTGTGTGGTTGACTTCTTTATGTATATCTGTCTTCCTCCAGTCAAACATAAAAGGGCATAGCACTTTGTCATGGTCACTGCTAAATGCACAGGACAATTCCTGCTATCCTATAGGCACTCAAGAATAGCTTTGAATACATGAATAAATTGTTTCCCAGTGATTGGTCTAGAATGGTGGTTCTGTGTCCTGATAGGCACATTAGAATTACCTAGAGGGCTTTTAAAAAATATAGTGGCCAGGACCACCCTCCAGCAGTGCCCATTTACTGGGACTGCAGTGGGACCCAGCACTTTGTATTTTTAAAAGCTGCTTAGATGATTCTAATGCATGCCCAAGTCTGGGGAGCCTGGGCCAGATAATCTTTTCAGTTCTTTGTGATCCTGTTGCAATTCCCCAGGAGAAAGATTATGGCAATAGGGACTGCAGTGGTCACAGGGAAGGTGGTTAGATGGGGTTGCACTTGGACTAGGATACAGTATACCTGAGGCCAGACATATGGAGACATGCCTGAAATCATTTGCTTTGTCAGCAGAACTGAGGCCACAACCCACATGTTCTGATTATAAAGAAGGGCTCTCCCTGAAACATGATGTCACCCTCTTCTTAGATGCCATTAACTCCATGGTATTCTGAGACCCTACAGAAGTCAGCGCACAGATATTGACTACCTCCTCTCTGAGCTTAGAATTGCATTTAAGTGGCAGATTGGCAGAAAGGAAGAGACTTCTGGATATGAGCTTCCTGTTGTTATTGTTTCCATCCTCCTGTTTTTCCTTCTGCTTCAATTCTCTTACTCTCTGCATTTCTCTCTCTGTAATCTTACCACTTTCTAGTCCCCCTAGAACTTCCTAGAAATCTTCCTCAAATATTTGAAAGTCCCCCTTTTTCCTTCTGTCCTTCCCTCTCTCTCTCTCTTTCTCTTTCTCTTTCTTTCTTTCTTTCTTTCTTTCTTTCTTTCTTTCTTTCTTTCTTTCTTTCTTTCTTTCTTTCTTTCTTTCTTTCTTTCTTTCTT